>NC_061881.1:12644632-12975212 GCF_905147765.1 Vanessa atalanta | reverse complement strand
GATTAGGGGTGGCGAACGAAACGTCCACCACGGAACCCCCCTGATGTCGCACGCAGGTGTGAACCTGCCCCCTGTTTAGAAGGGACAGGTCGGAGAGCAGGGCCCACACCTGGACGGCCCTCCCTCGCGGATTCGTGGCGGGGTTGCCCCAGGCACGCGACTTTGCGTTTAAGTCGCCGAGAACCAGTATCGGTTTCGGCGACTGCCTGGCCACCGCAGCTCTGACTAAGCCGAGGTAAGTCTCGAACTCAGCCAGGCTGCGATTAGGGGAGAAGTACGTACCGACGACGACGTACTCCCCCCACCCCACCACTACGTAGCCCGAGCCCCTCTCGATGAGTGAGAGGGGGGGGCCCGTTCCGCTCCTCGTGAGAACCGCCACGGTGTCGTCCGAGTCCCCCAGCCAGTGAGGTAGGGGAGGGACGAAGTAGGGCTCGCAGGCCACCGCCAGGTCTACCTGCCACTCCGCCATGGACTGCAGCAGAAGGTCCTGCGCTCCGGCGGAGTGGTTCACGTTCGATTGTAGGAAGCTCAGGTGTGCTGGCATACTTGATTCTTCTGAGCTTCCTCCGTAGCCTGGCGGCTTTCCTCGCGCGGGGCGGTAACCTAACCTAACCTAACCTAACCTTTTTTTTTTTTTTTTTGTTTAACGAGGAGGAAATGCATTTACGCATGCCGCCCGGTCGGGGGACCGGGACGGGTATGTGGGACTCAACCGGGAACTAATGCCCCGTGCCAGGGCACGCTAGTGCTAATGCCCTGTCCTACCCACTAAAACCATCCTCGGGTTTCCACCATGCCGCCGAGTGGTGAGGCCACGGGATCGCCAAGGGCATGCAACCGCGACCCCACCAGCGGCAGCCGCCCTAAGGCGGCTGAATATTCATGGAAAGCGCGCCTAGTGCGCGCCTTCCCCCTCATCCTCCACGTAAGAATGTAGCGAACTCCCCCGAGTTCGCCACTGGAGGCTGGGCGTCAACGAAGCTGACGCCCTGCGGCGGATAAGATGGTAGGCTCCGCCGCTGACCGCCGGTGTAAAACACCTGGGAGGCTCGAGTAGCGAGCCCTCCCACTCCCTCCTAGCCAACGAGGCCACTCACATGGTCCGCCCTGACGCCAATCAGGGACGTACCAGGAGCAGCCCCGCGGCATCCCTCCCGCCAGTCTTAGCCGTGGCCGACGAGTAAGCTCAAGCCGGCCCCGTTGCCCAGGGTACACCACGAGGAGGTGACTGACATGTACCCCTAACCTAACCTAACCTAACCTAACCTAACCTAACCTAACCTAACCTAACCTAACCTAACCTAACCTAACCTAACCTAACCTAACCTAACCTAACCTAACCTAACCTAACCTAACCTAACCTAACCTAACCTAACCTAACCTAACCTAACCTAACCTAACCTAACCTAACCTAACCTAACCTAACCTAACCTAACCTAACCTAACCTAACCTAACCTAACCTAACCTAACCTAACCTAACCTAACCTAACCTAACCTAACCTAACCTAACCTAACCTAACCTAACCTAACCTAACCTAACCTAACCTAACCTAACCTAACCTAACCTAACCTAACCTAACCTAACCTAACCTAACCTAACCTAACCTAACCTAACCTAACCTACCTAACCTAACCTAACCTAACCTAACCTAACCTAACCTAACCTAACCTAACCTAACCTAACCTAACCTAACCTAACCTAACCTAACCTAACCTAACCTAACCTAACCTAACCTAACCTAACCTAACCTAACCTAACCTAACCTAACCTAACCTAACCTAACCTAACCTAACCTAACCTAACCTAACCTAACCTAACCTAACCTAACCTAACCTAACCTAACCTAACCTAACCTAACCTAACCTAACCTAACCTAACCTAACCTAACCTAACCTAACCTAACCTAACCTAACCTAACCTAACCTAACCTAACCTAACCTAACCTAACCTAACCTAACCTAACCTAACCTAACCTAACCTAACCTAACCTAACCTAACCTAACCTACCTAACCTAACCTAACCTAACCTAACCTAACCTAACCTAACCTAACCTAACCTAACCTAACCTAACCTAACCTAACCTAACCTAACCTAACCTAACCTAACCTAACCTAACCTAACCTAACCTAACCTAACCTAACCTAACCTAACCTAACCTAACCTAACCTAACCTAACCTAACCTAACCTAACCTAACCTAACCTAACCTAACCTAACCTAACCTAACCTAACCTAACCTAACCTAACCTAACCTAACCTAACCTAACCTAACCTAACCTAACCTAACCTAACCTAACCTAACCTAACCTAACCTAACCTAACCTAACCTAACCTAACCTAACCAACCTGAGGAGAGTCGTCGATAGTTATTTGAGCAAGAGAGCGGTTAGATTAAGATACTGCGGGGAGGAGAGCAGAATAGAGACTAGCAAGGGTTGCGTGCAGGGGTCTATAGGCGGGCCCATTTTTTGGAATCTTCTCCTGGACTCACTCCTAAAGCAACTGGATGAAATGGGAGTTTATTATCAGGCGTTCGCGGATGATGTGGTTTTGGTCTTTGATGGGGACTCAGCTTTAGCGATAGAACGATGTGCCAACGCTGCTCTCGACCAAGTTAGAATGTGGGGCATTAGAAATCGCCTTAAATTCGCGCCGCACAAAACTTGTGCAATGATAGTGACGCGGAAATTGAAACACGACACACCACGATTGAGCATGGGAGGGGTGGCCATCGGAATGTCAGACGAAATGAAACTGCTGGGCCTCACGATCGACTGCAAACTAACATTCGACAAACACGTGGCCAATGTTTGTAAAAAAGCACTAAACATATACAAGCAATTGGCTAGGGCAGCTCGTGTTGGCTGGGGTTTGCATCCGAAGGTCATCCAAACTATCTATACGGCAGCAGTTGAACCAGTTATATTGTATGCCGCCGGTGCGTGGTCGCCAGCTGCAAGTAAACTGGGGATTCGAAGACGACTAGACTCTGTCCAGAGAGGATTTTCCCAGAAGCTATGCAAAGCGTACCGCACCGTATCGCTAAACTCTGCTCTGGTTCTGGCAGGGATACTTCCCCTCGACCTTCGAATAAAAGAAGCAGCCGCACTGTATGAAGCCAAAAAAGGATTCCCTCGCCCTGAACTTGGAGACAGAGAGGTTGAACTGATGGCGCCAGTCATTGAGTCTCCCCATCCGTCGCTACAGTCAATCATACTGTTTGGCAGCCTGATAAATCAGGAACAGTATAATAACTCACACCACGAAGTAAAAATTTTTACAGACGGAAGTAAAATCGAGGGGAAGGTGGGCGCAGCCTTTTCAGTATGGGAGGAGGGTATTGAAACAAGAACCATAAAATTGGCGCTACCAACGTATTGTTCCGTCTACCAGGCGGAACTCCTAGCATTATACAGAGCGGTCGAACATGTTCTCGGTCATAAGAGCAGGGACTTTGGAATTTACAGCGACTCCATGTCAGCTCTCCAAACGATCTCAAACCTCGGATCGACCCACCCCCTGGCCGTGAAGTTAAGAAACACCTTAAGGAGAACAAAACTCCAATACAAGAGTGTTTCCTTGTATTGGATAAAGGCGCACGTGGGATTAGAGGGTAACGAGCGAGCAGATGAACTGGCAAAGGAGGCTGCCCTGCGTTCCAAAAAGAAGCCAGACTATGACCGATGTCCGATTTCCTTCCTCAAGCGAATAATACGGATGGAAACGCTCAGACTGTGGGAGGAAAGATACAAGCTAGGAGAAACAGCGGCAATAACAAAACTCTTTTTCCCCTCTGCAAAGGATGCGCATAGAATCATTAAAAAGATTGAAATAAATGGCTACATCACGCAAATCATGACGGGGCATGGTGGATTCTCATCGTACTTGAGTCGTTTTAAGTGCAAGGAGGATCCATCATGTGCCTGCGAACAAGGAGTGGAAGAAACAGTCCCACACCTAATTGTTAGCTGTCCCATATTCCAGCAAAGACGCTTCGACTTGGAGCACGAAATTAATACACCAATAACGGTAGAAAATCTACAGAAAATAATGATAAGTAAAAATAGAGACAAGTTTCTAAAATTTTGTATCGAAATTGTAAAGAAAGTAATAGAAAAGAATAAAAGTGATTAAGAATAGCGTATGATAACATTTAGAAATATAAAATAAAATAGAAATACATAAAAATTAAAAATTAAATATAACAATAGAAAATTGAAAATTGAGCCGACGAATAGGGTTTTTAGCCGGTAAGAGTCCGGCACTGCCTGGGCCCTCCATTCCCAGGCGTCCATGATGGATTTTCCCTATTCGTCTAGAATTGTCAAAGTAAGAAAAGGCTCTGACTATGTTAGAGGTATTAGTTATCGTACTAAAAAAAAAAAAAAACCTAACCTAACCTAACCTAACCTAACCTAACCTAACCTAACCTAACCTAACCTAACCTAACCTAACCTAACCTAACCTAACCTAACCTAACCTAACCTAACCTAACCTAACCTAACCTAACCTAACCTAACCTAACCTAACCTAACCTAACCTAACCTAACCTAACCTAACCTAACCTAACCTAACCTTTTTTTTTTTTTTTTGTTTAACGAGGAGGAAATGCATTTACGCATGCCGCCCGGTCGGGGGACCGGGACGGGTATGTGGGACTCAACCGGGAACTAATGCCCCGTGCCAGGGCACGCAAGTGCTAATGCCCTGTCCTACCCACTAAAACCATCCTCGGGTTTCCACCATGCCGCCGAGTGGTGAGGTCACGGGATCGCCAAGGGCATGCAACCGCGACCCCACCAGCGGCAGCCGCCGTAAGGCGGCTGAATATTCATGGAAAGCGCGCCTAGTGCGCGCCTTCCCCCTCATCCTCCACGTAAGAATGTAGCGAACTCCCCCGAGTTCGCCACTGGAGGCTGGGCGTCAACGAAGCTGACGCCCTGCGGCGGATAAGATGGTAGGCTCCGCCGCTGACCGCCGGTGTAAAACACCTGGGAGGCTCGAGTAGCGAGCCCTCCCACTCCCTCCTAGCCAACGAGACCACTCACATGGTCCGCCCTGACGCCGATCAGGGACGTACCAGGAGCAGCCCCGCGGCATCCCTCCCGCCAGTCTTAGCCGTGGCCGACGAGCAAGCTCAAGCCGGCCCCGTTGCCCAGGGTACACCACGAGGAGGTGACTGACATGTACCCCAACCTAACCTAACCTAACCTAACCTAACCTAACCTAACCTAACCTAACCTAACCTAACCTAACCTAACCTAACCTAACCTAACCTAACCTAACCTAACCTAACCTAACCTAACCTAACCTAACCTAACCTAACCTAACCTAACCTAACCTAACCTTTTTTTTTTTTTTTTTTTTTTTTTCTCGCTGGAAAAACGCGTTACGCGCTTCCCCCACGTGATGGAAGGTGGGGGGGTGTGTGGGACTCCCCGGAGCCCTGGACGCCGAGTGCGCCCAGGTACGCCGGGTTTACCCACTAAAAAACCAGCGGTACCCTCTCCGTCTTTCGGCGGGCGCCACGGGATCGCTTGCGCATGCTACCGTGACGCCCTGACGGTCGGCCCGCCTATGCGGGCCTCCAACACCTAGAGGGGGTTCTCGGGGTACTGAGACCCCCCCTAGTCCCTGCGACGCCTATTGAGGCGGGGGGAGAAGGTGCGCGTAGCGCTTCTTCCTCCTCCCCGGTCGTCTTCGGCGGAGCGGGTCTGCAGCGGCATCCTCTTCCCGCTCCCGCTCCGCGGCTTCCTTCTGCGACATCACGCTTTCGCAGAAGGAGCGCATCTCCGACCAACACGTCTCACTACCGAGCATTTCGTTGACGATGCTCGGCAGCGAGAGGTCTCCGCCCATAGTCGCCGCAAGGGTGTGCCTCTGGGGCCCCCACGCAGCACACTCACTCAGGGTGTGGTGCGCCGTGTCGACTGGCGCACCACACTCGTGGCAGGAGGGTGACACCTCCCGCCGCGCTATCCCGTGCAGGTACTTACCGAAGCATCCGTGCCCGGTAAGTACCTGCGTCATCCTGAAGGTGAGTGTGCCCTTCTTCCTCTCGACCCAGCGACTCAAGTGGGGCCGGATCGCCTCCACTGTCGCCAGGCCCGCCGTGGGTGACCCCAGATCCTCCTGCCATCGGGCGATCAGGGCTCGCTGGGCTAGAGCCCTGATCCGCCCGACCTCCGCCGACCCTGGACGGTCGCCGCGGTTCCTCGCCTCGACCCGGAACCGGTACACTTCCGCGAGCACCTCCGCCTGGAGCTCCCAGGGCGGATCGCCCGCGAGAAGTGTCGCCGCAGCCCACGACACCGTACGGTACCCTCTGATGCCTCTCACCGCTATGACCCTCTGCGGCTTACGCAGCAGGGCCCGGTTGTCAGCGGTGAGGGCGTCGACCCAGATCGGGGCACCGTACAGCGCCATCGACCTCACTACACCGGAATATAGACGCCGGCATAGCGATCCCGGCCCCCCCACATTCGGAAGGAGGCGGCCGAGAGCGGCGGCGGCGTTGATGAGCCTCGGGCCGAGATGGACAAAATGCTGCCCGAAGCTCCATCGACCGTCCAGGATGAGGCCCAGATACTTCATCTGGGCCTGCACCTTGATCACCGTCCCCCGGACGGTGATACTCGCCCCTCGTGGGGGTCCTTGCCGTGGACCGTGGAACAGGAGGGCCTCCGTTTTGGATATGGAGACCCTCAAGCCCAGCATTCCCATACGGTCCACGGTGAGAGCCGTTCCGACCTCGGCGAAGCGTGCCGCCTCCCGAAAGTCCCGCCCAGTCGCCGTGACGAGAGTGTCGTCAGCGTAGCACAACACCCCCATCCCGGGAAGGACGGGAGCTCGCAGGAGCCAGTCGAAACCGACGTTCCACAGGATTGGGCCGAGAACCGACCCCTGTGGAACGCCGCAGCCTACCCGACGCCGGACCAGCCTCCCATCGACCCCCGCCCAGAGGACCTCCCTGTCCTGGAGGTACGCCTCCAGCAGCCTCCTGAGATAGGTCGGCACCCCATGGTATCGGAGTGCCTCCCGTATCGTCTCGAAAGGGAGACTGTTGAAGGCGTTCGCCACGTCGAGCGAAACCGCCAGGACGACTTGCCCCCGGGCCACCGCTTCCGTCGTCCGAGTCTTCAGGGCGTCCAGGGCGTCGACCGTCGACCGGCCCGCCCTGAACCCGTACTGAGCCTCTGAGAGACCCGGACCGACCTCCTCGAGGTGCTGAACGAGACGGGCTGCGAGGACCTTCTCGAAGAGTTTGCCCGTCTCGTTCAGCAGCACTATTGGCCTGTATGCCGAAGGGGAATCCATCGGCCGACCTTCCTTCGGCAACAGGACCAACTTTCCTTCCTTCCAAGGCTTCGGAAACTGCCCGCTGCACAGGCACTCGTCGAACAGCTCCCGAAGCCTTGCACCCAGGAATTCCAGGGCGTCGCACAGAACACGCCCTGGAACCCCGTCCGGACCCGGCGCCGTGTTCTTGGCCCTCAAGCGGCCGAGGGCCATCTCCATCTCCCGCTCCGTGATCAGTGGTGGAGCCACTGCGTCTTCGATCACGGAGCGGGGGGCCATCTGCGGAGGGACATGCTCGCCTGGATGGGGAAAGAGTTCCCCGACCAGGCGCAGGAGGAGTTCCGGCGGCAGCGTCTCAGTGACGGGGGCGCCTTGAGTGCGGAACTTTCCGCGTACGCCGCGGTACGGGCGCCCCCACGGGTCTCGATTGAGACCCGCCAGAAGCTCCTCCCTGGCCTTCTCCTTGGCCTTGCTTATCGCCAGCTGCAGATCTTTTTTCAACTGGCGATAAGCGTCCAGCATCCGTCCCTCCAGGTCCGTGTCGAGGCCGTTGCGCCTTCGACAGCGGACGTAGGCCCTCCGCGCCCGGCAGCACGTCGCCCGAAGGTCGGCGATTTCGGGCGACCACCAATAGACGTGCCGGCGCGGAACCCTGCGCCGGGTCCGAGGCATGGCCGCATCGCAGACCTCCTTGAGCGAACTGCGCATGCGGCCCGCCAGCTCCTCTGCGCTGGCGCCCTCCGTCCTCCCCGCGGAACCCCACCGCTGCACGATGGCGGCCTCCTTGACCAGCTCTCGATCGACCTGGCCGAGAGACCACCTCGGCAGCGTAGTCGGCACCCTCTGGGGTTCCGCCGGCCTGCTAGAGGTGGAGATCTCGAATCGGATGTACCGGTGATCCGATAGAGTCTCCACCTCCTCCTCCACTCTCCAGTCGACCACTCTGCGTGCAACGACAGGGGTGGCGAACGAAACGTCCACCACGGAACCCCCCTGATGTCGCACGCAGGTGTGAACCTGCCCCCTGTTTAGAAGGGACAGGTCGGAGAGCAGGGCCCACACCTGGACGGCCCTCCCTCGCGGATTCGTGGCGGGGTTGCCCCAGGCACGCGACTTTGCGTTTAAGTCGCCGAGAACCAGTATCGGTTTCGGCGACTGCCTGGCCACCGCAGCTCTGACTAAGCCGAGGTAAGTCTCGAACTCAGCCAGGCTGCGATTAGGGGAGAAGTACGTACCGACGACGACGTACTCCCCCCACCCCACCACTACGTAGCCCGAGCCCCTCTCGATGAGTGAGAGGGGGGGGCCCGTTCCGCTCCTCGTGAGAACCGCCACGGTGTCGTCCGAGTCCCCCAGCCAGTGAGGTAGGGGAGGGACGAAGTAGGGCTCGCAGGCCACCGCCAGGTCTACCTGCCACTCCGCCATGGACTGCAGCAGAAGGTCCTGCGCTCCGGCGGAGTGGTTCACGTTCGATTGTAGGAAGCTCAGGTGTGCTGGCATACTTGATTCTTCTGAGCTTCCTCCGTAGCCTGGCGGCTTTCCTCGCGCGGGGCGGTCCTGGTTCCTTGGACCGCTTTACCCTTCGTGATGGGGGGGTTGCAATCCCTGGCCCCCATCAGGTGCCCCGAAGGCTTGCCGGCCTCTGCGCAGACCGCGCAGCGCATCTTGGCCGTGCATTCCGCTGACTTGTGGCCGTCCGAGCCACAGCGGTAGCACAGGCCTCCCCTCTCCGCCTTCGACGGGCAGAGCGCCCGTGTATGGCCAAGGCCCATACACTTGTAGCAGCGCATAGGGCGCTGCTCCACGACGGCCACCTTGGCCGAGCTCCACCCGACGAGGAGGCGACCGGCAGCGGCCAGCTTCTTCGCTGCCGTGAGGGGGCAGGTGACGCGGACCATCCCCATATAGCCGGGTCCGCGCTGCATCACTCCGCACTTCACCGCCCCGGAGGAGCAGTCACCGGCGTGCGCGATCGCCGCGGAACCTAACCTAACCTAACCTAACCTAACCTAACCTAACCTAACCTAACCTAACCTAACCTAACCTAACCTAACCTAACCTAACCTAACCTAACCTAACCTAACCTAACCTAACCTAACCTAACCTAACCTAACCTAACCTAACCTAACCTAACCTAACCTAACCTAACCTAACCTAACCTAACCTAACCTAACCTAACCTAACCTAACCTAACCTAACCTAACCTAACCTAACCTAACCTAACCTAACCTAACCTAACCTAACCTAACCTAACCTAACCTAACCTAACCTAACCTAACCTAACCTAACCTAACCTAACCTAACCTAACCTAACCTAACCTAACCTAACCTAACCTAACCTAACCTAACCTAACCTAACCTAACCTAACCTAACCTAACCTAACCTAACCTAACCTAACCTAACCTAACCTAACCTAACCTAACCTAACCTAACCTAACCTAACCTAACCTAACCTAACCTAACCTAACCTAACCTAACCTAACCTAACCTAACCTAACCTAACCTAACCTAACCTAACCTAACCTAACCTAACCTAACCTAACCTAACCTAACCTAACCTAACCTAACCTAACCTAACCTAACCTAACCTAACCTAACCTAACCTAACCTAACCTAACCTAACCTAACCTAACCTAACCTAACCTAACCTAACCTAACCTAACCTACCTACCTACCTACCTACCTACCTACCTACCTACCTACCTACCTACCTACCTACCTACCTACCTACCTACCTACCTACCTACCTACCTACCTACCTACCTACCTACCTACCTACCTACCTACCTACCTACCTACCTACCTACCTACCTACCTACCTACCTACCTACCTACCTACCTACCTACCTACCTACCTACCTACCTACCTACCTACCTACCTACCTACCTACCTACCTACCTACCTACCTACCTACCTACCTACCTACCTACCTACCTACCTACCTACCTACCTACCTACCTACCTACCTACCTACCTACCTACCTACCTACCTACCTACCTACCTACCTACCTACCTACCTACCTACCTACCTACCTACCTACCTACCTACCTACCTACCTACCTACCTACCTACCTACCTACCTACCTACCTACCTACCTACCTACCTACCTACCTACCTACCTACCTACCTACCTACCTACCTACCTACCTACCTACCTACCTACCTACCTACCTACCTACCTACCTACCTACCTACCTCAAGCACGCTTAGTCACACAGTCTCTTGTATTTTTATATTTTTAAACGTCGTAGTGATATTTTGTTTATTTTACATTATACGACGTCGGAACTGAACCTCGATTCACTTGTGCCCGCTCTAATCGATCTATTCAAATTTATGGTGCAACAACTGAAACTAGTAACGCCATCTTTTTAGGCCTTAAGTATTATTATAGACTTAAGTAAAATATAATAATAGTTCTTTATTCTTTTCATTCATAATTCTGAACGAATGTCTGTATGTAACTTTGTTAATTCTGAAAATCTGAAATACATATTATATAGTTCACTGTTTCACATCTAAATAGACATATTGTCTTTTAATATAATTTTAACCTTAAATATTATGACAAGACTATTAGCGAGTTAATATGAAGTAACGAGGTTACGCCCAAATATTCTAATAGATGGCGCCAAACCGAGCGAAGTAAGATCAATCATAAATCTCATAAAAATAGATAGGACAACAGAACACAGAATTGTTTTTATTTCTTTCGATGTTAGTTAACAAATGATTATAAAATAAAACTGATTCAATTAAACTTACATATTTTTATTTATATTTTGTATACAATAAAATAGATATATTTAACCTTTTTTTTTAAATATTATTATACCACAATTAGTTCTTATACTAAATATTAAACATACCAATTTTTAACATTTTATAAATAAATGTTTGATAACCTATTTATATAATAAAATCGTAAGTGTTCGAAATTTGTAGTGTAGTAACCGTGGGGTAGCATATAGCGTAGTGTTGGTTCGTTTTATTAATATCGGTTCACAAAGAAAAAATATATATTCAATTTAAAAAAATACATCTAAGTATATACTAGAAAAAAAAAATGTCGTCAAGTCGATTTGGTTGAATCATTTGTTAACTAGGTTTAATCATAAATCTCTTAAAAATAGATAGGTTATTAGAATTATTTGTATTGCTTTTAACTGTTATTCGAAAATGATTAAAAAATAAAACTGATTTAATTAAACTTAAAATATTTTTATTTATATTTGGTACTACAAAAAAAAACATTTAGTGTTAATTTTTTATTATAATCTTTTATTTAGTTTCACTTATATGTATGAATGTATGTACATATGTCCTGGAATCTTGCAATCAATATTACACCCACTTCCACTGAAGCTATGGAGCTGAAAGTTGGCACACATATTTAGTCTTGATGAGACAATACACGATTCATGAATTGCTGCCATATTCAATCCAATATGGCGGACGTTACAAAAAAATTAAAATTTTTGAATTACGTACAAATGACACTTCTAAATATTCTAGTTCTTTGGTTCACAACAATTACATTTTCTTTTGTTACTATACTTTTATTTTATTATTAAAATTAGATCATACATAACTTTAATTCCTATTGTAAGCAAAATCGATAAAATTAAACTCTTACGCAATATAAATAGCTTCCGTGTTATTGTTTTCGACTTTCTTTATTCTGTAAAAAAAAATATATATATGTTAGTAATTATATATTTATTAATTATAAAAGTATGTATCTGAAAAATATGTATCTAAACATGCCCCATAGTACTTTTAATGAAAAATATAAAATTACTTCGTGTTCATGAGGATCGAAAGTAGACACTCAAATGATGTTATCCATTCTTTGACCAAATTCTCCATCGTAATATTTAAAGAATAGTTCGAAAAATCTGATTCTATGCGAACTGATTGCACATTATTTCTAAAAGATGTTTTCAATATTCATAATTTATATAAAAAAATATGTTTACTAATAAAATACTCTTACCTTTTAATATCGTTTATATGTATGTTCGGCGCTTAATTTATATAAACTTTTTTTAGTTTTCCTCACGATTTCCCATATTTACACAATTAAAATTTATAACATATAATATAATAAAAAAACAAATGCCTAATTACTACTACACTATTTCAACTTAATATATTTATTTACAAGAAAGAATAATATTTATTATAAGAAAACATGAAACAATGAATTTACAATTAAAATTACAAAAAAATATCTCGTAACGTAATGAATGATGCGGCGAAAAAACTAAAATGATTGAATATAAGTATAGTTATTATTGGTTAAAAGGTTTTTTTAGAGGTAACTTTGTGTTTTTTTTCTATCGTATCAAATTAATTACATCATGTTTTCAAAATAACAAATAACTAGCATGTATCCTGAAGATTATCATATATTTTTTTCATTTGGTTTACCGCATTGGATTATATACTTTTTTGCATTATAAAACTTGCATTTAGCTCAGGTAGTCCCCTTAATCGTTTAACTACAACAAATGATGGACGTTAGTTGAGAAAGCAAAGAACCAGAAACCAATAAAGTTAAAAGTGCAAATAGGTTTGAATTATGAACTTTTGAACTACAAAGCACGGCTGGTAGCAAAAAGTTATTTACGGAAGTACGGAATCGACTATGAGGAAACTTTTTGTCAAGTGGTAAGACACTCAACTTCTAGAACTCTACTCGCAAATGCTGCCGAGCTTAACTAGGCCGTTGATCATCTTGACGATAAAACTGCATTTTTGAATGGCGATCTAAATCTTCAAGAATTGTTGAATATTAAATGTATAGTTACATTATAAAATGATACCAATGTAATGATTGTTGATTTGAGATCTCTGACAAAAGAGAAACATTATCAATTTGTGAAAGGTTTATGTTTATATAATTATGTTATGATTAGTTTAATCATATTTGTTTTTTTTTTGGTTCTTCTTGTTTCGAATAAAACATTTATTGTCAAAATTATTAGACGTTTTAAACGATGACGTCTTAAAATAAAACAATTCCATAAACAGTTTATAATTGTATATTTCAAAAAACTTGAAAAAATAAAACAATAAATTTTATACTTGTATAATTACATTTAACATTTCGGTACAACTTGTAGAATAACCACAACACGTTTTAAACTTATTATTAATACCTAATATAAATTCGTCTGCTCGAGTGTCCCCCCGTTCATCCGAAACTAAAACACAACCCTGTATTTGTCCGACCTGTGTGATCACTTGCGCATCTGTTGGTCAGTCTAGTAGAAACATATGTATATTTTTTGCCATACAATAATACTTGTTATAAAGTAAAATTGTCTATGTCTAACTCCCATTGTGTCTGATTGTGCATATAATATTTAACAGTATGTCAGAGTATGCCGCAAGATGAGTAGGGTCTACGGCGGGGACTCTGTAGTAATAATATATAGTGTAAATAGTACCTAAACCCGATCAAGAACTCAGTAGTGATCATTATACACACACATGTTATGATTATAAAATGCATATTTCGGAAGATATTACATAACATTTGTGAAAATAGCGATTCATCAATCCAAACTTCTCTGAAACTTGTACAATATAAGACTAAAAAATTCATAAGATGGCGTAAGACATTCTTGTTCATTTACTTCTTTATCTAATCTTTATTTACAAAGGTCGATTCAATAAAATTATGGCACATAACTTTCAATCCCAATACATTTAATTTATAAAATTAAAATATTTATGGTGTAACGTCATGATTGACAAAAAATGTTTCTAGCTCTTTAACATAAAAGAAATTTTAAGTGTATAATTATTTCTCCTATCTAAGCTTAAAGTTATTTTAGTAGAAAATGTCACTTTAGATTCTAAGTATTCGAGATGATGTTGCTAACTTATATCTTAGTATTATCGAAATTGTTAGAAGCAAAAATAGTTATCTATTTTTCATGATACTATTCGTCGTATCAAGTAAAACGAGTACTTATAAAAATATATTTTCCGCAGACACGACAAGAACACAGACATACGCTCTGTCTGAAGTCTGAAGATTAAAGTTTTTTGTTCTTGATCACCTTCGTAATTTTCCGTCACATAATCGCGGCAATCACTTATCGAAGTTAAAAGATCCTCGAGAGACCCTTGAAGGGGCATTCGGCGAGGATTGTTTTCCTAAGTCTTATGACCTTCAAACATTCGATAGAGGCATGAGTTACAACCGCCCATCGATGTATCTGCGCGAAATAACAAATACGTATATTCAGTCGATAACGATCAGGCGGACGGCGGAGGAGCGAGCGTCTTCGCGGGCGGGTCGACGGCAGCGGGCGACGGAGCGGGCGCGGCAGCGGGCGACGGAGCGGGCGCGGGAGCGGGCGACGGAGCGGGCGCGGCAGCGGGCGACGGAGCGGGCGCGGGAGCGGGCGACGGAGCGGGCGCGGCAGCGGGCGACGGAGCGGGCGCGGGAGAGACGCGCGTGCGCGGCCGCGGCATCGCCAGGACCAGCTTGTCCCAGAAATGCGGGTCGTCCCAGCGCAGGTACGTGACGGAGGCGAGGTAGGCGCGCAGGTCGGCGTCGGCGGCGGCCGCCAGCTCCGGGCGCAGGCCCGGCAGCAGCAGCAGCAGCAGGCGCGGGCGCTGGTCGCGCAGCGCGGCCGCGTACGCCTCGCGCATCTCCGCGCGCGCCCACGTGGACGCCAGGAAGCGCTCCGACAGCAGCACCAGCGTGCGCCGCGAGCGCGACACCGACTCCGCGATCTGCGCCGGGATCCAGCGGCCCGGCGTCCAGTCGCGCTCGTGCAGGCACAGCCGCAGCCCCGCGTCGCGCTCCAGCCGCGTGGCCAGCTGCGCCGCGAACTCGGCGTCCAGGTGCGAGAACGACACGAACGCGTCGAACGGCCGCTCCGAGTCGTCGTCCTCGCGCAGCGGCCGCAGCAGCCAGCGGAGACACAGGCCGCGCTCGAACAGGAACCGCTGCCGCGAGGGACGAGTGGGTCATTGGAGAGCGGGCCTCCGGGGCGAGTCCGCTGCGCCGGGACGCGACTCACCTTGAAGCGCTGACGGGCGACGGGGCGCGTCAGGCAGGCGGCGGCCACGGCCGAGGCGGCGGCCAGCGCCAGCCCCACCAGCGCGAGCGGCCACAGCGCGGGCGAGCAGCGCGCCGCCAGCCGCGTGGCCGCCGCCAGCGCGTCCTCCCCGCCCGCGCACCGCGCCTCGCCCGCGCCCTCCGCGCCCTCCGCGCCCGCGGCGCGCACGTGTGCCGCCAGCGCCCGCAGCAGCGGCAGCGAGTCGCAGTCGCAGCGCAGCGGGTTGCCGGCGAGCCGCACGGAGCGTCTCCCGTCGAACAGGACCGCCGTCGTCGCCGGGTCGATGCTGACTATCCGATTGTCGGAGAGGTCGAGGACCTGCGGCCGAAAAAATCGTCTAAAATGTGACGACTCCGAGGGCGCATCGGCCGACGCGATCTCTCGAGCCGCACGATCGACGGTCGAGGGCGCTCGTACCTCCAGCTCCGGCGCGATGTCGTCGGGCGTGAGGCGCGAGATGTTGTTGTGCGGCAGCAGCAGCGCGCGCGCCGGCAGCCCGCGCGGCGCGCGCGGCACGCGGCGCAGGCCGGCGCGCGCGCAGCGCAGCTCGGCGCGCTCGCCGCTCACGAGGCAGGCGCAGCCGGCGGCGCAGGGGCCCAGCGCGGCGGGCAGCGCGCACAGCAGCGCGTGCGGCGGCACGGCCAGCAGCGCGGCGCCGGTCGCGCAGCGCGCGTCGCGCAGGGCGGCGCGCGCGTGTTCGGGGCGCTCGCGGGCGGCGCGCGCGAACCAGTACGCGGAGCAGTCGCACTTCAGCGGCGCGTCGAGGAGCAGCGACGTCAACTGCGAGATCGATTATCGACTGATGGGCTCGCTTTTGTTGGATCGCGTAGTTTTGAAACTTTAATGCGACGAAGGTTCGAATCTGTCGTACCGGTTCCGTCGGTTCGACGAGTCGGCGGCGGCCGATGAGAGCTTTGCTTGAATTACGAGTGAGCGCGTTGCCCGCCGTGACCTTTCCGAGGTACGACAGATACTATGCCAGCGCCGTGAAATATACGACTACAAATTTTGAGCAATGATATATACTGATGCATGGTGTCTTGCAGGTATTTGTTTATAAAATATCAGGAGGATTCCAGAATATTTTTAAAAGCTAATTTATTTCGCATGAGATATTGACGGGCACGGTCGTCGAAGTAGCTCACGAGATGCCCCACCTCGTTATGCGGTCGTCCCTCGTCTTTTGTAGGAAGTATATTTCGAGTGAACGTACCCGAGACGAGGCGAAGTCGTCGGACACGTTGCCGGCGAGCACGGCGGCGAACTGGTCGCGGGTGTAGCTCACGTCGCGCACGGGGTTGCCTCGCACGTCCACCGTGGTCGTGTGCGTGCGGCGCCACTGCAGGTCGTCGAACTGCAAGAGCACACGCGTACAGAGGAGGCTCCGCCACGACGCGGCGACGCGGCGACGCGGCGACACTCACCTCCAGGCGCGAGATGTTGTTGTGGCGCAGGTCGATGTCGGTGAGCGCCACGAGGTCGGAGCGCCAGTCGCGGCAGATGCGCGCGAGGCCGGTGCGCGCGAGGCGCAGCGCGCGCAGCGAGTGCGTCTGCCACAGCGGCGACATGACTGCGGACAAACGCGTTTGGACCGTATTCATATTAGCTGATACTAAATATACTACAGAATGTCTTCCAACGTTCACAATGTTTCAGTCATTAGACAATCAAACCGCCGTATTTAAGGTACTTAATTGGATAAAGATTAAAGTTGTATTAAGTACTTAAAATTGCTTCGAAAATAAGCCAATATTTCTCGTAAAAAGTATATGATAAAAAAAAATTGTTATTGTGGGTTATCCCTAAGAGACAGAAATATACCATCGCGGACTTTTTTGAAAACCTTTTAAAGTGTACAGATTTCATTTTAAGAATTAGAGAAGTCAATGATCATTTTTACTGGTGATGAATTGGATTACTTACGCGAAGAGGCTTTTAGATGGAATTTCAAAACTATTTTTACGATCTTTCGGAAGAGTAAAAGACTTAATACGTTTAAAGAAAAATCTAACCTGTGATTAATAGTGCAGTTATCCATAAAAAACTAGTTGAAAAAAGAAGAAACTTATCAACGCTATTTCCTATCCATGTAAGAATTAACACTACATGTTATTGTAGAAAACTCTGCACTTATAGAATACGATATTGATGATACCCATGACATTGAAACCAATAAAGCCATATTATACGGTGCGACTGATATTAAAGATTTTAGCAAGAAGTTGCATATCTATAGTGATTTCAGGAAAAATATGACTGAAAGAACTAAATATTCTGGTCCTGCACCTGCTAGTTCCTTAACAATGAAAACCACGTGAAGAGATGCGACAACCGTGGCAACTTAAACCTGAAATCCCCTACCTGTCCGAATGATTTTATTGTTTTAAATGTAAAGGCGCAATGGCACAACTAATTTCTTAAAATACCTTTTGGATTGTGTACAGCACCATCTGTATTCCAGAGATTTATAGATGACATTTCTTTACGGTCTTATAAATTATGGTACTTTACTGGCTTATCTAGATGACCTGATAATACCATTAGAAACTGAAAAGGAAGCGTTGTTAAAACTAAATATAGCACTTAATAGGACGAAGAGTTTGGTCTAGAATTCAATTGATAGAATCAATATTTAAAAAAAAACGTGCTTTTGAAGTGACTACACTTTTTACAACTGACGCAAATAAGATTTATAACAACGTAAAATATCCTAAACAAACCGTGAGCGACGTAGGCATCGCCCGAGCCGCAGAGGTCGGCGAGCGGGTTGCGCTCCAGCGACAGCGCGCGCAGCGCCGGCAGCGCCGCCAGCGTCGCCACCGCCGCCCGCCCGAGTCTGTTACTCGACATCTCCACCTCCTCTAGCGCCGGCGCCGCGTCCACGAGCTCGCTGGGGTTCAGACGATGAATTAATAAGTAAACGAGATGAGCATAATATTTAAGACAGCGGTCGGGCTCCGGTACCTCGGGAGCTGCTCCAGCTCATTTGACGATAGATCGAGCCGGTACAGGGCGGGCGCGTCTTCGATCCATCGCGGATGCAACGTGCGTAGCCCACAATGGCGGACCTCCAGCACGCGCAGCGCACGCGCTCCCCGCAGCTCGTCCGCGCCCATGAGCCCGCTCCGCACGCGCCACACACGTAACGTGTCGACAGCCGGGCACGCCGACAGCCACCCGGCCGGTAGCGCCGTGATCACGTTGTCGATGACCACGTTCCGCAATGATGAGCAGTTTCCGCGGAGGACAGCGCTATGAGCATTGCGCAGAGTCACGTTCTCGATGGAAGGCCCGAGCGTTAAGCCGTCGACGGGCGCGGTCAGCTGCACGACTTCAAGCGCCGGCGCCGCGCTCAGGTCCACTTCTCGGAGAAGGTCGTCGCGCACGACGAAACGTGAGAGCTTGGGGAGGCGTGCGAACGCATCGGCGGGGATGCTCGCGAGTCCGACGTTGTTGAGACTCAACGATTGTAGCGTCTGTGGCAAGAGAAGCGTGGCAGACCGCGAAAGTGTGACGCCGGTGAGTTGCAAATTGCGCAGAGTAACCAGCGGTTCGACGAAATCGGGGTCGGGTATTAGAAGTGCAGCGGCAGACGAGATAGCGAGCGAGGCGATGTCTAAGTCGCGTAAGTGAACTGCGCGCAGCTCGGGTTGCGCGGGTGTTTTATCCAGCTCTAGCGTGCTGCGGACCGAGATGTTGAGCGCCTGCAGCGCAGCGGCGTAGCCCTGCGACGGCGGTGCGCACGCGGTCAGCTTCACGTACAGCACCTTGACGGCTCTCTCGAATCTCGGCAGTACTTCACTTTCCAAGGAAACATTTTCCGGGCAAGTGAGATGAAAATATCGCACATCAGAGGTTATTTGCAGTTTTTGACCTTAAAATAATACAGCTACATTAAATATAGCTACATAAAATGCATGTAACAGTTTTTAACAAAGCTCATAAAGGAGAGGAGCCCTTAAGTGGTATATTACAGTGGTATTTGACTTTAATGACAATGGCTGTTTTATTTTAATTATGTTTAAATTGTATGGTTGGTTGTTGGTCTAGAACACAAATATGCTGTTGCGACATGAATTGCTGCAAAGCAATTTTGTGCGGCTATGGCAAAGGGGTCCTACTGACAGACGGGTAGTGACAGAGTGTCTGAAGAGTGTTATAATGCATATTGAAGTACATCAAGGCACTGTGAGTGGAATAAATCTTTCTTAGTAGAATCATCTATTTAGACATACAAAAACAGACTAATTTATTTAATACAAATATTTTAGGTTGCAGAATCCATCATGCACAGTACACAAATAGAAAACGGTAAAGGCAGTTGAAATCAATATTTATTTTAAGCAATTATTTCAGAGAAGAATTTGTTAATAATTTAGAAATTGATTTGAATCATAGTCAGGAAAGCATTAATGATAGTGGCGATTTTGGATTCCTTTGTTTAGACTATCCTACTCTGATCTTCAAACTTGGCCACTTTGCTTTAAATAGTACAATAATGTTATGAATATTTAAGTGAGAGAGTTAAAACATCACAATGTTTTGAAGATACAGAGGTAATAAAAGCAAGTACAAACAAATCTCATGACGAGACGAGACTATGTATGTGTTAGCTATGCTTAATTTATTCATTCAACCCAATGTTTATAAAAACTTTTATCAATAATGAAAAAATAAATCAAAACAACAACAATTAAAAAAACAATTACAGTTTATATTAATCTTTAACTTTTTGGTACACATGAATCACTTCTTGAATTAGTGTCAATATTTGGAGAACATATTCTTTCCACTAGTTTCTGTCTTTGCTTTACTGCCTCATCTAACAGACTTGGTTTTCACCTTTGAAAATAATTAACCAGAACCAGAGTCGTAAAATATCATGAGAAGAAAACAGATAATCGATGTAATGCAGCACTGCTACTGAAGTTGTGCATAAACCCATGACTCACATAATTTTCGTAATGACACACATGAACAGAAAATATTTCATGGAATGTATAAATGAACACTTATTTGGCACATACAATTTTTCTTAGATGTAATAATAATATTTGTTCATGTATTTGTTTAGTATCACCACAACATTTTCCTGTTGATGTTATCATTTACACAATTTGACTAATAGCAATACTACTAGTTTATTTATATACCAATAAATATAATAATTTAACTACCATAAATATACGTTTTACGGTAAAAGTTTTAATACAAACCATTGACTACAAAAAAGTGCTCATCGACCACGGAGCCGTTTTCTTGACACTGGTCTTGAGTGGCCCATGGAGGGCAACGCGGTCCCTCTGCCGCCGCTAACACTAAGCATGTCCAAACACAGATCCAAATTCTATTTAATGGCATTTCTGTTTCGTAAACGCCTTAATCCTTATCCATTTGATCGAATTCACTTTCAAAACTTTCATAACGTGTTTACATATAAAGTGATATTATCAAAAGAGAAATTTGTAAGTTTCCATCAGTTTTCTGTGTAAAAATGTCTACTGAAACCACCTTTATCCTATATTTGACACTTTTTATTGATTTCGATATCGAGAAGCAACTTGAGCAATGAGGAAAATGATCGAATTAACGAAACCACAACTTGTTGTTTCGTAAAACATAAATATTATATGCCAAATGGCAATTGACAAAATGACAGACGTCAGATAACGAGTTTACTTTACAGACTATATTTCGGTTATATATGTACCACAGACTAATACTACACCCTCCCAATATTTATAAATTATGATTAACTCACTTCCTAAAGTAAAAAAAAGAGGCAATAGACTGTTTGAGTGGTTTTAAACTTTTGTAAATAACTATAAAGTTAAGTTAAGTAAATAAGCTTAAAGAATATTATGTTATATTACATTATTGGCAAGAAACACATTTCTCATAGATAAAATGATATCAGACATTGATGCCATCAAGAGTTAGATAGGAGAGTCTCTCTCATCCCTGTATTACCCCTTTTCTGTTTTGAAACGCCCATTATTTTATTATTTTGTTTGCATGAGATATGAATGCGACAGTACGATTTTTTATTTATTTATAAATAATAAAGATTTCTTCCAATCCTTAATCCTCTACCTGTGACCCATACGTGATTACACGGATCAAATACTGTTTGTTCCTTGGTATCTTTTCCCTAATGCAAGTTCTCCGGCTGATTTATTGGCCTTAAGTTTGCCCAGTGCGTCTCTAATCTCGGATTCAAGGTTATTGTAATATAAGTATGATGTTATTATTAGGATATTGCGTTCCATACGATGCTTGTCTAAGCCTTAATAAAGAGGTTCACAGTACGTGCGCCATGTGCTCTACTACTTAATAATTTACCTTCACTTTCTATTGCTCATGTCCTTCCCTGAAAACTTCCTTTTATAAGTTTAACTTTTAGGAATTAAACTCTTATTTATAGTTTTGTGCATGTTCTTCAATGTCCTGACAGGTTGAGCTTAGGCAGGTGTTATCGCCTCTGCGACATAAGTACATATTTGACATCTTTTGTTTTTAAGATTATATATAGGTATCGTTAGTCAATAATAATCAATGAATAGTCAATGTAATTAAAAAGACAAGTTAAAAAAAGAAAATCTTATATTTATTTTTAAAATACAAATTTATAAAGTAAAATATTTACAAATATAAAAAGTATTATTGTATTATTATTATTGTTTACAATACTCTTCAGATACATATTATAATTATAGTTTTTATAGAGTTCCGTAGTCAGGACCATAGCACGTTTGTCACGATATTCTTACATTTTGTATACCTACTTGTCGTTGTTATTGATGCGGACTGAACCAATAATATTTTAAATTTTTTTACTATTTTTCATTCCTACTTATTACATTGGTCATTGACATTTGCATGATGTAACTCAAAATCTAACTTTAGGTATATTTTAAATGATAATAAAACAAAAAATATATATATCAGTTAATGATGATGTCCAGCCACAAATATACTTATTTGTAGGGCCTACGGTAACTCCAACATCAGCGTAGCGCAAGAAGGGACTGACTCGAATTATTTGTATGACATTTTGAGAGGAATTTTAATTATTCTAAAAATATATATACCAAGACGGTAACGAAGATGACATTTATTTTTTTACGTATTATTTCAGGTGTACATTAAGATAATATATTAATGGCCTTAATAAAAGTTGCACAGTGGTTGTAAAGTAATATACAACAATGCTTTCTTCTTGTGTGTGTAAAATTATTCATGAAGGAGAAAGGAGAATCGATCCAACTCTTCACGTGCCGCACAACATTAAAAGGCCGTTTAAATGAGGCCTTTAAAAGCCTAGCATTATAAGTAAATAGTATGTACAGTTTAACTTATAATTTACTTATTATACTTACAACTTTATAAATTATTTCAATTCTATAATTACATACATTTTATGACTACCATTATTTACATTTTTTTAACAAATCATGGATAACATTAGAAGGTCCACAATAATTTATTACAACTCTGCCTCATCACGTGACATCATACTCGGTCGTAAAACACAAGTCGGACTTGACGCTTTAAATATAATTATCTTCAACTACTCACAATAAATGTTAAAACTTAGTCGTAGTCTACCAGAATGATAGACGATAACAATAACAAGAAACAGACTATAAGAAGAAGAAATTGAGATTGTTTCTTTTTATCAAACAAATTACTAAATAAGTTTATTAAAATATAAAATATTTTAAAAAATCAGGCTTTTATTACCTAAATAGAAGTTATGACGCTAAGTAAAATTCAGTAATTGTCATTATTGTCTACATCGCAAAAGGGTGCGCAACATTTTAGGTGGTACGGTTGTAAGAAATCGACTTAAACACAATTGCAAGATTTGGGGCTTACACACTAACGAGATATATCGAATAAAAGCTTGTGAGCTGGGCTGCAACAAGTATAATAACGCTTAGCAGTCGTAGGTATGCGTTTAAATGTAACATTGACTCGGTGATGCAGCCGCGGCGACGACTGCTCGAGGTCATCGGTAATCTTCAAGTCGTTTTCCTGTTAGAACTTTTCCGCGATGTGTAGCGCGCTAATACTTGATGCGTAATACATAAACTTATACCTACATAATGTATTCCAATGAAAAAATATGATACATTTTTTGGAAACAGTTTAAAAGTAAACACTGGTAACACGACAGCATAAGCGTTAGCTGGTAGCCGTGCCTTTAATGCATAAATGTAATTTATTTAATTAGAAGATAATAATCGTTATAATTAGTTACATCGGTACCTAGTTACATACCAGTTGCGTGTCACTCATAATGCAATGGTTTACTGAGTCATTACGCGTCTAGGTAAATTCTTTAGAAATAATGTAAGTAAGAACAAATATTAAAATACAAATGTCTGACAGGTGTGATATAAAAAATAATTTCAGAAATTAATTTAGATTCTCGGCAAAAAATCTCAATAGAAAATAGAACTCTTTGATGCAATACTTAAATGGCCGATTGGTACGCCTTGTAGAAATAAATGTTATCGTATTAACAGACACTATTAATTTTTAAAATAAGTATTTACCTAAGTAGGTAAGTATACCTAATATATTTTAAAACACATTAATTATGTGTGATATATTCCATGCGAGTAGGTATTCTATGGTATAAACAGCTATAAGCTGTAGACATAGATCAGGTTGGTTGGTTTTATTAATACAACTTTGCGGTTTCGTAGTCAGGGTATGCGCAGGGGCGCGGGGGGCCGCGCGTTGGGCCGCAGGTCGTTGTCCACCGCGTCGAGCTCCAGGCGCCGTCGCAGCCACGCCAGCATGGCCTCCTGGCGCGCGTCACATTCATTAGATAAGTAATTAGGTTCTACGGACAACTAATAATTGGTAAACGGCCAGCATGGAGCGAAATCTAAATGAAATCATTAAGCATTAAGTATCTACTAACGATATCCATTATATTTTGACAGCTGACTCATTTATAATTTTACTTTCTTAGTAGATAGTTCTAGAATGTACTATAGTTACATGAGAACTTTGAAGATAACGACATTCGAAATGATTATAATGTGAAATTTAATCGAAAGCTTTAATAGTGCCAATTATTAAACTCAGGTCGATAAGAAGTACAATAACTTTAGTAGGTATTATTTAATGCCTTGTATTAGATGTAAGCAAGCCAACACACAATTAGTGTTAGTATCAAAATGACGGCACTTCCGCGCCATAAAATTGATAATATAATAGTTAGTAATAAAAAACCACCTACACTGAACAACCAACCATATGTTGTGGTATAATAATAGTAATACTCACGATGTCATTGCAACTAAGCGACGCCCAATCAAAATATATTATCCTTGAAGTTGCAAATAAACTTAATTATACAACGTACTGTACCTTTCCAATGTGCGCTGTACTGGGAGGGACATGAGGTGGCGTGTTTATGTACATAAGCGAGCGCGTGTGAGTATGACCCGAGTGTGCGTACTGTCAAGTATAGAGTGCCTAAACACAGCTGAGCATGTGTGTATAAAACAGGAAATAGTTATTATTACTATTGCTAATATGGCTTCAATCTTTTCGAATTATTAAGATATTAAAAACAAAAACTTTTTAAGTATATATCGATGGTCTATAAGACAAAGACGCTGATTTTGTAATTGCTTAGGAGAGCCGTTTTTATAAATTTCTGTTTAGGCTTCTGAAACTCAACATTTTGTGTGCAATAACGGGGCATATACAATTCCTATATTTAGTTAGGTATATTAGGTAGCTGTGCTAATTTCCTAACTCGACAATGGTGACTATGTTCAGAAGTCACTGAAATAAATATATTTAATTAAACTGCTTTTTTATTTTTGCTTTTGTTTGTTTGCTTTAGGTACACCATTATGATCACTTTTATGTAGGGTCTATTAAAGCACATAGGCTTTCGTGCTGCTCCCTGACTGAGTGGACTATTAAACTGAGGTCACTTAACTTATCTGTTCAGCTTACTTGATACGACTAATCATCGCTTAGTACGTCTTAGATCCAACGCCGAGTTGAATGATTAAACAATATTAATATATATTGATTCGTTGTTAGTGGCGAATATTCGAGAGACGCACAAGTAATATGCCGGAGGTGCGTTTATCACTATGTTTATATAAGAGGACGGGCAAATACCGCCCACAGACATTGACGTTGTAAGAATACCGTTCCTTATATTACACCAATGTGCCGCCTAGCTTGGGAGCTAAGATGTTATATCCCTGTTATATTGTGCCAGTAATCACACTGGCCCAAACCGGAACACAACAATACTAAGTATTGCCGTTTGACGGTAGAATATCCGATGAGTGGCTGGTACCGACCCAGACGGGCTTGCACATAGCCCTACCACCAAGTAGACATGATTTGTTGTTTTTACAATGGGTAATAACTGCCACTAACTCATTTAAGCCCACCTCGATATCAGTTAAGACATATATTCACTTTAGGAAAAGGTAGAAGTTCTTAAAATTTGAATTTACATTTTCAAATTCTATGGGCTAAGAACCTGATAATTTAGTACATTTGGCATAAAAAATTCAGAATTGATTTTTTTTGCACGTCTTTATTCTAGATCATCGATATATTAAATAGGATATTATTACATTAAAATAATAAAAAAGTATGATTCCCGAAACACTTACCTATAATATTTACATTTACCTACTTACATGAAAATATCCTGGACGTGGTAAATGCAATTAGAAACAAACATTGTCCAGTATCAAATAAAGTATTTATCAAATGATTTTATTTCGTAACTACTTCATATCGAATCTAAAAAAAAGATGACATTTGTGAGTTGATACCCATGAATACCGATAATAATGAGTATAGTATTTTCTGTTTAGGACTATGTCAGCTGCAATAAATTGTACCGGTAAATAATATAGCGATCATATGCCATCTAGGTGAGTCCGTCCTCTGGCTGAGTCATGTCTGGGTTATATACAGTCAGTGTGGTCGCAAAGCGCACAGCGGCGACTCGCACCTGCGCGGTGCGGAGCAGCGTCGTCGCGTCGGGTGCGCTAGTCGCGGTGCGGCTCGTGGTGTGCGTTGTCGGTGTAGTCGTCGTAGTCGCGTGGTGCGTCGAGCTCGTCCTCGCGCGCGTCGTACTCGCCCGCCTCGTCCGCCTCGCCCTCGCCCTCCGCCTCTGCCTCGCCCTCCTCGTCGGAGCGTGCGCCGCCCGGTCGATCCTCGCGAGCCGCCTCCTGCCACACCGACAACTACTTCCCGCTACTCCCTCTGCGCACTCCCTCGCTACTCCTCCGCGACCCGAGTGGCTACGGGGTCCACCGGTTCTTCACGAGTGAACTCTGAGGCTCATCGAAGATTTTTCTCGACGTTCAATTATACTACTACTAAATGTAAACGAATACTCTATACGTTTCGACGAGTTCACTCCGCGAAGGTTAAGACGGTAGGCGGAGTAAGAAGCAGTTAGTGATTATGTAACTACTATTAGATCTACACATTACTATTATTATTTTAATAGAATGTTTAGGTTTTAGTAATTTATGTTATAGGAGAACATGCATCTACAGTTATTTCTTTTGTCGTAATACATCTTGTGCCAAGACGGAAGCCGCGGTACCTTAGAGGGTCGCCAGCCGCAGCCGGGGAGCGGTAGGCCGTCGGGTCCGAGCGGGCAGGGCGCGTCGAGGCCGGGCACGCCTTGCTCGCCGCGGTCGCCTTTGTCGCCCTTGCGTCCGCGCTTCCCGGCCGGACCCTGAGTGTGACGACGAGCTTTGAGTGATATATTTTCGACGTGTAAGCGTCATACATCGCTTTATTATTTTTACAGGATAAAATATGCCGCTCATACGCGTGCTAGTACAAAAATGTTTGTTCATTTTGAAAAGCACACGCTGAGTGCAAATATTAGCCTCGGATTCGGTAAAGAGTATATAAGGTCATATTGTGTGTGCTCGTGTAATACTACCGTTAGTTATAATACATGCAGGATGTGTTACGAACAGAAAGTTAGTGGTAGATGAGGTGGGGGTGATAGTAAATGTGGTAAACGTCCAAACGTCACTTACTGGCTCTCCTTTATATCCTTTGTCCCCCTTAGGTCCCTATTGAGCGAAAGCGGAGGTTAATTTTTATTATTACATAATTGCGATGTCAATACCCAAAGTCTCAACTTACCTCTTGACCGGGAATTCCGTCAGTTCCCTGAAATGTCGCAAGACAATATTATTTTCAGTTCAAACATTACAAATACAAGTTCTTAGAATGTGTCAAGAATTTCGTTTGAAGAGAGTGACATACTGGTAGTCCAGGGTCGCCACGCTCGCCTTTGCTGCCCGGCTCGCCCTGCGCGCCCTGCACATACATACACGCACATACACGATTTGCTAACTATCTGACTACACATTCCTTATCATTTATATTGAAAAAAAGTATATTTAAATTTAAACTTATCGTGATTTCAATTTCTTTTTTTTGCAATTCCTTTTTTACTTGTTTTTTCGAACGAATGGTTCCTGTACTACTCACCTTCATGCCGTCGAGACCGGGCGGCCCCTGCGGAACAACACACACGTCAGATCACATGGCGCTCTCGTGGCGGACGGACATGCTAGTGATGCACATAATATTCTATAAATAGTATTGATATTCTTACTTGCCTTAATTGTAATCAAGTGATGCAACTTTAGAACCATTCATGCATCAGAAGTATGAAGTGTAAAACTTGAGACAGATTTATTTGTTCAGAACATAAAAGTCGAAAAACTTATATGTTCAAGACGGTCCCAAACAGTATGGTTCGATCATGCACCGACCAGTGTGCTTCGTCCGCCGCCTGTGCGCACTACATAGGCGATAGACGACACTGTGTGTGGAAAGAGCGAAGGAATGCGAAGATAAAAGAAAGACCAGAATATGCACGGCATGCAAATATTTATTTATTTTCCTTGAAAATAATTTGTGAACAACAATATTTTATGCTCTCGTGAGTATGGTACAAATGACAACTTTAAATTTTTATAAAAAAACTAAATTCTTAATTAGGTAAATTTATAGTACGTACACTTAACGTAACACGTCTTACGACATACGATACGACGACGGGAAGGACTAACGGGCGGCGGCGACACGCGCTCGCGACGAGCCGACGGTCAATGATTAGCCTCGATTCTTTATCGGTTTCCGCAAACACTTAGCCTAAAAATCGTTACATTTTTGTACATTCGATTTAGAACAATTATAAAAGACGACATTTAAAATACATTAGCGAAATAGAACATGACGATACATAGACGAGGGTAAAAGCGAAAACGCACGAATCGACGTTAAAGTATGAAGGTTATCAGTGCGGACGGAGCGCTCGGGACTCAGGCGACGCGGGGCGCGCTCGCCAGCGCACTGCAGCTCGCACTTCGCGTTCTCCCACTTCAAAATATAAACTTTCAAATCTCCACAGGTCTCGCTATCAACAGATTAACGGTACAAATTTGAGAACCACAATGCGTAAGCTGCTTGCGCTGACGCCGACTTACATCTTAATTATAGATTACACACGAATAGAAATGACGAATAATAATAATCATAGGACGATATTATAGGACTTAGACTAAGAATTGGGCGATATCGATATCGATAAATACTGAAATATTATTATAGTTGTCTATAGAGGCGAGAGACTCGACGCGCTCGGTCGCACGGCAGTGGTCGTGGCTTTGTAAACTAGCAGCACCAGAGCGAGCACTGCCCCGACACCGACATCGCGCGAGGAGTACGTCGGCTCCTCTCCTCTCCTGAGATCGTACTCTATTATACAAATATATACTTATTTGAATCAAAATAGTTACTCTGATCGATGAACATTTTACAACTTATTACTACATACATACATTACATTTAATGATATATTTTACACAGAACATGAGTACTTTACATCACGAACGAAACACTACAAGGAATGAAAAATGTTACAGAAAATCCTTAAGATATTATCGACGAAGATTTATACAAGTGTACGCTAGACGAGTAGAATGAAAGTGAGCAATGATACACACGCGTCGAACGCCGAAGGAGACTGCCTTCGGCATCGATGCGTTTACAATTACAACCTAAGATTATGAAAAATATCATTTATACAGATTTCAACACTTACATCTAAATTTGGTAACGTCTTAAATCCAACTCTTAGCCTAATTACGTACAAATATTACAATTTACAGCAGGCGGCGCGGCGCGCGGCGGCGCTCGCTCCTACGTGAAGGCGAAGTCCGGCGGCCAGCGGTTCTCCTGCCCACACCACGGTTAGTGTTAGTGCCACTCGTCACGTCATGCGGCGGTACTACGGTACGCTACTACGCTCGGTTAGTCGGTTAGAGGTGTGTCTGTGTGAGAGGGGTCGGCCGACGACTAATATTTATGTCATGAATTATCTTTTATATTCTTTTTCTTATTGGTATCAATTCGAATGAGTGAGACATGATTTTTTGAATCTCGGCTATGTCAAATAATCAGGTAGTCGGCATACTCACCCTAGGTCCGACGTCGCCTAGCCGGCCAGGCTCGCCCGCTTCTCCCGGCAGGCCTACTGGACCCTGAACGAATTCCTTTTGTGAGTCCGAGATATACAATATGAATATAATATAATCAAATTAAAATGTTGTGATTGAAGATCTTTAGATCAGTTCTTTTTATTATAAAAATTAAGATGTAAATATATTTACCGGTAGTCCCATGGGACCAGGGTCACCTTTCTCCCCTCTTTCTCCCTAAAATAGAAATAATATTTCAATTATTATGGTGGTACAAAACGATATTTAAAATTCTAACTAAAAATAATTCTGCTGAGCTAAGGTCTGCTCTCCTGTCGACGAGCACATATTTTGCAGTATATTACATGCTGCTTTAACGTAGTTTTGGTAGTTTCATTCATGTAGCTGAGTGAGCCGAGATGGCCCAGTGGTTAGAACGCGTGCATCTTAACCGATGATTTCGGGTTCAAACCCAGGCAGGCACCACTGAAATTTCATGTGCTTAATTTGTGTTTATAATTCATCTCGTGCTCGGCGGTGAAGGAAAACATCGTGAGGAAACCTGCATGTGTCTAATTTCAACGAAATTCTGCCACATGTGTATTCCGCCAACCCGCATTGGAGCAGCGTGGTGGAATATGCTCCAAACCTTCTCCTCAAAAAGGGAGAGGAGGCCTTTATCCCAGCAGTGGGACATTTACGGGCTGCTAATGCTAATGCTAATTCATGTAGCTTACTTTCTCCGCAGAGTATGACCATAACCCCGCAATTTTAGATTAAAGCTCACGTGTTCTAGCCGGAGCCTCACCTCGGCTCGATGTTTAATTGATTGACTATATATAATAACGTAAACGTTAAAAGGTACATGTTGCCAACGTCGCGGGCAGCAGCGCAGCGAGTACGTACCGTCTTTCCACGCGTGCCGGGCTCGCCCTTGTCACCCTTGATGCCGGGCGGACCGGCCACGCCGGGCGGTCCGGTCGGCCCCGGCGCTCCCGGCGGACCCATCATCTGTACACACAGGACATGCTTTATATTTTGCCACCAGAATATGAGAACACTTTCTGGTCACACGAATACATATAATTATTATAGTATAATTATTTATCTAGAAAAAAAAAAGATTTTACAAACAAAGATAAATAAATAGTATTATATCTTAGTTTTAATGTGAACAGAAATATAATTTTCTTGTATTGTTATTGGCGACTGAGTTTTCGTTCGTTTGAACTCTTTATCGTAATCATAACATTTTGTTGTCTCAGAATATGTGTGCGTAACACAAGCCATAATAATCACTTTAAATTCAAAACTGTCTGAAGGCCGACTCGCATTGCAATGGCTGTTTTAATGTTTTGTGTGTATCTTGTTGGCTGAGTGGCTCGCGTGTAAGGTTGTGGTTAAGAATATCTTCATATTCCGGAGTTTGGAAATTGTTGTTTTTGTCCGAGCCACGGGAAGTAACCCTGTAACTTTCTGGTCGTTCCGGATTTGACGACCCGTCGTATTATGAGAACTCTACTGTGGTTGCGCACAATATGCAGTTAGCTGGTCTTCAGTGAAAATGGCCGTTACATTTTTGTAAACGAAATTTTAATCACCGTGAATGTATTCGCAGTATGCTAGAAACCTTCATATAAGTGGCAACAACAACGGTACAAATTTTTAACTGGATCGAATAAACAGTGCTTTAACGCCTTAGTCCGAAAGTGGTCCATATGGATCCCAAGGGGTCCACGGGAGTCTCGATGATGATCTATGTTGCAGAGTTGGTGCTACCTACCCAGACGGGCTTGCACAAAGCCCAATCACCAAGTGCTAGTACATCTGCTTTCAATAGTGAAGAACTAAAATGTTGGCTTGACTTAACCTATCAATGTATGCAGATAATAAAGAATGAGCTTCTTTACTAAGAAAGTTTATACGAGTAACGACTGTTACTCGTAAAGACTTTCTTATTCCATATTCAACATTAGTACAATGATCGAAAATTATTAATTGTGATTGGAACTCAGCCGCACCGAAAATTTCCAAAGTGAGATCTACTCTAATAATAGATAGAGTGGCTTAGATCGATTTACTCGATTACTTTATCAATGCTTCGAGGGTATAGCCACCCTTGTTTTGTACAATATGTATAGAATAAAGTTTAATTTAATGTTTTGATAAAATATAACTTAAAAATAAATCCAATATTAAACAGATAAACTGGTACTTACGATCTCATGTCCGTATAGCTCATATCCGGTGCCGTCTCCCTGCAAGTTCAACAGTGGGTATAAAGATTAACAGTTCTAAACAATAGACCAAATAATATCGTGCTTGGAATTACTTTGTGTATAAGCGTGTTTGGTGTGTGTGTGTGTATGTGTGTGCGTGTGTCGGAGAGGATAGTTACCTGCCTGCGTCTCAGCTTCCGGTACTTCTGCTGAGAGCCGCCGCCAACGCCGCATACAACGCGCCGGAAACGAGAAATAGAAGAAAGCGACATGTTAGGAAAGATTTGACGAGCCATCATGTGATACTGGCTTATATTGGTTTAAAAGCGTGGTGTTATTAACGTTTATTCCATACAAGGTGTATTATATAATTATATTTGTATGTCTGTTTATAGCGGATCAGATATTTCATTTAACAAAAAGAGTAACAATTGCGTTTCCTACTTCTTAGATTCTACTCGGTAATTTCTAAATTTCAAAGAGGTGGTAGTGGAGTAGAGGTGTTTGATGTCTCTTGTAAAATGATGATTCGAAAATGTTTCAAGGAGCCGACTTCAATCACGAGTTGTATAAGATATATTGGATACAGTTTTTAATTTTAGACGATCGTGAAGTGAGTCTACTCACAGAGTCCCCCTTGTCACCCTTCTCGCCCTTGAGGCCGGGGTATCCCGGCGGGCCGGGCAGGCCTGGTGCGCCCAGCATCCCCGGAGAGCCCATGTCCCCGTAGTCTCCTTTCTCGCCTTTCGGTCCCATCTCACCCTGTAAAAGAAGTCACAGAGACCATTTTAGAATTTGTATAACAGGAACTAAAACATAAACAAAGTTCCACATGTAAATGAAATCCGAGAATGTACTATATATATAATATATAGTTACGACATACCGGTTTCCCGGGTGGGCCGGGTACACCCGGGTCGCCAGGTCGGCCGTCTAGCCCAGGTGGTCCCCGCGGACCCGCCGCTCCTTCCTTTCCCGATGTACCTTTAACATTATTTTAATAAATAAGTTAGTTTATTTTTATTTTATTACACTGCATAAAGATATACATTACGGTTACTAGGGACGTCATGTTATATATTTTATATGTGTTATATAAATATTTTATCTCATATTTAAAAATCACGTAATATGGAGATTAACTAAGTCGTATCAGGGAACCCATACCAGTAATAAATCAACAACATAAAACTATACTTCTTCAGTACGAAGTATTTTAAAATACTTACTACTAATTTTCTACAAATCAACAACTAAAAAAAATTTAAGCGGTACAAATTACCTTCTATTAGCGGCGCTGATCGTTCTCAAGGCTCGAAGCCGATGCAGGCGACTTGCTCGCTTGTCGCCGATTTAAAGCCACCCCGAGAAGCTATAGTTAGTCGTCACTTGTACCATCACAATCTACGCGTAACACAACCGTTAGCAGTGGGAGGCGCGTGGCTCATGCGACATGCGGACGTGCCCGCGACGTGCCTTTGTACATGCAACTCGAAAACCAATGAGGAAGTCGAACCATCATCGAATAGAGAATAGAGATCATCGCAATGGTTTCATGAGAAACTCTAGAAGTAGTAACATCGGTGAAAGGCTTTGTTTGATTTACCTTCAAACGTGTTTAGAGTTCAATCAGTAAAGTTGGAAAAATGTTCAACACATTGTTCGTACTTTGACAATCAATGTATTTTTGTCAATCGAGGAACTACAGATAAACTAAAACAGCAGTAGAGGCGGTGAGACCGCTCGAACTGAGGAGAAGAAGCGAAAAGTTGAACGAGTAAGTGGCGAGTAGAGAGCGAATAGAGAGCGAGTAGGGAGCGAATAGAAATCGAGGCGCAGGCGAGGAGGGATGCGGGGTTACCCTCTTGCCGCGCTTGCCACGCGCGCCGCGCTCGCCGGGCGGGCCGGGCGCCCCCGCCGCGCCGCGCTCCCCACGCGCGCCCTCCGTGCCTTCAACACATCGGCATAGCTTACAAGTCTTACACCGATCACTGATCGCTTTACGTCTGACGTCACTGACACAGCTGCCCCTTGCCGCCTTTTGCGGAACCTTCTCCGAACGTTGTAAATTCGTTCGCAAAGTATTATAGCAATTTATGATTACTAGATTTTTATTGCAAAATTTAATACGGGACAGAAATTTTACTTTAAGCTCTTACTCTGAGGTTAGGCTTCATTACAGACACATTAGTAGGTGTTCACCGGGTAATGTACTTACCATATTATCTAGTTAGAAATGTTAGCTAAGTTGTAAAAACACAAACAAAAACTGTTATGTAAGCCTTGTCGTTAAATAAAAAGATAAATCTAGGTAAGCTTGTGCAGGATCGATATCAATTAAATGTAAAACATATCTACTGCATTAGTTGGATTAGCGTTACGTCTGTCTGGACTGCACCCAGCTCCGTAACCGTCAAGCGTACACCAAACATGCCACCGCTTAAATACTGACAGACGGTTTTCCCACCACGAAACGCTACGACGCAGACATTGAGATAATATTTTTTTTACTTTAATGAGTGCTACTGATCCAAGCAGTGTTCTCGAAAAGCTACGTAGCGTTACGTATGCGGCGTACGGTCTAGGAGTTAACGACGCGATGCGTTACCGGGAGGTCCGGGAGGTCCAGGCGGGCCCTCGATGATGCCGGTTGGGAATGCGTCGCCCTTCAGTGTCGTTGTAAAACCTCTCTCGCCCTTGTCGCCTTTGTCACCCTGAAAAATGACATGGGCAATGTTAAAACAGGAAATCTTGTTGCTCGATACCATTTCTGGTGATTAGGAAAACACAGTTTATATTTAAAAAATAAAAAAACTGTGTTAAACGTAAAGTCACCATCGTTTCGGAATGTAGTTTCTACCGAGATGAACCGACAAGAAACTCAGTAGTTACTCTTTTCTTACCTTTGAAATACAAAGACAGTTAAATACAATTATATATAATCTATCCTGCCTGAAAGTCAACAAGTATTAGTGCCGCACTTTTTTAACAAATTATTTGAATTTATGAATCAGCAAATTTAAAAATATCTGCGGATTATATTATAGGAACGAATACCTTGCCCCTAGAAGAATTTGCTTTGCGGAGTCGGAAACTCCGCAAAGTTAATAAAGCTTGGTTTATAAGCTTATCCTTACTTCTCATGTTCACGAAATGATTATCACTGACTCTATCAAAATGATAAATAACATTGTTGTAAATATATTGTGACGCAACATTGAGTATGCCCACTTTCTGAAAAACATCCCAAAAGGATTCTCTAGCAAAAAGTTATTAAAGAAATATCCCAAATTAATTATTTTAGCACAAATAATAATAATAACAAAGAAATACTATTATAATTATTGTGCGTAATAAACTCGGAAGGTTATCTTATAGATATTATTATTTTTATTTTCCTTTTATTTAAATTATAGCATTATTAGCTTCTCTGGATCATTTTTATCATTTCATTAATTCGCCTAAAACATCAATATTGCTATACAAATGAGAGAAATCGACGTTGACGTACGATGGCACGATCACAATTGAGAGAATCAAGTCGATTCGTGAGGACCAGAACTTTAAGCGTTATCGATATTAAACATGAAGAAATATTATTTAAAAATGGTCGCGCTTTCGTTCAATATAGGCATATCATATAGGCATATCAACAAAACTTTCAAATACCTTGTGTCCAATAGGTCCTGGTGGTCCAACAGGTCCTATAGGCCCTACAGGGCCGGGTGAGCCTATGGGCCCAGCTGGACCAGGCGTACCAGGAGGCCCGACTCTCCCCTCTGCTCCGGCTATTCCTTCATTCCCAGGGGGGCCCGGTGATCCCGGAGGGCCTGGTTCTCCAGGCTCTCCCTGTACATATAAATATTATATGATTATATAAAGCTTTTTGGTTTTTAAAAGCACTGTCATGTTTCATTTATTACGAGTTACAAGCACTGCAGTCTTCTTCGTTGCCGGAGTAATATATTACAAGAGACAAGTACATTTTATTTAGTTTTGATCTCATGCAGAAAATATCGAAACACAAAAGAAACACTAAGCCACAGACAGCGCATGCAAGCAATAAACGGATGAATTAGTAGCAGGTACGAGTCAATCTATCAAACAACAAGATACGTGGATAGTTCAGGAAGAAAACACATCACCGTTATTATATAAGTAATATTTTCATGACTTTATATTAACAGAACAAAACAAATAATTTAAAATGTTATCAAACTTCTCAATAAAGATTTAGTAAAAAAGAAAATATTTAGTGTACATACAAACTATTAGAATAAGTTAAGGGTTAGTTAAGTCTTTTTCCTGCTTGAAAATCGCTGCTAACTAGTCTATTACTAGGTGTGAAATAGTCAGCGGTGTGATTATAGTTGCAATGGAGGAAGTGGTCAATGAGGAGCGTGTCGAGCGACGAGATGGCGACTCACCTTAAGCTGAATGATGGATTGCGCGGAGATGTTGTGACCGGCCGCCTGCAGGCCCTACGGATACACCGCATCAGTACATGCGCACACCAGACAAGCTGACAGCACTCGGACGTGGGAAACGCGCGAGCATATATCAGAATCTCACAACAAATCGTTCAATTAACGCTCCACTACCTCAGGTCCGAGTGACATCAAAACAAAAAATAAAATCTAAACATTAAGATAAAAAAGTACGAAAATCTATCTACAACGAAATGAATTAAATAATCCACGTGAACATAATGTATTGTAACAGAAGCGCAAAATAATCGTCATATCGAAGCCGCAAACGATTCCACCGCTCTCTCGAACACAACCAAACAGCACATTTCAGAAAAGCCCAAGTCGCGACTACGAGGATGCGTCACGGTACCTTGACGGCTATGATCTCCGCGGTGGTGTACGGGTGCATCTTAAAGTTGTCCACCGACCGTTTGACGCCCTGCAATCGCCGGAACATCACACATTTTGTTGTCAACTTCATTTTTTTTCATTTTGCAGTTTAAAAGCCGAGATGGCCCAGTATTTAAAGCACGTGAATTTAAATTTGATTGCTGTTTAACCCCAGGTAAGCACCAATGATTTGTAGTCTACAATTTGTAGTCGGCGGTGAAGGAAAACATCGTGATGAAACCTGCATGTGTCGGGTGAAAATCTGCCACATGTGTGTCCCCGCGTTGCAGCAGCATTGTACAGAAAATTCCAAACCATTTCCTCAAAAAGAAAGGTGACCTTATTCAAATAGTGGTTTTACAGGCTATTCCATTTTTAAATTGGTTTATCGAAATAGTACATCTATTTTAATCTAATACCTACATGTAATGTTTGTAACATATTTTAATCTGTATCTTGTGGTGTACAATAAAGTATAAATAAATAAATAAATAATGTTTTGTTTTACGTATAATCTGGTCTATTACCTTGACAGCAGCGAAGACGTCGAATCCGGGGTTGCCATGTTCTCCCTTCTGCCCCTTGTCTCCGGGTCGGCCCTGAGTTACAAAAGTATTTACTCAATATTAAATATAAATTTATTTTCAATCGTTCAAGTTTATAAACACTAAGTGAAACAGATAATACGTGTTTTTGGACAGGAAACGCAGATTTACTTTGAGTTCCAGGTTGCAGTCCCGGCATAAAACTCAGAACTTACTGTACCTAATATTATTTGCTTTATTTATGAGGAAGGAAAACTTCTAAGCGTAGGTACCCGCATGTTATACAGGAAACAGACAATTACAGTGTGATAAAATAAGGCTAAACAGAAGAACCTTCGCGGACCGAATGTTATACTTGAGGAGGACTTGGTACTTCTCATATTGCTTAGTAAGCACTTGACGTCACACAATTCGTATGACCCAGTTACGATCATTATGTTATTACATTTTTATATGTACTTTTAGTGTAATAAAGACGCTCCGTAGTATCGGTTGGCTTGACAAACATATTGTTTTCTTTGCTTGACGACAACCCCGATTGCTCTCCGATCTACCTGACATCTGACATCTGACGAATTGAGTGAACGTGTGCTAACTAGCCCGTTCAGTTGTTATAAAGAACTTTTTAAAAATTGAAATGCTAACTCTAACTTTTACTTACGGGATCTCCTTTAGGACCGTCCAGACCAATAGGACCCTGAAAAATAAAATTATTTTTGATATCTGTTGTGAAGAAACAATTCAAGGAATGTTAGTATTCTAATACAACACACCAATAATCACTTTAAGCCAAGTAATTAAATACGGTCAGTAAAGTTAAAGTCTCAGCGGAAGAGATAATATGAAGGCAAGGAGTAAAGCTACAGCGAGATATTAAAAGGCATCCTTTTCACTAGATATTTTGTTGTTATAAGATCAAGAACTATTTAACGAGCTAATGTATTATTTAAATTAAACCCACTACTGTAAAAGCTGAGGATTTCTAAGAAAACACGTGTTCATACTTTAATAGCAAAATCAGTTGTATTATTTATGTTTATTGTTAGCAGTCAATCAAGTCAGAACTTCACGAAAAATAAAGTGGGAACACATGTGAAATAACAGTAGACCATCAGTGTACCGCACGATTATGCGACTAGGTCCTGTACAGGACTTCTCAACTAATGCCTGGAGGCTCAAGTTACTAGACAACTAGTAACCTGACAAGCTCGTTACTGCTGCCCTCGCCATTCACTCTGAATGTTGTGTTTACACCAACGTACGTCGCCGTGGACAGAACACAACTAGACATTACAATGAATTTTAACAAACTTTCCATAGTTTAAGTCATTTAAGGTTACAAGGCAGCAGTAAATTGCGACGCAATGGTTAGTGGGGACAGTGAGGCGCACTACGGGGTCCAGTCATGACCGGCTCTTACCATAAAACCGCGTTCGCCTTTCTCGCCCTTGCTTCCCTGAAACGTCAATCCGTATCGTTGAGGTATACGAAGGTCACTAACATTCAACACAACACCCTCCCAATATTTTTTGTTGGTCTAATATGTTGTGTTTATTAGTTTTCAGTGTATAGAGTTGGTGCAGAAGATTATTCTTAGATAGTCTACGTTACGATAGCGATAAGGACATATAAAATTTCGTTAAAAACTGAAATTAAATATATAAAAGATAAAACCTTAGATTAGTTAGAATACAGTGTGACAGTTACACACACATATATATATATATAAATATAAGGAAGTATACACTATGTACATAAGTAGAAAAAACTAGTTGAAATAAAAAATAAAAAAAATACCGGGAATCCATTCTTCCCAGGAGCTCCCATCAACCCCTGTAAATAAATGTAAAAAAACATAAAACAAAACAAGCCACAGAATATATATTTACTCCAATAATAATACATAAATGTGGGACAAAAATATATAAAAAACAAAATTTATTGTTTACGAAAAGGAAACGTAACTGATACATTACGATTACGAAAATGGTACATACCGGAGGTCCCGGCTCGCCTGAATCTCCTTTCTTGCCCTTCTTGCCGCGCTTGCCAGGAGGGCCCGGAGGACCTGAAAAACATAGTAATTGAATTTAGATGCAACAAACCCAAAGTACAATGAATTGATTGACAATAAAATCTAACAATAAAGAAATATTTTATACAATATATACAATATACAGTTGTAGCTGTGTGGCACTCAGTGGCGGACCGCTGGGCGGCTAGTAAAGTGGGCTCTCGATGACGTGACGCCGCCGTGACGTCAGCGTCGAGAGGCGCTTCAAGCAGGACGCCTCGACATAAGCACCTCTCCGCCGGCTCGAACAAATAGCCGAATTGTCACCCACACTTCTGACAAACCCTAACACTTAGGGTTCGCCCTGCCAACCTGGCTTTTATGCGGACAATATTCACATCTAATGCATATTATCTAAAAGTGCTGATAACTTTTATCGACTATATCATAAAGGACACGCATGCCTAATTCTTCTTTAACGCTATCCATTATTAAAATACGTATTTATTAAATTTTCAAAATGACTTAATAAAATGTAAAAATAATATTATTATTAGAATGAGTACTCTTCTTACCAGTCTTCATCCTCCCACACTACTGCTGCGTGTTAGCATCGATATCTACTGAACCCGTTTCGTATATTAATTTTAATTGCTCACTGTTGTGACCAGCCTCCATAAAACCACACTCCCATTAAACGTAACGAAATGTACCTAAGTCGTGTCAGGTGGATGCTATAAACAGGTCGGTCTCGTTTCATTATTTTTCTAACGTTGAACTCAGACCTCGCCGGTGTATTGAATGTATAGTAACTTTATGTTTTCCTAAATCCTAACTTCCTTGTGTGTTTTACTCCAGCCCTCGGACTTGAGGACTCACCAGCCGAACGGGTCGTTCGGTAACGAGCTCCCGACATAACATGGTGCCGTGTAACGAATGGCCTCGTCCTTTACGTCGTGTTTTATGATAGCTGAGAACAGTTAGTCCAAGATTTGTACGACAATGGGCAGGTCGTAAACTGCGCGTCTAGACGGCCACCAGCCGGCGTTGTCATTGCGCCGTCGTCATCGGCGACCCTCGTGAACTAACTTATGCAAAGTTTGCACGATACGACGTCGACGACACGTGGCGGTACAAAGTGCACGCGATCTACAAATCTCTTGACACGCTCACGACAAAACGTTTAATTGAATTACAACGGACCGCGGACGTTTATCTGCAGAGGAGGTCGTCATAATCGAATGACGTGTCGGAGACGGCGGCGGTCTCGGCGAGTGACAGGTGTCACGTCGACGCGGGTCGCTCTTGGCACTCCTTGGCATTCTTATCGCACTGATGTTACGTTAATCGTCTGCGAGCGAGTGACAACTACTTTGAATTGTCCACGCGACCCGAGTATATATTATATGTTTACAGAATGGATTCTCGCTCCAGCTTGCGTATTATACGCGACATCAATTATGTTCAGTTCCATAAGAAAGCAAGTTGTTCACTTAAAGTTTTCATTTCATCAATAGTTTTGTAATACTTAACGATATATTATTTATTTATATACGGTGATGCGAGGATTCAGTCTCAGACAGGTCGCGATGGAAAACGTTGGTCTGCAAATAATTATATTATGCAAACCATTTGACAGAGGTATTGGTGACAAATCGAAATACTCCTAAAACCTATATTTAATATAAAAATGTTATCACATGAACGCACTTGAATGGGTCGATATCTCCGGTTATAGAGGTGGCCTAAGGTTATTTGATTTACGAAGCAAACTGCTCGTCATAAATCACGATTCGAAGGGACTGGGCTGATTAGTTTACATTTCATTCCTCGCAATGGTATAAGAATACGTAAACAAATAGATAGGTAATCTTTACATATAGTAATCTTCTGTACGTTTGCATGTAACTGAACTCCAAAACGACTGGACTGATTTCGAGAAACTTTCTGTGAAAATTCTTATTTAAACCACACAAAGTCTGGACGAGCCTATAGGTAGCAACATCGAACTACAGCTACTTCACTAAGAACAATAGTAATATAAATATTACATTATGTACCGACGTGGCTTATTTTTGCTCATGTGCTGCCATCTCCAACTTCGCCCAGCGTCATAATAGATCTCTCCGCATTGTAAATTCTTTTTGGGATTACTTACAAATGACTTTCAATCCTAAACTGCTATATTAAAACTGTCTTTACAACATTTGGTATGAAGTGTTATGAATAAGAGTACTAAAATATTATTCAAATATTTAATAATATCTTGTGTTGATTTCGCTCGTAGGTGAAACATTACTATGTAAAGGCGCTCTCAGACGACACGTGCAAAAACGCGACAATGGCGGAGCGCGGATTATCCGGATTATCTGGAGAAGCATCCATGCTTTGTCGTAGGCCGACACGATGCCTGTGTAAAAAGTAATAAAAATGTAAAGTTAAGCACATTACGGTGCCAAATGTGAAATCCTTAAAAATGAAATTGTTGAGTTCTTATTATTGTTTTAGTATATTATTATAAATTATTGTCTTTGAAATGAAAGCCTAGAAGATTCAGGGGAGTAACTGTTTGGAATGAATTAGGAGCCTATACAAAGCGCGCCCGCGGCTACGCTTTGATCTCTAGCCCTCGCGCCCGTCGAATTCATTTCACATTCAATTACATCCGCAAACAGTTTTTATCATTTGAAGTGTTCCGCGCGCTCGTGTTTGCGACTTTGGGACGTGGAGGAGCCGTGCTCCTCGGACTGGCCCATTTACGATTAGAGAATATATATAAACTATAATAAAATATATTACATTAGATTAACAGCCTGTAAATTTCCCACTGCCGGGCTAAGGTCTCCCTTTGAGGAGAAGGTTTGGTGCATATATCCACCAAGCTGCTCCAATGCGGTTGTATAATTTCGTTGAAATTAGACACATACAGGTTTCCTCACGATTTTTCCTTCACCGCCGCGCACGAGATGAATTATAAACACAAATTTAGCACATGAAAATTCAGTGGGTTGCATGGTGGCCTGCATGGGTTTGAACCCGCAATCATCGGTTAAGATGCTCGCGTTCTAACCACTGGGCCATCTTGGCTCCTGATAAAATATATTTATATATTATAATAAAATATATGATAAGAATAATTAAAATACTGAAAACTTTATTGGTTCATGTTCAATTTATGTGCAGCTAGTTATTAGGGTTTGACCTTCTGTTTAATTCGGGACAAGGCGTCGGGACGAAGTTGCTGAAGTTGTTGAAGGACGAAGAAAAGACAATTAGATAAAAAACACAATTTAAGAATAATTAAATGACTACTATAGTATATGGTAATGACAATAATATTATAAAAAATCGTATATAATTTTATTCAGGAAACATCACAGGAACGGACGTGGACGAACAACGTGGAGGGGAAATAACGCTTTTTTGCTTTCTTGCTGTAACAATTACGAATATCATATTTTTTTAAACAGTAATAATTAATTATATATTAATAATTTCTATATTAAATACATTTGAGATTTGTTGATAAAATAATACCTAATTGGCATTATTACAAAGATTTATGGTAGTGTCAGCGTAGTGCATAGCGAGGGTGGTGTTCGGAAATTCGGTAAGCAAACACGATGCGGCGAGGCGATCGACGCCGAAGGAGGCCCGGTGCTCAATTATAGCGCCGGCCGAATTAATTGCATATAAATAACCGTCCGATCATATCGGGACATTGTTTTCGCAGCGTTATCGCAATAACACGTGTATTAAATGGCCCTTAGAATCCGCTATTACATTACGCGAGCTGTGCCCTGCGCTTGTATTTGCTTTAAACTTACAGTTTGCCGGCTTGATTGACATTTATGGATCCGGTACCCTCGGGTACTGTAGTGTTATGTTGTGTATCGTTTCTCAGTATACGACCTGTCTAGCGCAAACGTATTTTTTTATTTAAAATAGTAGTTTCCGAGTTTGGCGCGGTCTTTAATAACACCCGTACCGTATGCACATAAATATTCATTTAATATGTTTTACTAATTGTATTATTATATATTAATACAATCATAATCCTATTATGCCTGTTTGTTTGTTTGTTCTGTTTAAACGTGTTTGAAGCTGCTTTACTTTTGAAAAACATATTATTATGTATAATTCACACACGAACACATATATACATATATAATATATGATACCGCTCAATATATATATTATATATATGTTCCTATAAGTATAAATCTTATTTGCTTGGTAGGATTTTTTAAAATGTTTTGCAAAGTTACGTTGTATAGAGAAGTCTATCAGAAGTAAAGTTTACATAATAGTATGTATATGCTATTTTTTAAGGCTGAAGTAAACCTATGTTTTTAAGGAGCAGAGACTGTATTTATATCCCCAATAAGGTTTAATCGCCTGCGTCCGCGGGCAACTCGCGGCTCCGTCAAAAGTATCTCTTTAATTAAATATCGAGCATTCCACACGGTCTTGCTTCCCACTCTGCGCCTCCTCCTCCTCGAATGCAGATTAGCGAAGATACAAAATAATGTATTGCACTCTGAGACACGACACAGTCAATTATTTTTTGGTTTATTAAAATTAAATTATATCGAATAGAAATTGTTATTCGAATAATAAGTTTACTATTTTGTGCTGTTTTGAAGAAGCGGTTCTTGAAGATTGAAGGTCTCGTGTAACGTTCCGGTCGACGAACTCGCTTCTTCAATGTAATAGATCCTAAAAGGTCCCGAGAGATGTCGCACTCATATTGGACAGGAACGCGGGAGTTGCTGACAGTGTGCGATGCGAGTCGCCCTGTATTATCGGGCCATTGCCGCCCCGTGAATTTTGATAATCGAGTTAATCCACCGGCCGTGGCCGTGAGGGGTAAATATGCCTCCACCCGAACTGCGCGCAAATTGAGTTAGCCCCGCCTAAGCGTCATTTCGCTTCATACTTCAGAAAGTAATCTTGTTTTTTCTCCAAGGACCCTCGAAGTGCGTAATGAAAATATTGTGTTTTGTAAAATCGTCAGATTACAAGAGTTTTGCGAGCGAAATTGAGGGCTTTTGTTGATGCCATTTGCATAATGCAGTGAAGGAGCGGCTGCACAGCGCGACATACCATCGAAATTTGTACCGTTTGAGGTTAAGTGGTTTTATTTAATTTTTGATGATGTTGGATTACTTCGTACGTTAAAGAATAATGTATAGTTTTTATTTTTATTGGTTGACTAATTGTTAAAGTGTTCTTTGTCGTGGGCATATTTTATCAGTTACTTATTTGGCGCGTATTACTTGTTCTATGCTGACATCCGCGACAACATGCTCGATTTTTTTCTAAAGTAATAGACTAGACTACGTGATTATGTATTTGTGTGAATTTTTAAAGTCGTCGATGTAGCGGGAAGTGTCCTGTGAGTGAGCGGGGAGAGCGGGGTGAAGCAAACGGCAAAAGTAGGAAAAGTAAGAAATAAAGCATGCTAATGGTCTAAGTTGTGTTGTTGTTGTCGTTAACAGTTGTTTGTAGCGCAGCGACGCCATTAATATCCTCAGCGAGTTCGCTCCCGCGCTCTCGACTGGATCTTCCAGTTGCGATCGTTTTCTTGACTACAACTTATTGTTATTTATGTTGTAAACACACTAAACTGGCGCTTAAAATGTCACATTAAATAAATATAGACGATTAAACGTTTTGACGATATAAATAGTTATTTTTTCGACGGTAAAAAATATTATTTTCAGATTCAGTAATAATTTATTAATGTCTTCAGTGTATGCAGCGAGCGCGCTCGTCTTACCTACGACACTCGCCAAGGAATAATGATTATGAAAAAGCAACTAATAAAGATCTCTAAACTCGAGCCGAACTTTTTATAAAAAAACTGTTAATATTGCTATAATTTCATCTCTACTACTTAGAATAATTTGTTAAAAATCCTCAAATTAGTGGATAATTTTCAAGGGTATAATGTTAAGCAATTTAGTTTTTTCATCCCTTCGGTCTTTAAGAATAGATTAGAAGCATTCCCGCGGCCAACGCATTACGGATAGTAATGACAGGGTACACACAGGGCGACGCCCTCTCGCCTCGCTCAAATAACAAGTTAATACTACTCAATGTCGACATTCTCCACGGTGTTTTATATATGTACATCGTATGAAAAATTAGCTATAATTTCTGTTGACGCACGTCACCAACAGTTCTTCTTTTAATTAAAACTAATAGATACATAAATCACAATACAGGGCATCAATGAAATTGTGTTAAATTATATTCCTATTGCAGATACTGGCCTGGACTGATTGTGCTTTCGTACTTTAGTTTCTCGTATTTTACCGTAGCAGAATCAATCCTTGACTACTGAAATGCAATTATTTTTAAAAAAGCAAAGATTATAAGTGACTGCCCACACGTACCGGTACTGTAAATACACTTCTTACACCGACAACAACTTACTAATCCTGTTCACTTGGCTTTGTGCACGTCCGTCTATGTAGGTACCAGCCACTCATCAGATATTCTAAAGCCAAACAGTAGTATTGTTCTGTTCCGGTTTGAGGGTACCTATGTGGGCCAGAGTAACTGCAGACATAAGGTACTTGACGTTTTAGTTCCCAAGATTGGTGGCACATTGGCGATGTAAGGAATGGTTGATATTTTTCACAGCGCCATTGTCTATGGGCTGTGGTGACCACTTACCATCAGGTAGTCTTTTTGCTCGCCCATCTACCAATACTATAAAAACAAAAACACAGCAACACTTTGTAGAGTAGTTTTGGGCCCTACTCTCAGTGACGAACAGCAAAAACGCGTTTCACGCGTGAAAAGGTATTTGCTATAAAGTAGAAATGGCTTAGCATAGACATCAGCTAGGAAAGCGTAAGATGTGTGTAGGAAACGAGAGTCAGTCGACATGTACATAGATTGTGAGTTCCTCGATACATCATTTCTTATACAAACATTGACATAAGTGATTTGATTATAAGATACGTTTAACTCTGAGCTCTCGGTACTGAAGATTCGCTTAGCACTAATTTCCACAACCACTAGTCTACAATACTATCAAACAATTTCCTTAATTGCAATTAAAACTAGTGTACGGTATAATTGTACAAAGTTGTCTTTAGTTATTATATTATAACGCGGGAGCCGGCACGCGAGGAAGGCTTAATTTAGTCGGCAGACAGTAAAAGTTGTACACAGACAGTAAGAAGACGCTTCAGAGCGCAGTTCGACGGCGGGGCCTTGCGAGTAAGCAACTTTGCATGATAATGTGCAGCGGTACGAGCCGCACGAGTGTCGCCGCGACCTACGTCACGTCGCTGCGTTGCGATATCGCAATATTAAATTACAAATACAGACATTCAGAATGTTTTCCAAGTATGTAGCCAACACTCGACCGAACGTGATCCTTTATATTTTCAAATTAGGCCGTTTTCAAGAAGACAATTAAATGATGCGTATGATATCATTAAAATGTAACTAAATAAAGAAAAAATATCCTCGGGCTCGTAGGCCGGTGTACTTTCCGGTGTCACGGAGCAGGTTAATTTGAGCGCATTACGAGTGTTGCAGCCGCAGTCATCAACACGGCGACAAGCGGCACCAGGCGCGAGTGCGTCCCGAGAGTCCCGTCTAGAGTCCCGTCTAGTGCACGTGTAGTGTCGCGTCGAGTGTCACGAGTCTCGGCGCTTCCCTCGAGCGCTCTCAATCCACGGTTTTATTTCCGCTTTGTTTTCACAAACGACGTCGTGCATTTCTAAGCAGAGATGCATTTCTTGAAGATCTCTTAACTCAATTGACATACTTTGTAGTCAAGTCGACGTTTTAAGAGTTCAGCTTTTTTTCATTCGTGTCATGTTTAATGTTTTCGACTAAATTATTAATATCAATAACACCTCAGCACCCTAACCGTTTGTCTTAAACACTTACAAGTATATTATTTATTAAGGGTCCGTAATAAACGAGTCGTGTGAATGAAATGATAGCAGCGAGTGTTTTGATGACAGGGTTCGAGTGGGGCAATTAATGGTGTTGTTTAATGTCAGGTTACGCTATCGGGCGGAAGAGTATTCGTAAACGCTGTGATTACATACGAGACGCGTTTCGGCCCTTCGACTGGTTCCGTGTAACAACACGTCTAAGCAAATGTGCGCTCACAAACACACAACAATAAGAAAACGATAGTTATTCATTTATAAACGCTTCAATAAACAGCACACGAAAACGTAACAAAACAACGTTGAACACGTGAAAATATATTCATTATTAAAACAGCGATCGTTACATTACACGCATCGCTTGAAAAACTCTTGCTCTTTTGTTTCGTCGGCTACAGGGAACCTAATTATTACTTTAACAAGAACTAGATTATGTTATATCTCTTAGAACTCGTATGAAAACTAGCAGTTACTCTTTTTTATAAATATTTTAACATTCACAAACGTCGAAATATCTACAGAGTTCTTATAAGTGGTCACCGCCGCCCGTAGACATTGCAGTTGCAAGAAACACTATTGCATTGCGTATGCGCCACCAACCTTGGGAACTAAGATGTTATATCCCTTATGCCTGTAGTTATACTGGCTCACTCACCCTACAAACCGGAACACAACAATACTGGGTACTGCTGTTTGGCGGTACCTTCAAAAGCCCTAACATCTAGTATATTATTTATTTGTGAAAAATGAAATCCATTATCGTATGATATCATTTATGTTACGACTTCAAAGATCAGTGATTTGACCTTTTATCTTTGTTGAGCAAATTCATGTTTACTATAATTTCACAAATGAATCACGTCGAATCGTAAACTGAGAAATTTATGGAACGTGTCTGTAAAATGGAGGGATTACGGCCGTAAAGCGGTAATGATATTTGACACGTCCGAGTTCATAAAACTAGCTCTGTGGATAAGTTCATAAAGGGTCATGAAAACTCATCGGATTTGTCGGACGGTGGCGTTAACGAGCCGCGCCGTTTACTTCATTACGAAACGGGACGGAATTAACGCCATAAAGATACAGATCATTATCACGAACATTTATTATTTATTAAGAACATATTACAATAATCCAGAGTCCAGAATAATATATGGCCTCTCATTTAACAAACAGAGACGAGGTGTTATCGAAGCGCCAGTAAATGCTTTTATTATATAAAACGAGTAAAACATTAATTTGCTGTCCCGACGTGATAAGAGTCATCGTTTATTTATTGGCCACTTAAAGAGAATAGTTTCTCTTGTGTTACAGCTTTTATTAGCTTTCACTGTCGAAACGATAACGAATAATGAAAAACTGCTTCGTGGAATATGAGGTAATGAGGAGTGTTTCTCATCAGACATTTCGAATATTGTAAACGACTTACATATCCGGATGAAATTACATCAGATAGACTTGTCTATGGTTTCCAACTGATATCCTTCGATTAGAGATTCGACAGAGAAAATGTAGCGTATTGTAGTTTGGATATGCACAAAACACACAAAACATTATTATCTTCTTACCGCCTACCTTTATTTTTAAATTAATAAAAATACTAAAATTGGTTTGCGCATTAGAAATGTCTTCAGGGGATGAACATGACTTTTATGATATAAGTTATGTATTCATTGTGAGTTGTATAATAAAGTGTTAAATAAAATGAATAAGTAGAGAATGCACTTGAAAAAGAAAACATAATATATTTTTTGTGTCTCAATTGGACGCATGATTTATGAGGACGATATGACAAATTAGATTTGGGCGACAGCACGAGGAGAATAGGGCTCGACCCTAAGAGATCCGAAGCTTAATACCTCGAGTCGCGCTCGCTTGGACTTTGCAATTTTTCTCTATGAATTATACAGCGTGGCGGATGATCCCGGCGCGGAAGCCAGACGCGTGCCCACGGGAATATTTAGAATATTTTAAGACTGGCATTAAGCACCCCTCGCAATCTTAAAATACTACTCTAGAATTATTTTTTAATTAACTACAAACGTTCTACGATTTTGTAATCATATATAAAAACGTATAAATAATAAAAATCGTGTAAAACATTTTATCTTGTAGACGAAGGAGAGAATTAATGCAATCGTTATGTCGCGTTGAGCGTCATTTTTGGGACTACGTGTTTTCTAAATACAAATAGAAGAGAACCTTTGATCAATCAATTTCATAGAATGTTGGAACAAACGTTTGGTTCATCTGATTGTAAAGTCCATTTTCGCGTTATACAAAGCTCCGAGGTCATTTGGAGTCAGTCTTGCTCCAGTTGCTTGTAATTGGAATAACCTCTAGTGAACAGTTTCAGTTGTGAATGCTTCCTTTTCACAAAAATCCTTTTAAAAAAAAGCCACATCCCAGCAAGTCAATTTACGAATATATTTAGGGCGTTCTTGATATACTGTCACTGATACAAATAATCCCAAAATATTGTCAAAAAAATAATTGTTTTGTATGAATTATATTATTTAGTTTTCAGTAGACTTGAAATTAAATGCTTGGAGAAATCTGACATCTGCTAGGTCAAATTCTGCACACGTTTTATTGATAAGCAAAAAACTCACTGCATATGACACATATCCATTAAATCCACGATGAAAGCGTTATAGTAATGGGTCGGAAATTAATGGTCACCACTCAGCGGGAGTGAAGCACAATGGCTTTGAAAGTTCCAATACTTTTCCACGAGGGCGCGGGCGGCGCGGCGGACCGAGTGCGTCGGTGACAAATGCAAGTCACTCGGAGTCGACGCGACCGCCATGGAAGCAGGCCGGCGCGACGCGCGACGGAGCGCAGTAATTGAGCTTCCTTGTAACAGCAGTGCACTCACTCGCAGTCATTACGATAGTAATGCCACTCTTAAAGGAAAATGAGGCGATTGAGTGAACCATCTGGAGGATTGCTCAACGATTTTTTTATAAATTAAAGCTTTGAATGTAATACGCCATCGTATAACGATTAATTTTATTAAATATTTCATGCTTCATCTAATTAAGTCAAGATACTCATCCATACAATATATCGACGCCACTGCAGATCTTATCGTTCTATTCGTCTTCGCATCGTCAGACGTCACCGTACGAAGTTCCTTGTTTTGAGACAGTTTGCTCCCCGCTGGCAAATAAGACTTTACAATAAAGCTTATTAAAATATAACCTCACGAGCTCTGCACTCGCACGTTTTGTTGATATTTTGAAAGTCGGTTTCACAAGTTCCAGTGTCGTACTTCAGTGGGTGAGATACGGCTAATGATTTCCCCTAACAGGCCGCCAGACGTGCTGCGTCTGTTCGTCGCCCGCCATCCATGCCCACGAGCTCGTTTAGACGAAGCTCTGCCGTGGGTTGTCAATGAGCAGCTGCTAGGGTACTCGCATTGTTATCGGACACACGACTGCCCTTTAAATCTTATGTCGTTAGAGATATTTCCTGACTAATGTTTTATTCAGTCTCGGTCTGTTCGTGTCTCGACACGAGTTGGTATTAGACCGTACAGCAATTTTTGAAACGCATACCCTTGTATTATGAAATACCGAAACATAATATCGGTTTCTGGTTTTCGTCGTTGTGATTAATGTCGTTCTGAAGAAACGAGTGTTGGGAACAGGCAAATATTTGTAATAAGCGCTCCGCCACATGGCCACTGCGGGTAATTGGATGAGAACGATGAATTCTTACATGGGATATGACAATCGAGTTTGCTTATTGTTTTTTTGCAATTTAATTACTCCATTTGGTTGTATAGTTTGTAATGCTTAAAATTACAATCAAAATAATGAAATATCAGTAAATAAATCGTTAAAAAACTGACAAGTGACTGAGAATCTAGCCTCTGCGTTATTTCTATCTGAAATAGTTAGTTCAGCATATCTCATCAGGTTAACGCGATGTCGTCGCCGCCTGCGGCCGTCCTGTGTCTCCGTCAGCGCGTGTGCAATTCGTCATAGCCGCAGGTCACGGCGCGAGAGACAACTCCCTCACCCTCGTGTCTTCATATTGATTAAAAACTAACTAAGCGGGAGGATGTTGACTCAAGTATCAACGTTTGAGATTGTATGTAATTATATTAAAATATACCATTTCAATCAATCGATTTCGACCGATATTCTCTCTCGATAAGATAGTGACGGTTATTATTTTGTACATTTCGTTTTTCCTAGTGGAAGTTAATCGTTGACTGAACCCAATGTCACATCCCGCGGCTACGGCGGAGCTGCTCTGCGTGACGTCGCGTCACGCGGTTACGTCGGTCGGTCGGTCACCTGCCGAGCTCCGTCGCGTTTAGTGACGTGCTATTTTTATTCCTCGTTAAGTACCGAAACATGTGTCGACCTTTATTTGTTTTGCTATTTTTGGAACATAATTCATATGTACTTCCTCTTTTGTGTAGGTTTTATTGATATATCATATTATACTAGCTGTTTTCGAACGAATACTGGTATAGTTATAATGCGTTCTACAAAAAAAACTCTCTACCCGTACGATGATGATAATGATGATGATGATGTCCACCTGAACGAGTCTGACCAGTCGATTGAGCAAGACATATTTTAGTAGTGTGTCTCACATACGGGTGCATCATCCAGTGCGTCGATGGCAAACTAATACTTTAAAAATTACACTACATTAAAACTTCTTAAATATCTCATAAAACATGGATCGCGAAATGAAGCATGGAATAAATAAATGTTGCTTCCTAACTTCTAGGAGAGAATTGTATGAAAATCTGTGAAGATATTTGCTAACATAATGAGTTGGTGCGAAGACAAACTCCGACTCTGGATCGCGAGATAATGGCCCGCATCTCATCTGCGACCGTCGCAACATCAATATCAATCCTGACAAGGTTTATTGGTATTCAATTTATATCGACACTCGAAATTACGATATTTTATTTAATATCGACATACGATTAGGGTGACCTTAATTGATAATTGTATATAAGAAAAACATGTATTTACCAGCTCCACCGATTTTTTTTTGGCAAATACATAAATCTTCATTTCCATGTCCTAGGAGTCAGGATGACCCCACCAAAATACCTTTTAATGTGTAGGAGCTAATACATTATCGGAATTATAATGATGAATGCCCGAACACAAACGGGTAGCCGCGTAATCTCACAATTAAGCCGCTTTCATTCAATTATGTCGATCCAAATAATCAATTACAACGGTGTATCTCGTGAGATATTCAAATGAATTCAGAGAAAACTTGTAATGTAAAGTTTACTTTGAATAAATTTAAATGGTATTAATAAAACTTGAATCTGATCCGGGGTCAGTTGTCGGGCGTGTTGTAAATCAACGCGCGTGACAGCGCCTCTTACAGCGTCTTGCTAAGTGACACGAAACATTGTTTAAGTATGAAATTAAATTATACAAGCGTCGGTTATGATAATTGCTATTGCCCGTCTGTTATGTTTCCACGTAATATTCAATCTCCATGAGAAATTTATATCATTAGAGTTTTTTTGAAGACACGCAGTGGTAAGTGCGCCTCCCGATGATGAGTAGTACACACAAACATTAGCGGTGTCATTAATATCAACCAATTAGACAACAACGGGATGTAGGATGATATGTCCCTCGGGACTATAATTACTCTAACTCACTCAATATTCGAATGGGAGTATAGCAATACAAAGTATTGATGTTTAAGGTAGACCGGCACGAAGCCTCAATACCGGATAGATGCGGAAGATCTAACAATTTTCTTTAATACATGTAATGGTAATTACGACATATACTAGACCATCCAAGAAATAGATTGATTTCATCATTCACAATAATGATGTACAGTTAAGTAATTACTTTAGTTGTTGCAAGCAAATACAAGGAAACGTTTATGTGATTCCATCATACTTGCTTTGTTGATATAATTACCTGACTATATTTATCTTTATCTTCCGCTAAACTAATCTATGACAACAAGCATAAGTTCTATTTGAAGTTCACGACAGAGTATTAGCTTTGTATTCGCGATTGAATTTCTCCTCTTTCCATATTCGATCACCACCCACGCTCGCCGCACGCCAGTTCGATACGAGCCTTAGTGTAATTGAATGGGGCGCAGCGACACGCACGTATTTATCAATGCAAGAGCAGTGTAGTCGTGTAGTAGTGGCCGCTCGGCCGAAGCATGCATGATGCAGGGCCGCTAAATGATTGAGTGCCCGGAGTGCAGGGCCGACGCACACGCGCGCACATCAGAGCCGTAAACTCTTTACACGCATTTGATCTCAGCCTGCCTAATCATTTTATTTAGTGATTTGTAGTTAATCCGTACCGTCTAATAAAGTAGACGTTGGCAGTCCAACCTTTGCGTGGGACTGCATCGTATGTTCTGTCCGTTTCGAAAGTTCATAATGTCAAGTCAATCGAACGAGTACAAGAACATAATGTCTTCAATGCCAAAACGTCCGTTTCACAGAAACAGTTAAGTAATTCAATCGTTAGTCGAGAATGTCCATTAGCACGAAGTTATTGCTCTGCGTAATAACTTATTGCCGATTACAAAATATTTTACTAAAATGAATTAAAGACAATGAAACGCAGGGTTCCACAGAGTCTAGCAAAGAATCTCCTACTCGCCAGATGTTCTGGCGTGCATTATCTATACCCGGACGAGTCGAGTTATCCTATCCTTATAAATGAAACAAACTGTTTACATTGCTTATGAATTTTGCCATATTAAAAAAACGAATTAAAAAAGATAAATTTTAAAAATAGTTTATGAATTGTCTTTGCAATATAATTTAATGAACTAACCACTACTTCTATGAACTAACAACGCTACTGAGAAGAATCATTGGCATACCGCGGCGGGGTCACAGTGGCGTTGGCTCCTTACCTAATTGATATGCAATCTATCTGACTGAGATTTAAAATAGTTTACCTCAATATTAGAAACATTGTAAATTTATGACGACACGAACCAAAACATTTAAACAGAACATCGCAAGTACACAGAACGATTCGGGTTGCGGTGTGCGCGTGGGCCCGCCCCGCACGTTAGGCGACACACGGCACCGACGATGACGACGCAGATGACGACGCGGGATAGCGCTCTACCGACGCAAACGAGCTGCTGCACCTGACGTGACATTCCTTGATGAGATCTCTAGAGGCGTGATTTTACTGGCAGCCTAGTGTCGATGTCATGTGGGCGTGCGGCATTATCATGACAATGGAGCTTCGCGTCGAACCGATGCGAACAAAAATGAAAGCCCTGCGTTTGATAGTCCAACTCATTTGACTTTATTTGCAGAGCGTTTGACGTAAAATACGTCATGCGGTCTCGTCGTTTGCCAGTAAATAGACACAGGACGTATCTGTACTATATAATATTATATTTTATCTAAGTCGGCAATTACAAGATTTTTCAAATTTTAAATTTACACGATTAATAATACTAATAAAATGTAAAGCTAAGATTGATCTCTACTTATGTTTCTTTACATAAAGTTAATCTCTATATTATATACATAACAAAGGGATATTGCTTATTGTATAATGTACTCTGTACAAAAATGTGTAAAAATAATTATGAATCATTAAAATTAAACAAACTACTTGAAGTATTTTATTCGTTATTTTTCGACGTGATCGCTGATTTCAATGTACCGCGCGTCTGAAGATCGATGTGATTGTGCCTGTTTTCGACACATTCGTCACGTCTTAGTGTAAACAAACACAATGCGACCATCTTAGTCCTTACTGCTTCGGTTTAAACACCATTCAAACAGGGAGGCCGACCGAGCCGGCATGTTGCAGGAGGCAGGTGTAAGTGACGCTTGTCATCGCTCGCGACGATTGTCATGCTAATGGGCAAATCTTAAGAATCAAGGGACGGTCTCTGCATTTTGATTAAAAAACTTAGATGCTTACGAATTTTGTACGCACCAAAAAAATTCTTGATCTTACCATAGAATGAAACTGTTGTTTTCTGATTGAATGAAGTCATCGTTGATAACCGGTGATAATCAACAACAACCTTTAATCGCATTCAAGCGTTTATGATCATTAGGGAGGAGGTGTGCGCGCCGTCACAGCGGGGCAGTCAGCGGGCGCTCGGCTTATTGTAATATCTTTGATTAGAAAATCCTCATTAGTAGACCCTTTTATACATAACTTCTTCATTAACTTGACTTGATTGTGAACTCATGTTCCGAAACGAGTTTTTGTACAAAATATGTCGAATTAAGATTATACTTAAGAGACAGTTTTGTTCGTTTATTAGAAATTACTTTTTCAAAGTTCACTTTTAACTGCACATTCGTTTATTTATATGTTCCTTAAAGTTTTAATAAATCTCAAATATCAAGTAAAAAGTAGTTATAAGTTTCACTATTTAATCTCTTTTGCTATAAAACATAAATTACAAATATATAAGCGTCGCTCTAGCAACTGGCTTGGAGTGAAGTGGATCCAATAGGACTAGCGTCAGTTCGGTTAAAATAAGTATAGAGCAGAGGATTCGAAACGAAGTAACAATAACTTTGTAATATTTCATTGTTAACGAGTTATTATTTATTGTGACAGAATCCCGAACAGCTCGGGTTTCAGATAAATGTGGAGTGCAGTGGCGTGCGCCGAGCGAGAACGTAACTACGAACAGTCCGCGAGCTCTCGGTGGCGACTGGCGAGACTCGTAATATAGACGTTAAGCACGAGCGTTACATCTTCTGTGACATCACAATAGAATGCAGAAATGCTTATATTATTATATAACTTATACATACGTACGTACGTACGAGCCATCTAGGCATGTTGTCCGGTCGGAAGATAGTCACGTCCGTGCAGATACCTTTTTTAGGGGCGAAAGTGGATAGTCCTTTTATTTAGAATAAAGACGCGAATACTTACATATTTAGTCATGTATTGTTATTTATTGATCGTAGAGCCCTAACTTTCAAATTATGCTAAATACTTTTTGATAAAAAATATCTAAAGAAACAGTTTTGAGCGCTTTAGCTCCCTTTTAATAAATAAAGATAATTTAATCTATTTGAATTTTGAGCCTCTGTACATAAGTGTCTTCCTCCCGAGATGGAATTACCTTTGTTTGTACAGCTAGCGCGTAGACAGCGCGGCGTCTGCGTCAGCTCGTTACGGAGACGAAGCGGAGGAATAAAGTTAATTATGGAAATGAAAGTATTTGCAAAGTTTTGATCGCAACGCACAGCTCCCGCGGCCGCGGACAACTCGTATTCGTAATGAGGCTCGCTAAGTGAGCTCGCGATGCGGGACTGCGCGACTCCATGTATAGTCTCTCTGCGGGAAGAGGCATCTTTCATATATATTTTGCTTCTTTGGTAGGTTTACACAGTGTGCAACCAGGTTAAATTCGATTGAACATTTGAGACGGAGGTACATTTTGAAAAAAATATTTTAAGCATGTGACAATACTCATTTCGTCCCTAAATTAATGAGCTAGTAAATACTGTACCTCGTTATAAATCCAGTTTAAGAACAGACTAAAGAATATTTAAGATGTCTGTTATTTTTATGATTCAAAATATTATGCTTACAACAATATTATGTATATTCACAATAATATCAATCTTTTTCAAAGAAACTGTGACAATCGTTGTATAGATGCGAAGAGGAAAGGTAGCCTAATAACACCTAGTTTGCTTCTATAATTAGATTCCACATTTATTTTTACTTAGCCTATTAAAATTTTAGGCTCATGTCAATAAAATATTGAGAAATAGGTCAATAAATAATATCAATAAAAGATTACATTAAAGGTAATTATATACATATGTGTATTTATTTATGATATCGGTAGGCGGACGAGCAAATGGGCCACCTGATGGTAAGTGGTCACCACCGCTCATTGACAATGGCGTTGTAAAAAATATTAACCATTCCTCAATGCGCCACCAACCTTGGGAACCGAGATGTTACGTCCCTTGTGCCTGTAGTTACACTCACTCACCATTCAAACCGGAACACAATAATACTGAGTACTGATGTTTGGCGGTAGAATATCTGATGAGTGGGTGGTACCTACCCATACGGGCTTGCACAAGCTCCTACCACCAAGTAAATAAAGTGTGAACTTAGTATTTATTGGTTTTTTCACTTTTCCACAATCGTAAATACAGAGTATGTCAGTAAGGTACAATTAAATCCATATATATATGGATTTATTGGACGATTGTGGAAAAGGGTAACTACTGAGGTTCTCGGTATAATCTACTTTCCAAGCCGGCGGTAGCTTCACATTTAATGCAATACTGCACAAAAGTGCTATAATGAAATGAATGATATTAATTCATGTTTATATTTATCAATTACGTCATTTTTCATTCATATTGAGATAACAAAAGTGTAATAGAAGTAGATGAAAAAAAACTCGTGTAGTCGACGCTGGCGGCTCGTGACCGTGACAGACGCTACGTCGTTGAAATGTCGGCCAAAATAATAACAAGGTGCTCGCGGGTGAAATCCAGATATAATACATGACAAGAATTATCAGTTCACTTGATTGTAATACTGTACTCCAAACATGAATAAACTTGTGTTTCATTCTCTACACACAGAGACAAATTTAGAAATGTCTGTCTGTTCGTGTTCGTGTACAGTATTAGCGTTTCGAGTAAGTTGCGCGCAGACCACCCTCGAGACATGTGAGGTGCGTGTTATCTTAGATCCTGCTCACTTGAGATTACGTCTGTACAGACGGGGACTGCATTACAGACATCGAATCAAATTATTCTATTTTTAATTCGATATGTATCTCATCGGTCGGCTTGGGAGGCAGCCGCTGCCACGCGGTGTCGCGACCGGCATACGATATCAGCCTCATGTAAATAGTGTATTTAAAAACAATAAACACACTTAACAGCAATATATTTCTGTTTAACGAGTAACATTAAATAGTAAATATTGTCACTCCTTTGAAATTTATTAAAGATTTTTTTTAAATTGTCTAATCTTTGTATAATCGAATCATAGTTGACAGTTACTGGTTTAATTTGAATAGAATTATGTGGGCTTTGAATTCCTAATCGACTTTTGGGTGCGTAATGTTTAAATTTTACGTTGATTTTTATTTTTGCATATCACCTATTGAAGAAAAAAGTTTGGTTATTTTTTTAAATTGTCGCAATAACGTACAAAGTTTTCAACAAATAAACGATTATAATATAGCAATAAGAATAACAACTAGAACTGATATTTACATCGAGGAAAACATCAAATATCTTTAATCTTTAAATATCAAACACGACTACTGGTTTTATTCCGTCAAATATCAACTTACTAATGACAGAAATGTCTCTCATTGGTGTTATCGGTAGTTTACCTATTAGAGGTATTGTAAACGCTTTTCGTTTTTAACGTTTCACACAAAATCGGTTTAATTGGAAACTATTAAAATTTGATAAATAACGATTTGTTATGTATTTTACAGAATATTAAAGAAGACTGATTAATATTTTCAATTCTGAAGCTTACATTTAACCAAATAAGTTGAAATTGAAGCCACAGTGTTTAGTACAAAAGTGTGGTGTTGGTTACTAGGTAACTCGTGTATAAAAATAAAAACTTCATTGCTAAGTATCTCGTGGAATGTATTTTTAAGAACAACCGCGACCGCGGGCTGAATATTAATTGTAAGATGTTTATGAATTCATTGAAAAAGAAAGAAGAAAGTTTCCTTTGATCGTTTTATTCATTCTTACAAGAATAACGTTTCGATAAAATTTCTAAAATAACTTAGAAATATAATATAAAGCAACATTCTGCGACGCTTAATATAATAATAGTATATTATGATACGAACGTCTCACATACTCACGAGGAGATGTAATGTAGTTGCTGTTGTATTATTTGATGAAACTTCGGAGTAGAAATGTCGCAATGGCATCTAAAATATCCCTTTAGAAATCACAATTGAAATGGGAATCATCTCTACATGAGGCTTCGGACGGACGGACTTCTCACAGTAACTTAGATTGATAAATCAGTAGCGATCACTCTAACAGCGAATTTAATCAGAGCTATGATGGATGGCGCCGTATAATGCGATCTGGGAGGATCAGAACAAAAAACATATTTATTTACCCATTTCAGCTGAAGAGACATAAATCTGGCGGGCGGTTTATGCTCGCATCTGGCCCTAATTACGCGCGGCGACCGCTCGCCGCCGCAGGTTGGGCGTTCTTTGTTAGCTTTCAACTTAATCATAATATAGCAACAGCTCATTTATTGTGTACTTGTATTTTAATACTGAATACATCCTTGACTTTAATTATCTAGCTTTACATTTAATTAGTCGCATAAGGTGGCGTGGCGTGGCGATCAACTACAGCGACGATTTTAACAAAGACTATCGATTTTATCGTCTTCGTCATTTGAAAAATCGAATATCAGTTTAAGTAGTTTTTGAAACAACGAGTTTATTTCCAAAACTAAACGTTTGTGTTTTGCATACTTTATCGAGTGCCAAGTGCTTTTGATACGTCAAATGTTTTGGGATAAGGTTACTATTTTTCATGAGTACATAATTCCCACTCAGAAAATTGACTCTTATCAGACAAGACAGACAGACACGAGAGAGATCCTATAAGGGTTGCATTTGACAAGACCATTCCAAGACCAAACTGACATATTGACACTGACATATTGACGCCGTGTGACACTTAACGAAAACATTTAACCACTTGTTTTTCTGACGGTACAAATTAATTGCCGCGTAGCGCAGTTTCAAAAGGTCCTAATCAAGCAGCAATTGAAACTGATAATATTATATTATATATCTTCGTCCAGCGGAGTATTGACAGACGCAGTAATAAATAAATCCGTTAAGTTGAGACGGTTACGTCTTGATTGACACTACTGCTGTCTCCAGGAGTCCGCACTCCGCCGCTCGCCGTTCTCGTCTTTATAATTAAACAGCTGAGTCTCCGTCGAGTGGCGCACGGCTTGAATAACGAGATGACGATTATGTACCGCGATTGTAATTATGTGAACGGCCATACAGACAGAGTCACGTATGACTTAAGAATCTATATCATTACTGCTGATATGTAGAGTTTCTAATGTTATTAACAGCATCAGTCAGTTATATTAAGACACGAGAATGATCCGGAATTAGTGTATTTTTAAATTTTGTTGCTGTACAAGAATCATATATTTTTTTAACATCACGTGTTGGTAGCTTTACATAGGTAATAGAAAAACTAAAGTAATAAAACTATTAGGAAGTAGTTACAATTCTCTTTATACAATAAATTTCGTTAAGGGGTTCATGGTTGCCTTACTTCCGCGTTGAAATTTAAAATTATAATTGAAACCAATATCTATAAGATCTCGCACGTGGGGGCGCCGGCCGGAGGGGAGAGGGGGGTGGAGATGACAAAGAGGCGCGCGTCGGAACCAACGATTATGACGTTAAATCAACCGCGTCCGGCAATAAGTCAGCGACTGGGGTAATGCGGCGCAGCAGCCCCGGCCGCAGCGGCGGGTACCTCGCGCCGCGGACCTGTCGCTGCGGAGTTGTACCGCTCACAATCACGAGACACGCCATAAATTAGCCGCCTCACTAATTATTTTAATGATTTTCAGGTTTCTTATTCTTTTAAGATGCTACCATCTTGAATATTTTAATTTTTTATGTGTGTAATTTAAAAAAAAAGTTACACCTGTCCATTAATTAATTTCTTTATTTATTAAAAAATTCCTTAATTTTTGTAAAAACATTCAAAAACGATACTTTATCGTAAGAAATCGTTTAATTGATACTTTTATTGAAATTGTTCGCTAACACACTTGAACTGGAACAGGAAGTGAATATTAAAACACAATTAACACGGACAAGTTTCGAGTCACGACGTAAATCGATGCTATCTGAGAAATACTGCCGCGCGAGTATCGCGTTATTGAAGTTTTAGTATAATTTGGTAAAGGCTCGACTCGACAGCTTGTCTCCATACAATACGTTTACTTGGCGTTAATTTGAAAATAAAACATCATTACGAGTCGGACGCGACGCGACGCGGGCTTAGGTAAAGCGTAATCGGGCACAATAAATAATTTCGTTGCGTACAATTTATGTGACGTGTATTGTGGTGTTTGATAAATGCGCTCGGAGAGTGCTATTCACCGCGAGCTATTTACTGTCGGTGGGACGGCTTTATGAATATCTCCACGCGATATTGACGTATTTATTTGTCGATTTTGAACTAATGCGGTTACGTGGGTGTCGGCCGGACCTTGCCGAACTGAAGGGCCTTCCATCATATTCAGCTTTACCTGCGAGTTATGCGATCCAAGTTGGATTCGGCTTACTCGCAAGCTGTAGTAGAGACATTATAATTTGCGATCATATCCGCAGATATACCGTAACGAGGAAATAGAATCACGCGATGCGACTTTGATTTTAAGAATACTGACTCTTTATGTTCACACAATGAACTTATTGTTGACTTGAATTTAAAAATAATTTACCTTCAAACGATATAATCTTATCTGCGACATCATACTCATAATATGATGTAAATACGGGCCTTAGTTAGGGTCTTGTCTATAATGTACTATACTCGTCGGTACTCGCAGTTCAGCCGGCGTTCAGTGCGGTGAATCGTCTGCGACTTGCAATTCACACATGAAGCAGGTAGTGTTCGTGTGTTCGTGCACTCAATGCGACGACAAATTGCATGTAAATGAGACTGCACACGACGCGCACCTGCAGACGAAATGTCTCGGCGGCAGCTTAGCACGCTGGAGAATATTCATGCTGGCCATTGTAAATCTAAATTAATTTATTAACTTTGCTCGAAGCCGTTGCGACAATGTTCTGGGAAGTCACGCTTCGCCAGCTCGCACGCGAAGCAGCTCTAACGTTTATTAGTCGATTCTTCAATCTAAACCTGTTCCTGTCGGTAGTGATCAGATTTCCAAGAAGATAAGACAAAGGAGCGGTCCGCGCCGCGGGGCAGAATGCCAGTCGACAATAATTTCAATCACGTCAAGCGAGACAGCTTGCGACAATTACACTTTGAGACCTGCCCATAAATATACGTCCCGGTCGAGGCGAGTCGAGATAAATACGGGCGTGGAGTTATAAATCTGTACGTCACTGCAATCGCGAGCTAATTCGTTTAGTTCCTGCAGAACGGCAGAAGGAAAGACGGGCAAATAAAAGCGGCGCTAATCGCGGCCCGAGCACTGACGGATGACGACCCACTTCATGAGCGATGAGGTCGCCGCGACCCAGCGCCGCGACTACCGGCGGCCCTGTCTATCAGTGCATCGATCATAAACAAAAAGCGAAAGCCGGTCTTTTCACTTTTGAGAAACATCCCGACCCTCAATGTTCGAGGCAAGAAAGAAAGAAATATGAAACGCGGCCTAAACAGAGTAGCTTTAATTTAAACGTTATCTCGAGTGAAACATTCGTAGAGTCATTTTTGGCAGCTGAGAAATCGTTATCGTACTCAGTATTAAGGTAATTGTAGAAACATAACATCCGAAGTGAAACCAGTTGCATGGATCAATTTACATTTATCTTAATTAAATTAAAACATACGTCTATACGTATTAATTAAATTAAGGATGTGGAGAAAGTACATTGCTTAATCATAATCAGCCGCCCTGCTATCGATTCGCGGCGGCCGCAGTCGACGTACTCGTTTGTGTTCCTATACTTATATCGAGAGGAGTAACATTATTTCTCTAAGAAAGAGGAATCCTAGAGTACGTTTCAAAGTATAATATCATATATATTGCATTGTTCAGAATTTATATTATCGTGAGGTTGTAATTTCTCGGTTACTCGCGCAGAGCCTCGAGAGAGATATAAAAACAGAGCTAAGACGGCGCTCTACTTCACCAACATATCATCGCCCCCCAACCCCGCGCACCACCCCGCCGCGCTGCCGAGATGAGATATGTCGACGCACGTAATCGACAAAATAAATAATGGAGTGCTGCGGTGAAGTAAGAAGTTGTCGAGTCGGTATCGATATTATTCGCGGACTGATTTATTATTTCCATTCGCCATATTAATGTTGCTCCTCATTCCCAGAGGCGCGTCGCTCGTGTGGGGCGCGATCACGTGTTGTGCGCCTCCTGACAGCTTTCTGATTGAGAAACTTTTTCTCCGAATTGAATTATCGATTAATTTTTGATAACATTTAATCGGTTGGTGTGCGGTTAAATTAATAAAGCTATGCATATTTTCATGACGAAAGTTTTTTATATTATTGTTCTTATTATTAACTGGTTTAATGTTCATAATTAATAAAGTTATTTATTATAACACAAACGCTGCAAGAACAATATCGAATAGTCTTTACCGAAGAACCCGGGAATGTGTACTCGTACCCACCAGCCAGCAGGTCTCAGTGATGTAGCCGCGGCAATAACTTCGTGTATGTCTCGATAATATGTAGATTGGTAACCGGAGCTCACTTTAAACGACTGTTTCATAGTTCGAGTTATCGAACTCCGCTGTAAACACAAAGTTGCGTCTATCGGCGACGAGTTTGCCAACTCGGCTCGACTTAGTTGTATCTTGATAGCTTTATCAGCTTATACCAGCAATTAATTGGTAAAGGGTTGCTGCGGAGTTTTTCATTACTGGATCGCATGAACATTTTGGAACTAAGGGCTCCTTCACACGCTATACGTATATTTGACGTTAATTGTCATAATGTAGATTAACTTACGCAGATAAGTGGAAACTTGGCACTATTTGTTTTACCTGTAACAGAATAATAACACTGTATTAATAAATTTAACATTCCAGTTACACGACGTGTCGGTGACTCCTACAAGGCATACGAGAGAGGTTTTAAAATACCATCTCACTATCTACGAGATGATCACGTCAGTCACATGGACGTCGCGAGACGACGACCTTTTGTCCGAAGGACGTTTGATGGAATTACAAGTATTTACCGCGTATAATGTACACGAAATACAATGCTCACGTCTTATTAAGATTAAATCGTTGTTAATGAAAATGCAATAAGATTAAAAGATCATTTATATTGTTCATTATTATATTTATTAAAAAGATGCACAACCAGAATATATATTCTGTCGTCATAAGAAATATTTTTAAATCGTTTGGAATATATTATCTAGTAGACATCCGTCTCAACTGCGCACGAGAAAAATTAAGGGTTCGTATCCCGCGACATTAATTTAAAAAATTGACAGATAAAAAGATAGTCTGACATACTCGTAATAGCTATCGAGCCAGCGCTGTCTCGGGCCTGTTCCTGTCCTACAACTCATCACACGCCCCTTGACATTTTCATGCGTTTATTTTAAATCTTGTAATGTCTATCAATCTAATGTTCCAAATTGCAAACTTACAGCTTTTTTATTAATCTATTTTATTTACAAAAACCCTATAAAATATGCATGTTATTTATTTCAATATAAGCGAAAAATGTCGTTACAAATAAATTGAGATAAAGTTACTGTTTATTTTTAGCATTTTATTTATTTATATTAATTTTATGTATAAACAAATCCTTTCTACGTACATTTTCGTATATAAATATATTTAAAAGTTACCTATATTAATAGGATATAATGCCTGACAAATTATTACGTAATTCTACAATACAAATGATACTTAATAGACTGAATAGTTCATGTTAGTACTAGGCCATCCAGGTTACCGAAATATGCATTTAAAAGCGATTCATCATGTGCGACGTATGACGAGGCGTTGTCGCAGCGCCCACGTGTACGCGTTACGGCGATATATAGATAAACGGTTATTTCGTCCCATTCAATAGCTGGGGCTGACCTCCCATTCAGGTCTTGTCTCTTTTGAAGGCCGATACTTTGATGGCCTTATCAAACGAATCCGATTCCGCGTCGCGGGTGGTCCCGCAGCGAGAATATTCTAAATCGATTACAATGATTATTTATTGTATGAATCTAATCATCTAATAAAAGATAATATACGACGTTTAGTTTGAGTCATTTGAATCTTGATAACTTCTCCATAGTTTTGTTGTGTCGTGAGTAATAGCCATTACTTCATAGGAGTCGTATCCGAACGACCTGACAGTTCGGTATGCATGATTCGTCATAGTTCACATAAATTAATAAGTTACAATAATTAAATGTCTCTGATTTTATGGGCCAGGGTAATTGAAGGTCCATGTAATTACACCAGCTCACTCGCCCTTCAGATCAGAACACACCCTGTGTACTGTGCACAGCATGTTGATGTTTATCGGTAGAATAGCTGATGAAAGGGCATGACGTTTATATTTTAAAAGTATCATGATACCTGTCGTGACAATCCTCGTAGCGCATATTTTTACAATTATTTAAACTAAAATATTATTACTTAATCTAAGTACACTCCTGGAATGGCTGGAAATACCGTGATATCATATTAGTCACAAAATCGCTTAATTAATATGAACAATCTAAACAAAAAGCAAAACGTGTTGTCCTCATGTTATCGCACGCGCCGCGCCGCGCGCCTAAGGCTCTGTTTTATTTATTTTGACATTTTTCTTTGTGTTTATTATCGCGTTACACGATACCTTTACCATTTCCACGTTTAAGTGTTTAGAAAATCTCTATTATTTACAAAAGAACGATGACTCAATTATTGAAAACCTTCAATGACAAATTTAATTTGACAACTACGCCTTTATAAGCAAATTTCAGAAAACTTTCAATGAGGACTAAATGAAAATAAAAAAAATCAAACGAAGGACTTTAGACGACAGCACATATAGTGATACGATCGCCTCCAGCCATCGTGTGCGAAATATAATGTTATAAAACCTTAATTCTGCCGTTACGATGTCGGTATGTTCCACAATAATAATTTATAAAATATAATTTAGCGCGGAACAATTTTTGTTTTCTCACAAGACACATAATTTACAAAGAAAGGATCAATGTTGAGAAATTTAAAAAAGAAATAGAAAAGCTACCGATCAATTATAGATTACTGAGGTACATACATAATCTTTGGTAATAACTGATACTCAATCACTCTCTCTCTATAATTTTTGTAAAATAATCATAATTATATGTACATGATGACCATGACCATCTATATCCTGTGATCGTCAGTAATTACTGATTGTGGTCGTCAGTAATCAAATATTGAGCAGAGTTAGTACAGTTGAACGGATTTCTCGCTATTTTTTTATAAACAGATTTGACGGACCACCACCACCGGATGGTAAATGGTCACCACTTCCCATAGACACTGGCGCCGATAGTAATTTAACTATTCTTTTGTTGAGCTGAGATTAACTTTCATTAGAGTTATATAACAGTACATAAAGAAACATTGTCAATGCTATACGGTGCTATTCGTTATGTGAACAGGCAGCATCACAAGTCGATCGTAGGGACAATAAAAGGGCGCGGGGCGCGGCGCGTCCTCTGAATACAAGCCGCCTCATTAGCCGCCTCATGTCGCCAAACTTGCGACTGATGACTGTCATTCCATACACATAACTTTTAATTTTTGTGTGTTTCTAAGTTCGATAATGGGGCCCAGATCGAGGTATTTCGGCACTTTTTTATTTGAAAAGAGATAAAATTTTATACTATGAATTTCATAGCCTTTAAACGCGTAAGAAACTATGTATTACAATTCGCAAAGATGTTCCGATTGCGATTGTGAAATAAATTGGATTATATTCAATGGCCCGTAATTGTGTTCTCTCGAATCTCAAGGAGATACAGCTGTCTATGCGGATACCGTTTTCTGATCATCTCCGAGAGGCTCATTCTCTTCTTTATGAAAGTTATTTTTACGAGTAGCTTTATGGCCTTGTAATAATTTTAACTTAAAATAATTCTCAGTTTTGACTTTAGAGTCGAATGTTCAACAGTGCGATGAGAATGATTGCAATTGACTAATTATGATGAACTTCCTCGTTGTCTAGTGGCTGATCAATGAGCAAATGGTGACGAGTTCGGGCCGGGCTGATAAAGAAAAATCAGTCCTAAGTTCTCGGTAACAGCAAGAAGTTAAGAACTGGGCTAGGACCCGTTACCGTGCGTCGGAAATTGGAAATTGTAGTACCGTTGTTCTTGCGCCTGGTCTTTCCGATCGTGGATTGTTGTCATTATCAGACTATGTGACTGAGGAAATATTTAATTCAGAGAGCTGACACAGCCCTGCACTGCAATATCGAACGACAGAAATAGTTTATCAACATACGAAAACATCGTTCTAGTTACGTCTTCGTCAGTATGTATATGGTAATAATAATAGTGGTGCAGTTTCGTAGATTAATAACATCAATGTAAAATATATGCGCTATAACGATCGATCCGATATTTATGGTCACGTGATCCACACAATAGGTTACTTGTTAACCAGAGAGCGCTCATCCGTCAAACTATTCGTTCCACGGCTTCCATTAAACCCTCGTCCGAACATGGAGGAGATGTCTCGTAAGTACGCAGTTGTTTTGATGAGAGATTTCCACGGAGCGTGAATTTCACGGGTCGTTAGTGGGTCAGTGGTCACGCACGGCGGGACGCGTGTCACGTGCGTTTCTCGCAACTTAACACGTGACATCCCAAACTATCTCTTGCAAATAATTGTTTGTATTTGGATTTTTGAAATATTATCTTTCCCAAGCACTTAATATGTTTCTCATTTCGTACAATGTACATCGCAATGCATATCATCTGAATGTAATTGAAATATAGCAGGCGTATCGTTATGTTGTACAGTTGGTCCAAAATAATGAAACGGCAAAGTAGACTCAAGACGTTACTAATGTGTATAAATGAATTCTATCTGATTGATCAAACCTAGCACAGGCTATATCGGATTTGCTCGACCCACGAGCGGCGAGCAGCCGCTGTGAGCGCATCTTAATACCAGACTTCATCTTCGTGTTTATTCGCAATCGTATCGCGGATTTCCACTCGGACTACTTTTAAGATTTTACTGTTGGGACACGTAGGGATGGCAAGTACAAGACAACTAGAAATGCGTCGAGGATAAACTCGCTTTACAGCGCGGAGCGGATTTTAACATAACATATAACTATAATTAATTTTATTTTTTATTCGTACACATACCCGGGCAGACCTAACGACATTTTGTTCTAATCAACGCTAATTTGAACACAGAATATATTACAAAAAACCAACAATAAGCAAACACACTAAACCATCGTTTCGAATATTTTTTGCGTATCCTCAACAATCGGTCGAGCCCGTCAATAACACGATCGCTCCAAGACGCACCGACGCTGGATGTAAATTTATAAAGAATAATATATAATTACAGCTTAGTAGACAAATAAATATGATAAGAAAACTTAAAGTGTTCAACGTGAATGAGCAAGGGACAAAAGAAGCGCAAACCTACACGCCGGCAGCCCTGAGCGCACTCCGCTCAAGCTGGCTTATATTGAGTGATGGTAATTGTTGAAGATCCGCACTCGGAGCGCGAGTGCGGGGTATGAAGATATTTCTGCAGTTGCATTAACACTATACTATGGCATACGATTCCAGCATCGATTTTATTGCGGTGCGTCGGTCCTCCGTATACAATCGATGCTGGCGATGTCATTTTATTAGTATAAAAAATAAAGTACTTGAGATAAAAAACAAACCAAATAGGATAAAAAAAACTAAAATTAATGAAATTCCTTAAGTATATCAGACTATATTGACATTGACGCAAAAAAGTGTGTGCTAATTTCAGCACAATCGGTTGGTGAACGTTGGTAGATTAAAACTTTAGCGACTTTCTTTAACTCAACTTAATTTACAATTGCGTTTTTTATTAATTTATTCAACGTTATTCTAGAATAGTTTGTAAAGTAGTAATTATATAGTTTGTAAATAGTAATTATAATAGATTTATTGCGACGGCTTGTGTTCTGAAAGTATTATCAGTTGCGAGCAGATGGGCGTAAAAACGGCGCAGACTCGAGCGAAGCCAGACGAGTTTTTGTGAGAAACCTCGAGCAAGTGATAACTGCAACTGACTCCTTATACTTAACTTATCAGAGAATGCCACAAAACCGAGCTCCCGGCTGCCATTAGCCTTTCTTACCGGACGCTGCCTTTGTACACCGAACTACACTTCATTTTATATGAAGCGTTCAGAATACAAAAATATATTTTACATGTGCAATTCAAACAGCACTAAGTAGCTTTATTTGTATCTTCGCGGCGGCTCTAAGAGCTTCTGAAACGAAAAATACGAAGAAGTTCTCGCAAATATAACATTACACATTCGCGTGATTTCTTAGAGCGCCGCAGAGTACTGCCGGGGAATCGAATCCACCTGTCAATGGCGAGAGATAAATAAACGCTGATACACCTTTATATTAATATATGATAAGGGTTAGATTCGCGCGCGTCGGCGAGGTAAGCCAGCCACTCGAAGGTGTGTTTGCTGGTTGTCTGCATACATTTGCATTCGCGGATGATATGGCGGGGAGGATTCCAACTTAATTTATGAGATTTACTGCAAACTTCGCCACCGGTAGGGCTCTTTGTTCTGAAGCTGATATAAAGGTAGAATAATATACCGACTGTGAGAATTATTATTATTGCAGGCGGTTTCCGCGAGGGAACCGAACCTGTCCCAAATAAACACTAAGTTCTTGCGCTTAACTCACTGCATAGACGAGTTGTTCGTAATCTGCACCTTCAGCTACGAAACAGACCAATTGTTTGAACTTTCTTAGCTTAATCCGTGTCTTAAGGGTCGAATGAAGATCTCTTGTTATTTAAGTAAATTGTTGTAATAATTTTTCATGCTATGTCTTTTGGAGACCCTTTCTCCATTTTACTTGTGGTGCGAAAAATACGCAGAAACGCATGCAAGTGTTTGCTAAACGGAGTTATCTGTGGCGCGCGCTAGAGGGGTGCGATGTGCGGGGGTCGGAGCGTAGGAATGGGGGGTCGGTATTTACTTGCAATCAAGAGCGAGGGCTGGGGGGCGGGGGTAAACGCTTTTTGCAATTTTATATATTACACGTAATCATGCCCCGCGCGGAATGTGTTACGGTCTGAACGTTGCTAAGGATAATGTAGAAAAAATTGTGGGTCTTGCGATAGTTTTACTTGAACGTATTTCGAGATAAGAAAGATGAAAAAAATGTAAGAGTAATATTGTGAAGATCAAACAATTTAATTTTGGTAAGAGTATTTGATTATAATGAATTTTTAGGACAAAGCGAGTGTAAATAAGTGCTGATATAATATAAAGTATTAATTTATATATTATAATTACATCAAGCCAAAATGGTACAATTGTTAGGAAACGTGAATCTTGTACAATCTTTGTGGGTACAATTGCAGACCACTGAACTGATGACGAGTTTAATTTGTATTTATAATGAGTCATGTGTCAGATGAAAAATGACTGGATATATGACGCAGCAGCATTGGTGGAAAAATCACAAACTATCATGTTCAAAGGAGTGGCAAGGTTAGCCTTCTGCGGTAGATTTGTAGCACGGATAGGGATACGCTAGACGCGTGCTCCGTATAAAGCACGGAGAGGCAAATCCTTGTTCGCGTCAATTCGCGCCGTCACCTTTGTGTCGAACACCTACATCGCAGTGGTTTCAGGGAGTTCGAATCCCACGCAACCCTGTGCCTCGAGAGCGGCCCAAGTATGTAAATTGCTCAGGCAAAATTGGGTTAAATTTATAATTTTAATATTTTTGACCTTATTTTATATTTACATTCGCTGTGGACGCATTTTGATCTATGTTTAACTTAAACTCACTTTTATAGAATTCATTTATCTACGTATGACATACTTATACAAAATATAAATTGATAAACGTCACAAAACATATATACTTAATCACAAATATATTTTTTATTATTATTCCATTTTCTTTATTACTAAATTGTTCGCGTGTGAATCCGGGGCGAGTCGCTAGTTGTTAGAAAAAGAAAAAAAATTGCGTTTTTTTCTGATCATTACCGACATCGCTACAGACACGCTCTCCTGGCGGGAAGCCCGGCTCGTTGCTTCTCAATGAGGTATCGAACTATTGACGCCCTATTTCAACGGCTGCTGTGCGTCCGCATATGGCTGACAGTTTTATGTCAGCAACGAGCGGCGACACGCCAACATCCCGTCACAACGCGCTGTCACGACTTGTCGCCACATTTACTCGTGTTCCTCTTCTGTTTATGGCTTTTCATAGAAAGGTGCGGTAGAGACGACTTAGAATCGTCTCAAAATACATGTGCTTTTATAGTTGGAGCTAAAATTTTACAAAACATATCGAAACTAAAAAGTAAGAAATTGTTTTTACGAAACAAGTAGTACCTACTATAGTGAGACGCGTTTTGATAGTTACAGTTCGATTAATTGATTCATTGCGTTGCTATTTACATTTTGTAAATTAAGGTCACGATCGCATCCCATTCTAAGCTTTGTTATTAGCTATTAAGTGGGAGCGAGAGATGTCTCAGTATATTCACTACTGAAGGTATACACATATCATTGTGATTACGACTAGAAAAATGTAGTTAAAATAAATTCAATATGAAAAGTGATAGAGTCATAACAATTAAGCGTTTACATTCTAGCGAAGCCACAGCTTCACGAGTTCTCCATTGAGTCGCGTCTCTGCGCCGCTAGCGCGCTTCCGTTCCATTGTGATACCAGCTTTATACTTGACTCGAGTCGTCTCCGGACAGCAGGCATTCTGCATGTCTAATAATGGTCGTGAATTAACTAACTGTTAATGAGTAATAATAAGAACTGAAACAAATAACAAGACCTAACCTATTAGTTCTCGTAACTATTTCATTAATCAGACAATAAAGAGCGATTGCATTGTTTGCACTGCCAGCTCACATCAACGGCTTAGAATGTTCACGAAAACAACCGTTACAATGACTATATCATACTGATTAGTGAAACGAACCTCAAAACTTTATTGTTTAGTTTTCTCCTTCTATTTACACCGCTGCTCTCCAACTTGGTCATTAGTGATCAGTTTAGACATTAGAAATTACAAGAGCGTACGAAATTGTGGAAACTACTCAGAAAGGCAAACAGCGCAGCCTTGGAATGGAATTAATTCGTGAAACTACGACGGGCCGGAGCAGCGCCCGCCGCGGGACCGTAACGAGGGACTCGTTTCGTTCTCATTGCCTGAAACAAAGCTGAGACCCGACTTTTTATTGCACTGAAATGAACTTTATTTTTATGTTGATGATGATGAGTGAGATAGATATAGTCACCACATCAGCACGTGAGTTGCTATTGTCATCCGCCTTATAATTTGTGTATTTTAATATCCCTTCAAATAAATAACTTATTACTTAATACTTTATAGTTCGCGTGAAAATGGCCTTCAATCAACGGTCTCGTCCGCTTTTCCTTCCGAGTTGCATTTTTTGTGATCTCTGTTTTTACACGACTGCTCAAATAAGGACTGCAATGTTTCTTTATTCTACCATCACTTTTAAATTCCTGATAAGGATTGGGTGTGCGGGGGTTTCGTTAGTATTCTTACATGATCTCGCGTGACACTGACTGTAAATTAACTAATTGAATAAAGTTATTTTTTAACGGAATTTTCGTAGATGCGTGTATTATATGTTATAATAACATGTTCTTACTTGTTCTTTAGCCAACGCCTGTCGTTAAGTGGATATTGGTCGTTTTTGGATTCGCGAAGTCTCTTCTGTCCCAAGAGGTTAGAAATTCAGGACGTAGTTCTTTCACCTACGCTTGTTTACATAATAGCTCAACCATGATTCAAAATTATGGAGAGAGTATCTTTTATTTCGTTCCGCTGTTTAATGTGTCCCATCAATTTTCGAGGACCAAAATGTAGAACTCTGAAATCGCTGATCTAAAACCAGCATTAATTTGGAACATGAGGCGATATTACTAGAACTTAAAGGCTTTTAAATATATGTGTATAAATACACAATTCTATGTTATTTTGTTGTTATGAAGGACTGTACGCAGTACAAGAACGATAAAGTCCGGGTCATAGCAATGGAGCGAACTTTCCACTTAAGCCTCTGCATACAATGAAAAATGCGCTGTCGCTGCGCCCGCGAGCCCGCGTTTGAAATATAAACTGAATTCAGGGCTGTACTTTTGCAGTTTTATGTCGCGTTACACCTCGATACTTAACAGATAGGGTGAGTACTTAAGAGTGATTAAAAAAGATACGTTTTCCTACCGAAGATGTTATTACTTAAGAACATACAAATTGTAAAATTATTAACACGACGTGGTCTCATACTGCGAACGAATGAGAAGCAAATGTAACACAAAACATCTGGGGCCGTGCATGTCTTGTGTACTTCAACGTTATAAGAACAAAGTCTTTCATTCGACAGGAACTGACGGAGACGCAATCAAATCTAGCGCGCTGCTGGAAACGCTGCGGTGAATAAAACGCGCTTCAGTGCACAAGCGACCGCGCAAATATATTTACGTCGTTCTTTTCATGACAATGTAATGGATTCGCTAGAAATACTTTACAATATTGAGGTTATTTTTTTATAATAACGAAATCCGAAACAGGATCCTTAACAAAGAGTACGCAGCTCTTAATAAATTTAAGTTATTCATATCGGATGGAATTACTTTGAAATACAGTCTTTCTAATTGATGTCGGAGCAAAACATAAGAATATTACAATAAAATATGTATAGGCTCATAAATATTCGTGTTAATTTCTCATTTAGCAATAAAAACTTGAGGAGATGCGCGCGCCGCCGCCGCGGCGGGACCATCGCCAAACTTTTCGTATAAACTCATTGTCAATTAGTGACGACGCTACTTTGCATTTTGTTGGCGAACATTTAAATTCAACGGATAACATTTCCTTCCTTATTACCTTCGTAATAGAGTTCGAAAACTTTAACATAGACAATGCTCACTTCCACGCGATAGACTTTAGAACCGTATGAAGACGTCGAATGTCTTAAGGACGAGGCGGCTAAGGTTCAAAACGGATAGCGCAGCTCGGGGACGAGACAGCTCAGGGTGATTTCAAAAAGTGTGCACGAACTCATACCTGAGGTTATTGCTTTTCATTGAAGTTCTTATTGTTGCGACGTTCCTGTTTTATTTAATGGCCGCGAGAGAGTTTTCCTCGTAAAAAGAATCGTTAAATCTTATATGGGTATTATATTGTGAATATGCTTGTATTAAAAACATACTCGAGATTCTTGTACACTTCGAACGATGATGTGTTTTTTTCAATATAGTTCTCAATTATAGTATTATATAATTATTTTTATTTATTACAAAATAAGATAATTTGTTGATTAAAAAAATTGAAACTCCTTGCGTTCTTGCATCGAACCCTAGTCGACGTGTCGTTCGGAGATATTTAAGCACTGCACAGGTTTTGAACGTAAGGTTTTTGTCATAAAATGCGTGTCTCCTGCTCGACATAAAATGCACTTAAAATGTAAATATTATGTGAATATAAGGCAACGGATAAAACCGCTACCGCAATAAAAAGACAATTTTCAGAACAAAATAATGCTAACGGCAGTTTTATTTCGTCCTCGTACATATTCGCTGAGGGCATAAATCCGGCTCTTCATTATGTTGATTGTTATGTCCGCCGACCGCTCTGTTTTCATTTCCGACTTCCGACGACGCTAAACAATAATGTACAGCAGCTCACATTATGTCAGCCTTTCAAGGCCATTGGGCTCACTCGTAGCTTCTCGGATCTCCAATTAAACATAAATATACAGTACATGTACATGTAACCTTGTAATTAGTACTGTGAAGACGACATAAAGAAACGTGCCGTGACGACGGCACGTGATTGACTAACTGTTGCAGTGTCCACTCAGCACCTGTAGCGTCCAATAGTAATATTTTGTAGGGTTAATAATCGGAACACATCCGATTTGAAGTATAAATAAGCCAGGGAAGCTAGAAGCACAAAGAGCATAACATCTCCTGGTCCTGTGGTTGGCGGCGCAAGGCTGGTGTAAGAAATAGCTTATACGTATCCGACGGCATGAGAGTTAATTGTTTACTCTGCTTGCCTTTCAATAATATTTAAAATGAACGATAGCTGCAGCGCATTTATAATGAAAATGTATAATGTACGGCTTCCATTATTTGATAAGTAATCAAAGTTTTCCTGAACTTCATTAATGTTATGCTTACTGACACAATATTATTGGAAGCTACTCGTAGTCTCGCTGGAGCGCGGAGGTGCGGGCGCCGCGCACAACACGCCGCCGACCGCGGAGCGAGCGCTCGCGTATTATTTTATGCAAATCAATGCGCCCTCCAACTTCTCAATTTGTCCAAACAGATTGTTTTCAGCGTAAATTCAATTGGAATACATCGCAGCTTCAGCGAACTTAATGAAAGCGCCTAATGTCGTATCGGTAAACATTAAAATAAAGTATGAAAAATTGCGTTTCACGTCGGGGGTGTTTCTTAATATCTTCCCCACACTCACGAGGCGGCGGATTTGGAAGACCGCGATTATGTGCAATTTCGTCAACGAGTCTTGAGCGGAACGTGACATTCATCACGACCTCACCCTTCCTGAAGCGTTTGATAGTAATGACAGCGGTGTGTTATTTGTATTTATACAGCAAAATGGAAGTACTTTTTAGTGTCTGTACTGTACCTAATTCAGTTGGAAAATACATTTTAGGTAAATGAGTGATTTGTTTAATTTCTTACTATTAAGAAAAAGTGTTACGTTTTATTTTCACGACTTACCAGTAGAGAAATATCGACTCGAGCCTGAACCTACTGCAGATTCATAGATATAAGCCAGTTATCAGCGTCCCGGCAAGCGAGATGTCGCCAGACCCTTGTCACGATTAGCATTCATTTGCATTTTCTTAAACTGTTGAGACAAATCGCGCCGCACGCCGCACGAGGATAATCGCGCGTGTGCTGCCACCCTTATTTACGACTTTAAGACTACGGAGAAGTACAAACAAGCAGTTAGAATATTAAGTGAAGGGGCTGCGTTGCGGCTCTCCGGTTTCGACCCGGCGAATACTTCTAAGATGTTGGTAGGATAAAACGTCACGACCAAAGAATATATCTCGCGCGAGCGGCAGAGTTATGTAAAATTCAAATGAAGATAAGATAAGTGGCTCTGCTAAAATTTTGTGAATTGTGCGACTAAATAAGAATTTTCAGGAGCTATAAAATTAATTTATGGCTTCCCACTAATGCTCATTTAAGGAGGATGCCATTTAAATTTCTTCAATTGCTTGAAATATTTAAGCTGAAATGCGTTTTTAATGTTCTTGAAAATTTTAAGTTCAGTTTGTCTCTGCGGTTCGCAGTGGCGAGCGTCACCGGAACAATAGTTAAACGAGTTGGGAGACCGAGGCGCGCGCTCGCGTGTAAGAAGTACTCACTACGTGTTCAGCACAACTGAATGTTCCAACTTCTTTCAATCTGTGATCGACTTTTCCGTATCAATATTGCCGCGTGATGTTAAAATCAATATGTGCTACTTTTAAATGAATCTCTCAAGGCAATATTCATCAAGCTTGGAAGTATTGTTTTGGTTGCAAGACAAGTTTGATAAATCTATAATTATACACTGGATAAATTTTTAACTATATTTACAGATTAGAATGAGCACTTAACTTCATAATAATTTAAGATTTATTCTGGTAAGAATTTATTAGTAATCACTGTACAGTATAGTATAGCATAGTAGGGTAATCACGGTACCTGAGATTTACGAGCCGGACAGCGTCGAGGTCTGATCTAATCAAAAAATCTATTTGATAACAACATTGCAAACACTTGCAATTTTCTTGCACATAAGAACAACATAATCTTGCAGGAAATAATAATATATAATATAAATACCAGTACTGAGGCCTCCACTCCCTTTGACGAGAAGGTTTGGGGCTAATTCCAGGATGCTACGACAATTTCATCTGAATTAGACAAGTTTTATGTACATAAGAATATGTACAGGCTATTATATTATCAAATATTGCGTGGAAAATACTCTAATTGACCATAATCTTACCTTAACTTCACTTACATTGTCATCTTTGAAATATCCCACAATGTTTATCGTATTTGTAATTAGCAATTTGCCGTAATATTTAAGATAAAATACTGAAAACGAACAAGAGACGCGTTCAAGGTGAGGTGGATCTCAGTATAATGACGAGGCAGCAATTTGGCAAAGTGGCTGTAAAACAATACCGCGGGCGGACAGGCGCGGGCAATAAGCTTCGTAATTACGCGTCTCACTGGTAGCGTGATCTATGCCTCCGAGGGAACGCAATTATAAACGAGATTATATTCATAAGGCGGGCATCTGGTTTGTAAGACATTTTCAAATCATCTAAATGTAATGAACATATTTTAAACAAAACAACTCGTCGGCAAACCCAGTCGATAGCACGAGTCCTTGCATTATTGAACATTCAGGTATCTCCCTCTGCGTTTTGTTGCTAAAGCTGTCTCTACAAAAGAAAGGTCCGCTAGTGGTAGAGTTATTAAACAAGTATCACGCTGTGTTAGTAAAAATGCCATCGCACCATACCGTTAATATGACTTTCATGTCTATTATTATTTGGTATATTGGCAAATTCACTATCCAACCAAAATAAAATACAATCGCAAGTCACTCCTAAGCCTGAGTAGAACTTTATAACACCTAAGCTATAGAAGGTATAAGAACGTGTAGTTTACATAATAATATTACACTGTCGCATCGCATTTATTAGTCACCAATGTGTAAAAAACAAATTAAAAACGCGAGTTGCGTTTTTAATTTGTTTGATTTCATTCCCATGAAAATTTGATATACGTGCGCCCAGTTTATTATTTATTGCACATTCAATGAATTCAAATTAAACATCTGGAATCTCATTAGTACTATAATTTATTGCGTTATTCAATCTTACACAAATGACGTATTTAACGGCTGCTATTAAAAGAAACATTCCTAGTTCACCCGTATCACTGTACACGCCGCTCATAATATCGGATCATCTGATCGTTCCAGAACGTTATTAATATTTGCGTCCTAATTAAGAAAATATGCAATGAAAATTAAACCTTATTTACATGACTGTTACACTTAAAATCTATTTACCACTGTTTATTTTTAAACGGTACGGAGTCAACTACCATCTCATATAATGAAAGATCCGAATTCAGACAGCTCCAGGGCTTTATATTCCAGACATCTTGCAACAGAAAGTGCATTCTCAAGACGCGTAAACAAGGCACAAGTTTGTGGTACTAATGTTAATAGCTTCTTTAGCGGTTATCCTTTTAAAGTGTGACGCGAAATAAGCTTTGCCGTTATAAAAATACGAGTTAAATTTGCGTTTGCGTAGTGGCGTTTTTATAATGCCTTTTATTCTACTCCGTGGCTAAGTTGGCGCTGCTCCAGCCGGTCGAGATACCACGACTATTTGGATTGCAGCGAAAATTTTGCTGATACGATAAAATCATTATTAGCATCGGAAATAATTGTATAAACAACAATTTTTTAAAGTGATGATGTATATTCTTTGTTTGTTGGTGATGATTGTGAAATTTATAAAATAAAAATAATACAATCTCTCAGGATTGTATTATTATATACACTACTATGTTACACTATGTTAAACACCTAAACGCAAGAATTGCGTTAAGTGTCAGTGTGTGACACATTGTGTATTTAGTGTGAAGATATTAATGCATTTTGCTGTGTTAGCTTGTTTATGAGTTTTTTTTAAGACAATGTCTTAAATTGCATGTAGTCTATGTTACCAAGCAGGGGTATTTCACAAAAGAAGAAGAAACTTCTCGTTTGAACGCAACCGTGCCTATCATTGTATAGATACGAGTAGTAAATGCAAACTTATAACACCTAGTTCCGACACGATTTCCGATCCCGCAAAGTTAATACATCCTCGGGTATTTTTCTGTTAATAAGATTCCACTGCTATTTTTCATTAAAGCTATTAATAAATTTAGTATTATGACAAAAAACATGGATAAATGAGGCATATCCCTCAATACAAGATTATAATTATTAAAAAATAGCGTGGACTTAGGTTTTGCTGATTTTCAGACAAGATTGACATAAATTTAATTGTACTTAATTGACATACAGTCTGTAAGTGAAATGTTGCAAAAGAGCAACTACTGAGTTGAGACGAGAGCAACTGCCGGTAGAATTTGAGCTTTGAATTTAATTAAGTGACATGAAGATTGGTTAAGTTTTTGGATAAACGAGTGCACATGATTGCCTTATTATCATGAAATGTGTCTTAATTATAACTGAGGATGCTTGAATGCTTTCTTATTTTATGGATTCCATTCCAATAAAATCATAAAAGAAACAAGAACACGTTCGGCCTGTAACGTTACGTGTAAGTCAAGTCAGGCAAGATTCCAATACACCCCGTGGGCATGTAGCACTGGGATAAATATTGCGACTTATACTTTACTGTTTCCATAAACGTTTGTAGAAAAAGCCAAAGTCATCGGCAGCAGAGCGGCGAATGGCAATAAAGCTGAGATATGACGCAATAATCCCGATATTAAACAACGCGGGAAGCTCGAATCCTTAATACTGTTGGGAGCTTGTGGATAAGCCACCACTCGCCGGCGCTAAATCTTCTACGATGGTTATAATTGATCTGCTATTGCTTGAATTGTGAGTGCGACATTACCGACGAACGATGGCTATGATAGTCACATTCGCGCACCCGTACCCAGCAGTAGCGGGCTTACTCCATTCGTAAAGATGTCGAGCACAACTGTGTATGAGGCCAATTCTGCCGTGTCTTCTTTTACCAATTATAGTTCTAATTCTTATGACATTATATAGAATAGTATTTTGGGAATGTTGTTTGTTCCATGGCCAGTATTATAGTCAAAAATTCTGTACAAACTCAGATATTAACATTTTTATATTATTGTATACTCAAAACTCTTCTGAGAATTTTTCATAGGATTCGAGTAAAAAAAGCTTTAGTTTCTATTCTTTAGTTTCTATGATTACTCTCATCGTAATCGAATATTAGGTCAGGTGTGTAACCTCACCTGAGTAAGTGTAAACTACTTTTGGTTATTCCACCAAAGTGTACAACGGATACAAGCGACTTAGAGTTTAAGATCATACGTAACCGGGCGGCGCATATCAATCAATAAGTAAAAAGTAATAATAACAAAAAATTATTGTCTAGTCCATAGAAATGGTGAATTGTGACTAAAGAGCAAGTTTAATAGGACTTAACAGAAGTAGCAGCCGCCGCTGGCGCCGTTACGTGCGGTGGTCGGCGGCAATAAAGAGCTTAATATTTATTAGTATTGCTGTCCAAAACGAATTTCCGTGTCGCCCCCGTATTAGTTCTTTTGATGTTATCTCGAGTCGGATGTGAGTTACATTAATGTATTGAATTTATATCCTTTCTGACGTTTATTTTTAATTCATCAAAGCGACATATTATAAAAATATGTTCCTATGACGTAAGATTTTCTTTATTATTAAGCAAATATTATATTATTAAGCAAAGCAGTAATGTCGTCTGCTCTTGCAGTGTAATGCATTGTAATGTAATGCGCAACGTTATTACATTTGTTTAAAATTAAAGCAGAAAACGACAACACAATGACGGAGCTCTTACATAATTTTCTCTCAACAGCATCTCGCGTGGTTTAACAAGACTATCTGAATTATTATTGCGGCGCGACTTGTATTGTTCTCTAGAGTAATGCAACCAAATATATCATCCAAATACAACACCCCATTCCAACTCTTATGTTAGGAAGTTTAAAGGCGGTAATAGTGTAAACTTTTTAAAAAGATAAGCTCGTCGTGCAGTGTACTGCCATCTAGAGTAACCGGAGGCTGCAGTTTTATGGAGACAAATGCTTTAGACGGGCGCAACTGAAACGCTCATCTCTCGCTACTTGCTTGACTTATAGAATTACTTACACGTGTCTCGATGTGGAAATACAATTTTTAAAGAATAAAAAAACACTACGTTCTCTTATTAAAATACCTTATTTTATCGATATCCTATCGCAATTCAGGTCTCATCTGGGACAATGTAACTGATTCATAAATAGGTCAATTACAAAGGAGAATGAGAGGAGAAAGAGAATGAGAGGCTCACTGATATTAAATTTACAAGGACAAGGCATATAAAATTCAGTCTCCCGATTTACAGTGTGTTGTACAATTATATATTCAATGCATGTATGTTCAAATATTGCCTATAAATAATGATAAGCTGTTAAAGCTGGTCACCGAGTTTAAGCGTCGAGTGCAACGAATTGACACGCCGATCCGCAGATTCTTGTTAGCACGAGCGATCAGATCGTCGAGATAAACGACGGACACAATAATATTACAATATTGTAGGCTCTTACCGGAGATTGTAATGAAACCGTTACACGTGACAAGACATGACATGACTCGGAGGCTGCTCGGCCTCCCGAGCGCTTTCATTGTCTTTATTATGATAGGAAGAAATGAGTTAATAAAAACATTAGATATATTTGTTAAAGTAATATTGCTACTATTTTGCTTCACCAAACCAATTCGATGGTTATCTTGTAAGTCTGAAGACCTCGAGGTCTATGGTTCGAATTGCGCGTCGGGACAGCCAAATAACTATTTGGGTTTTCTCACCAGATGACGACAGTGTTACAATCGCCCAATCGGAAAGCACGGAAATCTCACTCTGGTCGTGTGATATTGCCCCATGTACTAGGGGAGTGAGGGCATAGAGAGTATAACTGTGTTTATATACAAACTCGGTCACTATTATATGTCCTGTGCAGTTAGCTAATCTCTGGTAAGAAGCCGCCCTGGTCGAAGCCAAATATTACAAATCACAAGTTAGATATGAAGGTAGTTCTTAAAGAATATCATTGTTACTCTTAAGAAATAATTGTTCTAATGAGACTTGATAACGTATGTCAGAGAAACAATCTCTTCGGATATAGATTCAGACGACTTAGTCGCAGTTTGCAGTAATTAAATATAAAATTGCAGTTAATCAGAGTCTGTAAACAAAACTGATGTCTTGGCCTCCACATCTTGTGTTGGCAATTAATAGCATTTATCTTGGGAGCGAATCTAAATTGCTGCTCTAAGATAACGAGGACGCGGTGGTAACGAGAACGAAATCCCCATCGCATCCTAAAAGGAATGCAAAGTATTAAATAAATAAACAAAGAAGCAAATTTTCTTAGAGCAGCTCGGTCCGTGGGGAGTATATTACATTCCTGGCGGACAACAATTTTCTCATTAGAAACGAGGGGCTTGAGAAATGAGAGTCGCGGACATTTGTCGCCAGCGGCTGAGCTCCGCGCCTTCTCGTGTACGCATTCGAGCGACCCTTGTTCATTCGTTTTTCTACATATACAAATTTAATATATAACTTTCAACATGCACATTTTAAAAGGCAATATGAGTTAGACCAAGATAGTTCAATTATGTTCACTTGTTCAACTATCTTGACATTACATCATTTAAGGAAATGGACTAAATTTGTCTACCGTCGATATATTTTATTTACAAATTCTCGCTTTACCAAACTTACCTACGACTATCATTATCTGCAAACTTCTTTAGTACGCATCGACTAAATATAGTCATTTTTCTTTCAAGCGAGAGACGTATGACGCCCGGCTACTAACTCGAGTGTAAAACGTAATACTTCCAGTAAATGTACGTAATTAGGTAGGAGTTTCTGAGTCTCTGATAACTTACTTAAGGTTTTACAAATTGGACGTCTTCCGTTCTATTGTAGGAAAAGTACTTAATAACAGTATCCGTACTATAACCAGTAATTTCTTTTACTCAGCTGCGGTAAAGCTGCTTTGTGTGTGTGTTTGTAACAAAGCTAATTTCCGTGGAACAGTTTAAAAAAATAAATGTCGTTACGTACTTACATATTCGTATTATATATAAATACTAGTTTAGCTCGGCTTCGCTCTGGTTTTAGGAGTCGGTTGTCAGCTGTTACGCAAAAAAAAACAAATTTAATTAAATTCGGTTGTTTCACATTTTCAAATCAAATCAAATCAAAATATACTTTATTCAAGTAGACACTTTTAAATCGTCATTTAACAAACTATTAAAAATAAAGCTAACACCGGTTCGGAATGTAGATTCTATATATTTTTCAACGTCTATATTTATTATTGTAGATGGGAGGAGATCTCGAAATACCAAACAGCTAAAATTCGTTTAAGCAACGCGTACGCTTTTGATAATTCGCATCTTAGAAAATTCTTGAAGCATAACAAGATCAAAATTAAAAAAAAAACATAGAACAGTCTACAAAGGGTAATCTGGTTAAGTGTGAGCTCCTCTTAAAAAACTGCATCTCTTAAGCAAGTGCCTATTATCAGTGACGTTGGAAGAGCGCTCCTTTGTCGAGCGCCGTCAGGGTTGCGTCTGCGTCTGCGGGGAATCGCTACTTTACACTAGTTTCGCTTACGGTTTCACTTGCTTAGACTAAATTGTAAGAAATAAAGTTTATGATTATTCCGAATATTTCTACAAAACGTTCGGTCACTAACTTAAATTATTCATTCTTTTCTCGTGTCCATTTAAGGTGCAGTTTGGCATTACACACATTTTGTTGTGCTGGGCTTCTGAGGCCTCTCACTCGCTCGTTGGCTTCCTTAAAATACACAAATAAAAAGTAGTAATAATACTCGTGAAACAATTACCACTAAGATGATAACGCGAGCAAAGAAAGCAGCGAGAGCTCTCCCGATAGATTAGATACGTGCTCGCGCTCACAATAGATTTCATTATCATCCCTCAATCACCGCTGAGCGAGTTCGGAAACTTCGCCGCGGGCGCGTGCGCGAGTATCAGTTGACGGGAACTTGTAATGAAAATGTTACTCGACTTTGTACTCGAAACTCGCACTGATCGGGATAATGGGGATTGTTTATTTCTAGTATCGTTTCTGTGTGTGGCGCGGTGTTGGAGACTGCGGGGATATTTCTAAAAAAGATTATTTGTTGCTGACATTCATTTCTATAGAATTTATAGTATGGAATTTTTTTTTTTAACTGAACTAAAAAGTTTGACTGTTTAGCGTCAGTTCTTATAGCAACATATCGCTCGAAACTATAATATTATACCCCTAACATAATACAGTTTGTTGGTTAAGTATATACAAATCTTTGAAAAACATTTATGAATTAAAATCTGCAAATACTAACTGCGACAATTTTTGGTTCCGGCCGAACAATAAAATATAACGAAGCGAGCAGTCAGCGCCGATAACGTCCGTAATGCGATGTAATCGCCGGGTAAATATGGAAATGTGTAAAAAACTCGGTCCACCTTTGTGTGTCCGCGTTTAATTAAACGATTGCGATGAAAAAGAGCCTCCAACGGTCCGACAAAGCGTTAAAGGGATTAAATACATTGACAAGTTGTCCGGCGGTCGGCGGCGGTGGTTTTGCATATCGATACGGATAAATTAAACGGGTACGTCTGTTTGTTATTTTTGTGTAATTGCTTTTTAATGAATTTACTCGATGCCGATGCGATCTGATTTTAATTCTACTTGAGTTGGTTTTATCACTTCATATGGACAAGTTTTTAATTTGTTTATATTTTTTTATTTAATGACGATACTCGATCATTATTAAAGTTTAAAGAACAGTCATCGGGCTATTAATAATTATTTTGAGATTTCGTACTCTAATAAACCTGTGTCTATAAAGTAAAGGATCCCACGATTTTAATCAGCCTCTTATAAAATCATAATAATTTTGGCGAATCGACTCGTGCAAAAACACTAACCATTATTCAAAAAGCTAAAAACCCCCCTCCCCACCTCACCGAGTAATTCAATTATGTGAAAATGAAATCGACAATCGCATTCAGTGTGACGCCACTCGATAAAGGTTCATCCACACAGCGCGGGCGACACAAAAACTTTTTCAATTAGTTGACCGACCCGCCCTCGGAACGCTCGATACGTCCCACTCCAACACTCCAAATTAAATTAGTTTCAATACACAAGAAACTTACTCCTTTTGTTTCGTCATTCGTTGATCTGAACGCGTTACCCGCGCCAATAACCGATTACATTGTCGTGCGCTCGTAGCGCGGTCTCCGGTCTCCCTCTCGAGTAGTGAAATACAACGTCCCTGGACTTTGTAGTCGCTGCGTCGGTGATACACTTTTAATAACGCTTACAAAGTCTTCAATTATGTACGGTTGGCAGATGACATTTTATAGTTCGAATAAAATAGCGAGCTGGCAAAGGTACGCTGTTTTGTTAATCGCCTTTGTTTCAACAACGTGTTGTGTTTATGTGAACCTTTGAATGTTTATGAACGTATTTATACAGCTTTTAAAGTTCTGTATGTGTGTTATATGTTATGTTATGTATATTTTTTGAATTCATATATTAATAGGCCGGTGTCTATTCTGAGAACAATCAAAACATTCTCTCATAGATAAATTTTCAATATAGCTTCATTTGAGAAAGCTATTAAGATTGTAATCGACGCTGCGTGTCTTTAATGCGTCAATTTGTATGCGCGCGTGTGATCGCCTCTTAATAGATAAAGCCGCCCACACACTGGCTGCCTTCCGCTATCGGAGCGAGCGAGGCGTCTTTAGAAACAATTTTGGGAATTGCACCTTATAGATTTACCGGAATATTCAGCACACGTATCACGAGTAATCGCTGATTTTGCCGTTACATTTCAACATACGAAACTTGCATAGGCTTAAAATCAAACTTCTTTAAAGTAACAGCAGACCCATTACTGGAATAATACATATACTGCCTTTAGGGACAAGATTTGGAGCTTTTTCCAACATGCGGCTCCAATGGGTTGGCGGACAAACCTGTGGCAAAATTTCATTGTCCACACATGTAGTATTCCTCACTAAAGTTTCCTACATTTACTCACACTTCAGACCGGAACACATAAATAATAAGTAATTCTGCAGAGCCGGAGAATATCTGACGCGTGAGTAGTAGTTATGCATCTCTGTATAAGAAAACATTTGTCACTGTTTTAATTAAGATAATCAATATATAGGATATACTTTATATTCTTGTAACTTTATTGTCACGACCATGAAAAGAAATCAAAAAGGCACGCGACATTCTGTAATGAAAAGAAATAAAGTAACAAGTATGAGCCGAGATGGCTCAGTGGTTAGAACGCGTGCATCGTAACCGATGATTGCGGGTTCAACCCCAGGTAAGCACTGCTTAATTTGTATTAATTATTCATTTCGTGCTCGGCGGTGAAACATGTCGTGGACCTGCATGTTGTGGATGAGAATCTGCCACTTGTATCAAACATTCTTGCAGCGTGGTAAAGTACGCTCATCCCTTTTCCTCACAAGGGGAGGAAGCCTTTGCCCAGCAGCGAGGCATAAACAGGTTGTTTTTCGGTAAAACAATATTTATTGAGTTTCATGCTGCGTTTTCTCGGACACTCTAAAATTAGTGATAGTTTCACTACGAATGTGTTTCTATTTCTTAATTTATTTTATTTTTATTATTGGTATCACTTACTCGCGACTTTGTAATATTACCATTGATTTTGATCTATGTATATATGTATATAAGGTAATATAAAAAGATTTATTTCCAGATGAGTTCCTGTAAAAACATTAAATTATAAACCCATTTATCATTAATAGGAAAAGGCAGTGCTCTAAATTCCATTATGGTCGCCGTCAAAAGTATTTTATTTATGAATAAGAAACTTTTGAACATTTCTAAAAGAAAGGAAATCTCATTTCCGAGCGCGTGAAATGAATAATGTCTCCATGTAATAATTCTTATTCATAATTTCGTAGACGAGTCGCATTCTAGCGGTCTACGAGTAGTTCTATGTAACCGCCGCTAATGGTACCCACCGGCTGGACACCGCAATGATCTTAATTTTATTAGTATCTGTTTTTTATGATACATAAATATAATTTAAAATGTAAATATAAGCACCGTTAAAGACATGTTTTGAATCTCAATCGCGCTGCAGAAAGTAGGCGCATGAGTTATGCGAGGGAAACCAGCCATTAAGCGCGCTGGTCATGTTTACGGGCAGATATGATGCATTACGGGCCATGCCTCACATAAATTACACCCTACAATATTACTGGCTTACATTAATTCGTCAAGTGTGGTCCGCCACGCCCACCGCCGCCACCAAATTAAATAAAAGCGAGTGTAATTTAGTCTAAGTGCTGCGAGCAGATTGCCGGCTTAACGGCGGCCTTCCATATAAAGACAAGAATGAGCGAATGCGTACAAAGCAAATAGTACGGACTTATATCGGACGGAACGAGATATGAGTTGCGCGACTACATCATAATATTATCTCTTTGTAAGAGTTTGGGGACTTTGCAGGGTGGTTTATTTATTTTACAATCTGGGAGTCAAAAAATAATATAATTATTATTATAAAAATAATAAAGCCGAAATGGCCCAGTAGTTAGAACGCGTGCATCTTAAGCGATGATTACGATTTTAAACTCAGGAGAGCACCAATTAATTTTCATGTGCTTAATTTGTGTTTATAATTCAGCTCGGCGACGAAGGAAAATATCGCGAGGAAACCAGCTTGTGTCTATTTTCAACAAAATTCTGCCACATTTGTATCCACCAACTCGCATTGAAGCAGCGTGGTGGAATATGCTCCAAACCTTCTCCTTAAAGGGAGAGGGATCTTAGCCCAGCAGTGGGAAATATATATTCTGTTACTGTAAATTATATTAAAACACACTTACAAACAAAAAAGGTGGAAATTCAAGACGCCTTCGAATCCGATACTCCTAGTGATAGGTAAGTTCAGCAGCGAACTAGTAAGTTATAATTTATTCAAGGAACTGATATCATTGAGTCGGCAATCCGTTCCAGAATGTTGTGAGAGTGTTGAAATGCAATCTGTTCAGCGTGCATAACTCTCGGTCGTGATCGGCTAATCTGGGTCTCCGCTAGGACGTATCCTAGCCCCGCATATTTATAACATGTCTCAACGAGTCACGTTTCACATGCATCGGTAATTCTAAAATAGTAGCTCCTACGTTCTCTTACGAATCTCTACAAATCGTTTTCTATACATATGATTATATTTGTATGGTCAGTCTGTACATTTAATTGTTTATAAAAAAAAAACTTTAATTATTATATAATGTTTTAAATAATTCGTGTTAGACAAAAATTCATACGACTAAATTGGTCACTGAAAGATTATACCTATAACAATAAATGTAATAATACCGACTGTGGCATGTTGACAGAACTAAAAATTGTAGTTTACTCTTTCTCGTCTGTGTAAAAGGATACTAAGTGTTGTCATGTCTAATTACTTTACTTTATATATTATGATACTAAGATTCGTAATTATTGTTAATTTTAACAGTTTCTTAGTGCTGAGGTCCGCTTCAATCTGGTTATCGATATACATAACTGTTGACACTAACGAATTGAAGTGGATCATTTGTTTCAAAGAAATAGAACTACGAGTGAGTAATACATGTGCAACTTTCTCCCCCCGTATGAAGATCTATTTTGAGTAAAGTAAACAATAATAATATCAGTCTAGACTAAACAGAGCTCCGCGCAGGAGACGACATCGGCACCCACTCATTATATTTAGTCGATGACCATCGCGCTCTTATGGAGATTTTATCGCCATATGAGTATGTTTTGATAGGTGCGGTTGGGTCATTATGCCTCTAGCTGTATTAAAAAAAATTATTTACCAGAGTCAAATATAAACTATATTTGACATTAGATACAGTTTACACGATAAATGACACTTGCATGAATACAGAAGACAAAACATAGCTCAGTCTATTGTCGTCGGTTAGCGAGTCCCATTCATTACATTACATATCAAATATACAAGCATATATATTATTATTACGAGGCAATTAGATAACATCTACGCTGAAACACGCGAAATAATAAATAAAATACAAGCGATTGTTCTTAATCTCGAAGTGAAGTATTGCGACACATTCCTTCAACATTATTTCCTGAATTGCCTTTTGTATCGTGATCTCAGCGCGGCTGCTAGGAATAATGTTGTTTCTCAAAGGTTGGCTCGTGTGTGTCAGTCGACTGGCGGCGGTGTCATACACACTGCACGAACAGAGCGAGCGAATCGCAGCGTATGTTAAAATGTAATACTCAGATAATGTATATAAAATTTGTTTATAACGATTACACACAATCATATTGTCATTGGGTATACAATATGACATAAAATGTATATAACGAATGTTGGTGAAATTAATTCCTTGACCCTTTGTTCCAAGTTCGAAGTAGTTTTATAAAATAGATCGACAATATCTTGAATCAATTCATCATATTATTATGAACATAAATAGTTTAATCGATTTGTAAAACTATCGATAATCTAAATAATTTATTTGCATTAACATAATTGGATAAGAATTCCAAAATTGTATTGCTTCCATCCCTGGTGGGGATCGAACCCACGACCTTTGGATTAGAAGTCCAACGCGCTATCCTCTGCGCCACAGGGACTACACGAGTTATGCTTATAAAAAGCGTAGTACTTCTTCAAATTACAAAATAGCTATGATATGTAGCTGTAACAAAATGACTATTCCAATATTATTCAGGGTTTGACTGGCATACATACATAACAACAAAGGTGTTTTAGTGCACGTCGTGTGCTGCGGAGTGTACGTCACATTACTGTATGTAAATGTAACTTTATCGTGTATGAAATACAAGTATTGTTTCTTTATTTGTCGTTTAGCCCTTCCCGTACGAGGTCGCCCTACTTCCCAGGTATTTTATACCCTTGACACTCCCGACGATCGTATTACAAAAGGTTTTTTTGTAAATAATAAGTACCTATTACTTTAAGTCTATACAAGATAAAAAATATAGGGATATAATATTATACTAAACAGCCAAAGCAAATTGATTTATCGGTAGAACAGAAATAAGCAAAAATATTTATTTTAAAGCGATTATTATTACATTTTCATTTTTTAAATTAAACAGTTGACACGATGCGATAGACAATAGCGTTCACTTAGTTATATAATATAGTACCCTGAAATTTGTGTCAACGTAATCTATATGAATTCGGAAATGATTACGCGCTGTGCACACATTCTCATGTACACGGAGTATGTGGGTGCGAGCGACGCTCGCATCGGTGTTGAGATTAAGTCGGTACAACTACTGCTGACTTAATTCAGGGGTAATGAAATCTGGAGGTCGTGTGTGTTTTGATAACTTGTTTGACGTAATCCAGCTATCTTTGCAGCGCGGCTCGCTACTCGCGACGCGGCGCGGGCAGGGCTGGCGCGAAATTATTATACTCAGGGCAATTTGAAATATATACATAAAATGTAACATAATAATGTATATTAATATAACAGTAATAGAGAATGTTTATTCTTTCATTTCAGATATTTATTCTAAGGGAAATTAAAAACTTAGCCGATTTTTTCGCCGATATAAAAAAGTACTTTTTATTAAAGTTTGATATGACCAAAGTTTAAAGGCATATATGGCTATATATATATATATGCACGGTTCCTATATTGAACGAATCGTTATTAACGCTTAACTTTATGTTCTTCCTATAAGTTTTTACACTAATTTGGAAGTTGAATCACGCCTCGTAGGCAATTACTAACCGTTAGCAAAAATAATATTTTCTCTATACAGTATCTGGAAATGGTCTGTATCTGTTTAATATTCCTCCATCAAAGGCAATTATGTCAAATATATTGAACGAACGAATAAATGAAACAACATGTGTTTAATAACTATTTTCAATACAACACGAGAATTTATGTCGTTTATCCTTTATGTTCTAAGCAAAAAAACATCGAAACACTGTCCGACGATTGCACGTTTTTTTTGGTTCAGTCGGGGCGTTCTATTATTTAGTCTTATCAGCCCTGGCCTCCCGGTCTTGTGAGAGGTCGCTGTGAGAGGCAACTGGAGGTTACGATATAATTTGCTTACCGGAAACGCACTCCTACAACTACGCCTTAAGTTTAATCTTCCGCCCGCAAGCCCGCGCTAAGCTTGTTAATGATCCTCTAAATTTTGATCACTGGAAATTTCATTACGTCTAATATTAATGGATGTTGACATCTCATGTCAGTGTATATCTTCGTAATATGCGCACGTTCTTTAAAGGTTTAATTATTCATTGAGATATTTCATTTGAAGTTTAAGTTATGATATACATCGAATTAAGTACAGAATTTAGAATAATAACGAGGAGTTTGATTTTAGCGTAAGACATACACAGACTACACGTCGGAGTTAGATAGTTGGACGTGTTTGATAATTAAATATAAACAATAATTACAATTTTTTTATTCAATTTTTCTACTTGTCATCAATCAATATAAATATATCAATAAGCTAGCAATCATTTTGTTACAGATATATATATTTTATATATTATGTTTCGCTAAATGGCAGGTAAATAACAGCAATACACTCATAGATACCTAGATAGGATAAGATAGGAATATCAGAGATCATTAAACTCAGTCTATAGGTATAACTGGTAACCGCACGTCGCTTGATTACGTGTCTCCCGTGCTTAACATATTTGACATTCGAAGCCCCTCCTCCTTCCCTCCCCTTGCTCCCCCACCCGTATAGTATTCTAAATATAACTACACACACGATTAGTGATTAGCGGCGATTACAACTCCATTGCTGAGCAAGTGTGGCTTACATTGCTTTATTGAGGTAGACTGCGATTAGAGCCAAAAAAAACTTTTTTTTTTGATAGGTATTTTAAAGTACATCGTGAGGAAACCTGCATCTAACCATATAATTCTTCTCAAATTCTTCAAACCCCACCCTTATCTATGTATTGTACTATAAAAAGCAGCGGGACGTTTACATACTTACAATAACAATAATTTGACTGCGTGTTTTTGAACAGGTTGAGGAAATTAGCAAATTTTCAATCACGAGGTCGGTATGAGATGATCATGGAAATGCCATCGTCTTAAAGCAGATATTTGCAATCTTATATGACAAATGTCGTAAATGACATATCGATTCGAATGTACGCGCCAGTTCCGACGTACACTGAGTGACAGTCGACGGTAAGTCACGCAGAGCGGCTGCGAGCTGTCACGCGCGGTGACAGTCGCGCCGGTGACGTGCTGGATGGCTTGATAATCCCGGCCGCGTGCGGCGACTGCACTGATCAACGACTGCCTGACGCTAATTGCGACTTACGTTATAGCAAGTACCGGAACTATTTTATTCATTTGCAATATGTCATTGACATAAAATTTAGAATATTCGTTTATATATCATATTTTTGCATCATTACATCAGACAGCTGTATAAGTCAAAATTTTTCTAAATAAATAAAATGTTTTCGCATCAATCGGTCGATCAGAAAAAATAAATTTGAAGATATTACAATTTTTTTATTTAAATATTCAATGCCCGGTATTAATGACTGATACGAGTCGGATAATGATGATTACAATTAGCCATGTTTATTAAGAGATAAGCAAACAATGCGTCGGCAATAAATAAAATTAATAATTATAATATTTAGATTCTTTTGTTGTTGTAATTGTACATATTAAAAATGAAATATAAAATAATTTCAAATCTATAGTTCTAAATATATTAATCTGAGTAATCTTCAATATAATCTTGTCGTTATACAGTAGAGTATCGCCCGTATAACTAAACGTCACTGATTCGGTAGAGCAAGTGTCACGGGTGACGGACGCGCCCGCTGACAAATTGGACGGCTTCCTAATCCTGCACTCGCACAGACAGATAGACCACTGACGCCCTTTGATTAGACAAACCACGGCCTCGCCCCGTGTCCCGACCCGATATTTACGTTGGCTAATTATGATACGTACACATATTATTAGGCTAGATTAAATAAGCATAATTAAGTCTCAATTATACTAATACTAAAACAAGCAGGATTTTAGAATTTCAGACAGAACATTCACAATACATTCGAACATTCGTCTTGCCTGTAAAGTAACCTGTTAATGTTTCACTGCTGGTCCATCACGTCCTTTATTGATTAAAGGGAAGTTTAGAATCTTTTGTACTAAGTTGCTCCCCGCGTGGTGTAGCTCTGTGGATTCACTTAAGTCAGAATATGATTCGACACGTGCTGTTTTCCTCAGAATATTTTTAGATAAACACGAGATGAATTATTATAAACACACATTAAGCACTAGGAAGTGCTCGCTCGGGTTAAACTCGCCTCGGCCTTCTGGGTCATCTCGGCCACATAAAATTAGACAAGTTTAAACTGTTACTTTTAATGAAGTTTTTAGTATAAAAGTGTATTAGAAATAAAATAATACGTAGCACAATGCGTAGTGGTGGAGTATTTGCTAACGAGTGGAGATGTCACGAGAGACTGAACTCGACGAATTGGAGTGTTCCTAATCGAACATTTTCGCAGAGCTGATATCAGCGGCTGACAGCCTTTGATTGGACCGACCGATCTCGGTGACTGCGACAGGTCGTTACCATTGTCGTTTGTCGTCTACAGACCAGACAGAACAGACCGAGGCGCTTTATTCGATTATATTATTTAATACTCACGAGATTAAGCTTTGAGTATTTGAATTTTCATCGTCGCGGTGAAAAAGGTTACGTTTCATTTAGTTTTAGAACACAAACAACATGTAATTAAAAATACGTCGGTGTCGTGTCGTAACTCTCAGATATTTTGAGAGCGGTCCGCCTCGAAATGATTAATAATAAACTTTTAAATAGTCCATTTAACAAACGTCGGAAAAACAAAAACAAGAGAAACAGTGAACGGAACGCATTAATCACGGAGCGAGCGCGGTTCGCGAAAGTCAATACAACTATTTGACCCGAGCGGTGCATTAACTCGCCCTCGCGTAATCTAAATAATATCCGACGCGAATACTCCACCAAACAACAAGGATTATAATGTAAATATATGCAAATGGCAGGAGGGTGCGACGCGCTAAGCGACGGACAATATTTCCCGCGACGCACTCTGAGCCAGAAAAATGGCGGCCCGCGGCGGACAGATAACGACGGCTTATGTCGCGAAAACGTGAGGCTTTATGCTAAACTGTGGAAACATGACTTGTTTCTTAAATTTTCTTGCAGCTGTCGGGGGAGAAGTATACGTAATAAATACATTTCATGATAAGCCTTGAAAGCAAAAAGGGAAATTACGAGAATGTGTAATGTCGATTGGTAAGACGCGCGACGCGCGACGACGCGCCGCCGTGGGTATCGTTAACCCTTTGCGGCGCACTCTTTATCTAGCTTATAGAAGAGTACTGCGGAAACGTAAATATATATCACATATCATACATCGTTACGAATACTCGTAACACTGAGCAGATTGTTCTGAAATTTAACATTTTCATTTTGACAATACCGCATCTATTTTCTGCTACTGTTCGAACGTTTTTTAGATTCTTGGAGCGTGCGCGGACGACCACAGCAGAATTTAAATGGCAGCGCGTCGCCTCTGTACTACGGTCCTCGGTGGGGCGGCCAAATCCACTGCTTTACATACTGTTTAGAAGACGATTTGTTTTTATGCTATTCGAGACTTCATTTGCATTGCAAAGTTCTACAAATGTCATTTATATTATGAAGTTTTTCAAATAATATGGTAATCACCTTACGCAATGAATACAGTGATAAAATACATAAATTACAAATGTTGTTTTACAAAACGTATAAAGATCGTATCGACGCGTATTGTGCGGGGCTCGGTTATTACAACGAAAACTTCTATAGAATTTCCATTCTCCTATAAACAGTAAGCGAGAGCTGACGTGAAGCATATCAATATTTCAAATCTCAGAACGCTCGCAGCCCCTTCACACTGCAGCCTGGACGCTCTCACTTTTGTTTTTGTTACTAGTCCTTGCTTCGTCGTAATAATATTTATAGGACTTTCAATGACAATATTTAAGCAAATACACGTGAGGTATCATACTCAACGACACCATCTGACCCTTACAAAACACAAACAACCGGATACTAAAAATACGCGTCGGTGTTCTAATATTGTGTAGTATTGATGGACCGCATATCATTAGCGCACATCTAACGATCGCCTTATTACGTTTAAACATAAAGATAGTCAACACCTTACGTGCCTACCTGTTATTTATCTGGATTGGTTATTTTTTCCTTCTTGAGTGTGCGGAAAGAATCTATTAATGGGACAATCATACCTTCGTATGCTCAGCCTTTAGTTAGACAAGGTTGTATCTTTTTTTATTTTTGATCCATATTTAATTTAATATAGGAAATGTAAAATAAGTGATTACTATTTACACTTATGTTTTTTACACAAGATTCTATCGTATGTTCGCAGTGGAAAGATTTATAGTTGCTTTGCTTTGTGTCAGAAACATTTTGAACGTGTTATTCGCAAATAAGTAATTTCAACTTTTGACTTTAGACTGAAGAAAAAAAAACAAATTTGTTGTCTTTTGTTTTTTATTATTCGTCTACAGTACGTGTACCGTACACGTCTATTGCTGATCTATTGCATGTAGGTACGAGTTGTCTGTGCCGTATCGCCGCCTGCCGTCGGTGTGTACGCTCCGTTACTGGGCACGCAGTGTGGCCGGGCGGCTGTATGCAGCTAATCTGTATTTATTGCTGCGATCTGCGTGACCCGTCATTAGCCCTCCCGCGCCGCCGCACCCCGCCCCGCCGCCCCGCCGCACCGCCCGGTAGCAGCGACAAATCTCCTCCATTACCATCAACAACGAACAACACTAACTGTCCATTTGTAAGATATATTCGCCGCGATATCGACGATTCGTTTCCGTTCTGTAATAGCTCTTTCCTCATTAGGTGGTTATAAAAATTTTAATTAAAACTTCCATGTGATTTAAACGACCGTTACGATGTCGGCGAATCATTGACAGTTTAATAATTTGTACGAACCAGATTTATGCCCGCGTGGGCGGCGACGTGATTCAAAGTAACCGAGAAAGGCCTTACCTGAAAAGAAACAAGAACAAGTTTAAGAAAATATTGTTATTATTCTGTTTGCAACATAACATTCGGAGCCAAGGTCTATATATGTACACACGACTTCGTATGAGTTCAAGTTACCTTCACGTTTAATAACATTCCCTTAAATAACTCTTTGTTATTAAACCACGCAAGCAACTCAATTTAGTACTATTTTATTTAAATATATATCGGGAAAAACAAAATCTGTTATTTATAGTTTTTCATGAAGCAAGTGGACGGACGGACTATAAATGCACTGTCAGGTACAGTAAGTGGTCTTTATAAATCAATTCATTTGCGTTTTAAGAAATATTAAGTATTCCTTACATCGCTAATTCACCACTGGGATCTATGATGTTATGTCTCTTGTTCCTGAAGTTACACTGTCATTCACCCTTTAAAGCGAAACAAAATAAATACTAAGTACCTACTGCTGGTGAGTGGGCGGTGTCTACCCAGAAGGGCTTGCACAAAGTCACCATGTAAAACTATTAGAAAAGACTTACATAAATATAATAATTAAAAATGTTATTTAGAATTCGATACAGTTTAATGCAAGAGAACATCTTACAAATTCTTAACAGTTCGATTCCCGGTGATTACCGAAATTATTTCAATTATTTTTTATCTTAAATTTAATTTCATCAAGGATGCTGACGTATCCTTTTTGAATCATATAATGATGTCTGGGTCATTGTTAATACCATCGTATACCACACAGATATAAAAATAACTAGGGGGTATATTTAGCCTACCATAAATATAAATGAAACCAGATATATTTAGACCAATAATATCATTTAAAAAGTAGATAGTTATTCTGTCTATGAAATCAATATGTTTCCGACTTCGCAAAGTAAACACATCCTTCCCGGAGCAATTAGTCTTCTATTCTTAAATAAGATACCGCAAATACTTTTACATTTGCCGATTAATGTATTCACAGCTTATCTTAAAATTAATAGACAAGTCATATTATTCTCTACGAGATTACATTTTAGGTGTACACGCTACTCGACCACGGAGGTCGTCAAATTCAGTCAATTATCACTGATTTTATCAAAGTCATCAATGCTACGTAAATCGATTAAGCCTACCGAGAACTAATATCAATTACTACATATCAATTAGGGCCAATTAATAGAATCGGTAAATAATTAAAGTATTAGGTTGCCGCAATTACTTTTCCATCCGTTAAAAAGTGAATCACTGTTTGGAGAGGGAACGTTCTTCTGTCGGGCCTCGTATAGGCGCTGTATTGAATTGTTGTCTCTTCTGACAATGTTAATGTCTTTGGGCGATAGTAAGCGCTTCATATCGTCTGACTTCTTATTGCATTCCTATAAATAAGTCAAATAGAAAATAATATACGTTTTGGTTGGTTTTTGCAAGACAGGCTTGCCTAGTGCGGGACCACTGGATGTTTTGTTACTATGTTTACTTTTGATGTCAATGAATTTATTTTTATTTTATTTTTTATTTGCTAATAAAGTAGTAAAGTAACATTAAAATGAAAAAGTACTGTAAGTAAAGAAAACGGTTCAATGATTTCTGTGACTTTATACTTGGTGATTTATACGAGGGTGAATTTAAATATATACAGCGAATTTCATGCGATCGCCAATTATTTATTATTTTGCTGATTTTATGATTTATGCTGTAGAGTACTGAGGGCCAAAAGATATTATTAGATAGCATTCAATCCATTTTAACTGATTCACTGAATTCAGAAAAGTTTTGGCAAGATGAGCCGAAGAAAACAAGACTAGACGATCACCGGACCCCAGTATGCAAATTACTTCTAAAAGTGCGTGAAGCGATTAAAGAAAAACAATTTCCAGAAAAATATTTTTGCATAATTAATACGAAAGTTAAATACTTCTAGAATAACTCTATATTACTCATTATTAATAATATATTGGATTATGTATCACTATCATTTTTATATATTTTGCGTATTAGTCGTGAATACATATTTGGCAATAAATAGAACCAAACGATATTGTATCTAGATGTTAATAGAACATCTATCCGCATATACAGTCAACATTGAAGTCCAATACCTGAATTTTATTTTGTCCCGTGGACAACTCTGGCGTAACTACAAACGGATATGACCAATCAAAGGAGGACTAACTACGCGATACAACCGCTATAAAAAAAAAACTTAGTTTTACTACAAATTGTCTTTTTTAAGCTTTTTAAAAGCAAAACGAATTATTTCCAACTGAAAACAATTGCAACACGAATAATAGTGGAATTCGTCTAATGACGATCGCGACGGCCGCGTGTGCGTTCTGGCGTCCGTCCAAGCAGCTGAGCGGAGTTCGCGACCGGTGACGGTTAAGGGCTGTCTCCGTAAAGAAACGTGAAACCAATTTACATGAAACTAAACATTATTAATGGAGACTTTTACAAGTATTTTCTTACTTCAAAAATAATTGTTGATGGACCATTTCGGACGCAATCCAGAAAATAACCACCGAGAAACTCAGTAATTATCTAAATCAACGACAATGTCGTCGCAAAATCCCAGATAACGTTATGATCGAATATGCAAAATATAATATTTTGACATCCTAATCTTACACTTAACCTTTGTATAAGTAAAGTGGCAGACAAAATCAACTGCATCATTAACTTTGATTCCAGCGCAAAATGAAACATATTCGTGACACTCGCTGTGGCACGATGGCCGCGCAGCCCTGCAGCGGCGGCCAGTATTTGCGGCGCTCGAGCGTAACTCGCAAGTTTACAACCGCTCGAGTTGATTTACGTCTACACCTAATAAGAGTAAAGAGATCACTCTGTTATCTTACCGTTAAGCTTCGAACACATCGCGTCGGAGATCTCGAATTCATGTGTCTTGATTGTAAATATATCTTTTATTTATCTAAAAATTAAATTCATAAAACGGGACCATATAAACAGGTTCTTAGATAGAAAATTTAATTTGATTTTCAACAAACACAACGACACGGCGTATCAAATGATTTATAAATGAATGTGTACTCGAATGGGTAGTGTTGTGTATAAAGTAAAAAATAATCCTATCGAGCAGTTCTTCCTGCCATCGCATCCGTCGATATATCGTGAGCTTACCCGCGCGTTATCTGAGCGACGCACGCCGCACGCACGTCACCGGCCAATATAGACGGCTCCCCTGCTTTTATTGACGACTAGTGACCGTATACGACTTTCCCCACAGATACGAAAGAAGGGGCGATTTGTATTCGCGACGTGTGGATATGTCTCTGTGGATTTTGCGTAGATTTCTCCCTCGAAATGTACCTACGCAGAAACGTTTATAGTCAAATGAATATCGTCACGAGCTTTGTAAATATAAATATTCCTAACACAATGTGAAGCAAATGGCTTATTTTGTAGCGAAAATATTAGAGAAATCAGTGAGCAGCTTAGAGATTATCTCGGATAAACTTTACCGATTTATCATATTTGCGTTGATTCTCTTCACTGAAACAACTCTCTTGAAAGTAATTTATTTACAACAATTTTCAACTGTCCGATATTTCGATATTAATATCGCAAAAAGCGACCGACTGATGAATGTACGTGGCCGCCTTAAGTCCTAGATATTAACTAAACTGCGTCTAACGTATGTTATTCTTCACAGCGAAAGACTAAGACCGAGTACATCTGTCTGAGTTATTTAGAACTCTAAATCCGTTCAAACAAACATTAAGACGAAGAATAGTCCCTGTATCAAAACAGAGGAATGACATTACGCGACAAAAAATATGCCAAGACACAAGAGATATGATTGTGACTTTACGAGTTGTCACGTTCAATAATTTGCCTTAATGAACGCAGTTCACTTTCAATTCAGTGTTATTTGAAATTTATGGACGCGTTTTTTTTGTTACGAGAACGGATTGACGACGCAGTGCGCGGAACATCTAAACTTTTTGATTTCTTTGAATCGGTTCATTATGCTTTATTTCGTGTTCATTTCTAATTGAGAATCAAAAGATTAAAAAAGTAAGTGAAAAATAAATAAAAAACATTTGCATGACGAAAATTCTGAACAAGTTTAAACAATATACGAAAATCTTTAAAATGCTTTCATAAAAGGAAATAATAAGACTAAACAAAACAGACGTCTAAAGTTTGAAGGCAAGCGAAAGCATTGACAGTCTTGCTATAATTGGATCAAAATAAATATCGTTAAAAACATCAGCGAGTTGGAATTCGTTTGCGGCGATATATAATCGGTTTCAATGCGATCCATTACTCTCCTTGTCGAGTCGTCGGCCCGAATTATTTGTAACGAAAATACTTATACCAAATAAAGGCGAACTTGCGACTGGAACGAATCCGTTTGAAGATGGATGCCGTAAAAAATATACGGCACGTAAGATATTTCGAACGAAAATGATTCAAAACAAGATTAAGCGACGATTTTTGTTTTGATTCATTTTATAATATAAAAGCGTCTCTGTCCGTTTGTTTGACAACTGAACTACTTAACCGATTGTAATGAAATGTGGAATGAAAGAAGCCTGTTCCTTGCGTGGACAGCGGCCGCTAATTCAGACATTTTTGGGAAAACATAGGTAACGCAAACGAACTACAGCGAACAGCTACTATAATTATTATTATAATTATATTTATTGAACGTTCGTAGTAACTCTTGGATCAATAAACTTATAATTCCCAACATTGTAAGTAATCTTCGCATGATTTTTGACATTTTGTTTGTTTGAATGCAATAACCATATACTTATTTATATTTATGCTCTCGTTCCGGGAGATATAGTTTATATTATTTAAGGGGTGAAGTGCAGATGACTATCGATATGACTATCGAAAATGAAATAGTATAACTATTTAATACTACGATCAGTGCAGACAGCAAGCAGATACAGATAATACGTACTGATACTCAATCACCTTATATAAACGAAACCCACCGAAGACCTCCTTTAATTCAGAATAATGAATAACTTACGAGTAAATATGCAGGCAATGAATATGTTTTCCTTTGAATTAAATTTTACAATTTAGTGGTCGTTTTTAACAATATTAAATTTCTTTAATCAACAAACTCATCCTCAACAAAGCAAAAGTACTCCGCAGCGCTCCGCAGCCTTAACAAATGAACTGCACTCGCCGGGGAGAGGAAACTTTATGTATACTAATCTAAGAGATGTTCAGAGCAACGGGTTATGGGAGAAGCACGTTGTATCAACTAGTTTACCCGGGAGTACACTCACACTTGCTCACACTTTTAAATAAAGATACATTTACTCTGTTATAAAATCCATCCTATTTGAAAGAGAATATATTTATACAAACAATTTCGAGAAAAATCAAGCAATGTATTTAATCATATAATTTTCTTAATTAAGCTGCGCCCGTGCGATGCGGGGGCAAAACGATCGATCGATCGATCTGTTTTCTGAGATTTATTAAAATATCTAAATTTGCGTTTCGTAGGATTAAAAAACTAATCTAACCTAATAGACCTTCGAGTAAATATTAGAACAATATTAATTTAATTATGTACAGGCTGGGCACGAGGGACGCAATATTTGCAGTAGTGGCGGCGGACACACTTACGGCGTAATATGCAGTGTCCGCGGCACTACTGTCAAAGGTCGATAACATACCAACTGCTGATTATAAATAATGCCCATTTAGAAAGATAAATCGAAATGATCTGGTTTCAATTCCTTTTATAAATGAAAATTCAAAAAGCAGAATATTCTTATTATAAAGAAGATGATCAGAGCGAGCGTCGGCTGAGACTTGGGCCAATATCGACGATTGCACATTTCAGCTCATGAATTTGGAAATCAGTTCTCTGCAGTCTCCGATTGGATTGTGTAAACACCGAGTCGATACCGACGCTTTATGCTCGAAGGTTAGCGATCCCCCGTGATTTCCACTTTAATGTGTAAATAGTATGCGGTGGAAATACAGAGCTTGACTTTCCTTTAAGTATTTAGATTGGAACTCAAATAGTGCCGGTGAAGTTCAATACGTATCTCTCTTTATATAAAATACTCCAAAGTCTTTGCCAAATTGTAAAAGAAACGTAACGGACAGTTGCGTCCTAAAGCGTTTCGTGGCGAAATTAATAAAAATAGTAAGTATAAAATAAGTATTATAGTATATTCAATGTTACCTTTAACAAATCAAATGCCAAATATTATATTGTAAAGTAAGACTTAATATTACAAGATATATTAACAAAAATAATTTCGAAATTCATCGGATCGAACGTAACTGTGAACCCCGGCACTGTTAAGGGCGAGGGTCTCTAAAATATTAGCGGAGCGCGACACGCGTCCGGCATGCGAATGGTGGCAGATGAGCCCGAGACGACTCCGACGCGGCAAATTGTGTTCATGTACTGCTATTCTCTTCCATCCGGTAATGCATTTTTGATATTCCTCGACGACGCAATCTCCGCGCTGCCCATCTGTGCCAACACTTCCTGTAATTACTCTCCCTAAAAACGCAGTCATTTCGATTGCTTAACCACTTTTTAATTCATTGAGACGTTTAAGTAATTTCATCAACATCAGATGTGTTTTGTTTCTACTTTTAATAATACGCCGTCTTCCGTTGGTAGTTTTTATTCAGGTTTTCCAGTAATATGGTTAATTACATAACGTTTGTTTATACGTGATCGATAATAACATTAATAATAGTCTATACAAACTTAATATTTTTTGGAAAGATTGTAATTTTGTTTCTGGTAGCGCGAAGAATAATAAATTATATAAATCTTAGATTCTGCCGACCTATCCGTATCTAGGATCACAATCTATGATATCGGATGCTGCAAAATATTCAAAGTGTCCAACAAAGAAGGCGACGTTGGGGCGGTTCGTACGTGGTTCGAATGCGACGCCCCGAATGAAGACGCGTTATTTACCCAAGTGACCCCCATAAAAAGAAACGTTCCTTTCAGAATTGTACCCGCGTCTGATCCTTGAATTTTAAACAAGACCAACAAACGCCACTATTTTACTGATTTCGGGAGCCGGCTGTGGCTCCGGAGAATGCTTAATGCGTGCGTGACGCGGAGGTACCTCGAGCTCGATTTTAAACTATTCTAAACTATGAGACTCGCTCCTTGTGGGCTATTCGGCGACTCGAATGTTGGCCAAAATGCTATTATGCAAAGCGGCAGTTTTCTTAAATCGACGTCAATTAATATTCGTATCTTGAACGCTGAGTAATTTATGTCTACGATATCATGACTTAATTACAAATTACATTCTAAAGACCCATTCATAAATTCATTTGTTGTAAATTAGCGCCATTATTTATGTTCTGAAATTAAATTGGCCATATTTGAATCATTCGATTACAGTGAGAATTTATGCAGCTGTGATTAAAATCAATGGTCGACCGGTCGCTATTATGAGTCGCGTCGTGATGACAACATTTATGAAACAGGACTTAAAACATTATTGAAACGATTATCATTTCAATTGATTGAGATACTAGCGATGCGAATGACGCTGGTTCATCCTTTTGGCGACCATATATTTTTATTTAGTCCCCACATACATGACGTTTGATTGGCGAGAAACTACGAATATCAATACATCCCTGAGTACAGTCATTGCGTAGTAATAAAAACTAAATTCGATAATTAGATGATAATAATTAAGGATATGTTTACTTAAGTCGGTTTAAATGCAGTTAGTATTGAAAGCCTCCTGCCGTAGGACATTCAACAACGATGAGTAACGGTAATGAGAGGCTCGTGACTGCGAATAACGAAATACCACTAATTATGTTCTAGTGGGCATTGTGCTAGTCACATGAGCGAGCTTGCGACACCACCTTTGTCTGATTTTGAATATATTTATGGTTGCCTCGTTACATTCGTCTCGAGGTAGTGTCAGTGAACTTTATCTTTTTTTAAATTAAATTTGGGCGAAAAACTGGGATCTAGAAACAAAAGTCAATCAGAAATTAATAGAAATACATTTTTCTTCGATAGTAATTGTAATTGAAACTGAATTCTATTCTAAACAGTTCGCCTATAAGAAATATTCAATCAAGCAGCCAAGCCGATGAAATTTTATAAAATGTATGTTTTATTATTATTATTTTTTATTAATAAATATTCCTAAGTAGGCCATATCGTTTGTATTCTCTAAATTAAACAAAGCGTGACACTTAAGCGGTCGCTGTAACTTCGCGTCAACGAGATGCTTTACAGCTGGAGTCTGTCACAGACGGACGCGGCAACAATAACTGTCGTGTAAAACTATTTCAATTGATGTTTGTGTCACGACATTGTCTATTATCATTTTCAAAATGTAGCGAGCTCAAATGGCTTTAGGTAAAATGTGTTGCTATTAAATTTTACCAGTGACTCGTGCACTGTGAAATTAAATAAAGAACTATTATATATTAAGGACATGTAACCTTCAGATCCATACAAATTTCATTCAAATAGATTTCGACAGGATCGGATTCGGAGTGAGGATTTTACTGAGACAAACCGGCAAGTCACTCAGTAGTTACTCATTTTTAAAACTCCAATTGAAACAACAACTCTTAAATCTGTACTCCTAAGACAAATGTGTCGCGACGTGACATTTATAGAAAAACTAGCGAACCGCCGCGGCTTCGCACGCATCAGATGCAATACTGATACAAAATATACTACAGAATGGCTTTATATATAACGTTCACACCATTTTCCTGTTCAGGGCCATATTGATCTATATTAAATGAACAATGTATTTAAGGTACTTAATTGGATAAGGATTAATGCTGTATTGATTAAAATCGCTTCGAAAATAAGCGATTATTTCTCGTAAAAAGCAAAGGATAACATTTTTTTTATTGTTTTAATGACTTTGTTTTATTCTATGTAGTGATATACTAACATTTGGAATTTGACGTAGGTGAAAAAAAGTAAGAACTAACAATGCTAAAAATAAATACCAAAACTTTTTTCCAACTTATTGTATTTTATCACGTAACGTGATATTTGTTTCAATGCACTTTATTTGATTTAAGTATTAATATGCGTGTAATACGTGGACGTAAAATATTAGTTAATATGAGCGGAGGCTGCGCAGAGCGTCAACACAGCCTATAATGTAAGTGTACTCGTAGTTAGCCTCGCGGCGATGTGTCAGAGGGTAATTTGCAAGCGGTGTCGCAGTGCATTGTGTGCACGTGTGTAACTTTATTATTATGAGCGAGGCCTGATAGCCTCGGAGTACACTATACAATGTTATGTATTTTGTTAATGCGATATTACTAATATCATATTAATATGGTTAAACTTGAATAGTCAGCGCTAGGCCGCCTATCGATGTGAAAGTCTGTTGTTCGATTCTGACCTCAGATGATTTTAAATCTTTTCTGAAAAGGAAGATAAAAATATTAGTCTTTTAACAAAAGAAGGCTTAAATCTTATTCTATAAAAATGTACTTTTACAAAATCGTGTAAACTTGAGAAAAAAATTGTTACCACTTATTGAATTTAAAAATTGTCCTTAAACTCGAAATGATTAATTATGCAATAGAATGCAGTCAAAGACTTTAATATACAACGGCTTAATCTAGACATCTCGTTTAAAGGGCGATGGTTTAAAAATGCTTTCACATTTTGATTGCCTAATGGTAGGCAAGCCCACTACATAGGTACCACACGCTTAACACATCTCCTATCGAAAAACACCAATACTTAGTACCGTTTAGTTCTGATTAGGGTTCGTAATCCAGTGTAATCACGCACAGGACCATATGATTCAATACAAGCACATTATAAGCACGCATAACATCTTAGCTTCCAAGGTTAGTCGAGCATTGGTGTTGTAAAGAATGGTTAATATTTCTTACAAAGTCTATTTCTATGAGTGGGGGTGACCACTTACCATTAGGGGACTTTGGACTGTCAGCTGTCCGATGTATATCACATAAAAAATAAATACTAATTATAAAATGAACGTCAAGTAAAACATTAATATAAAAGAATTATTATTCTGAACAAGATTTGCACGGTATGTAGAGTATCGTTGCGATGTGCAATACAGAAATAGAAGCACGTGTTATGGCTCTGAGTGATATTGTACACTCTGTGCAGACTTAGACTAAACATTAGAACAGACGCATGCAGGTGAGACCGTAATGAGTTTAGCGCGAGCCGCGGCGCGACTAATTGCTTCGACGTAGGCTTGTCTGAAGGAGCGTGTTGCTTGATGGAGCTGAAATGGAGGCTTAAATGCAGCTTTTGTGATACGATCCGGCGCAGCCTTTACGTAATTGAGTTCGTATTTTTTAAGTAAGTGAATAAAGTGAGCGGTCTTACTTATTACCTTTTGAGTATATTTCATGAAGAAATACAAAAAATATCTTCTATATTATTAAATAAAAAACGGTTCACAACAAATACACTGAATTCGCGTACAAAGTCACTAGTTTTCCTAGTTTGAGGGAGTTAAATAAATATTTGTACCTTTTTGTTTTTGAACAAACTAAGTTATATAGTTATTTTGTGTACTTACGTAAAGTGATAGAAGGACATGTAAAACAGAAGTTTTTAGTTAGTATCGCCAACGTTTCTCAACGGAATACATAAATATCGTAAATATATAATTGATTCAAGATTGCCTTAGGATTCAAACCTCATGACCTACAGCTACACACCTAACTGCGGCAAATTTGAAATGTAATTTAAATTAAATTTCAAAGATCACAACGTTCAGCATAATTAATCCGAGAGCGTGTTGACTATACGCGTAGTTTAGCGCGACACAGAGTTGATACTATCTGATCACAATTCGCCTCGTGAGTGATATCGATCAGTAGCATGCAAGGCGGTGATGTGATTGTCTGCAGTGGCAATGCGTTTATCTCGTGGCGTGACGCGACGCAAATGATTGCCTTAGTTGATAACTACTCTCGTGCTGCCAATAGAAGTGACAGAAATGTTACCTATTCCAATCGAAGAAGAAGTGAAGATAAACAAACCTTAGATTTATATTCCATGCGATTTGCTAATAGTTCTCCTGTAGGGTACGCTACAAACAGATCTTGATTTATATATCTTTATTCCTAATACAAGACTAATCCACTAAACTGCTTTAATCCACTTTTATTTAACTTCTAAAGTTCCGACATTTAGTTCACCGATATTCAAAACACAATATTTTTCCGAATTATAATGAATACTTTAGTTTGTTTTAGATATCGACTAATGATATCACTTCAATTAAATGTCAATGTTCCTTATTTGTCGGTGCTCCTGTAGTTGGGACGTATAGCCTACGTGCATTTCTGCTAGGAGTTTATTATATATAAAAATATCTACTGATGTCACCTATGAGTTGAATGTGACAAAAAAAAAACTTTCAAATACCAACGATAAAGTATTAAAAGGAGAATTTTCTACAACATCTTATAATATATATTATGTAAAGCATATATTAAGCGGTAAAGGTTTTTTTGTAGTAAAATATTTTTTTTTGCATAAATAATTGCGTAGAACATAAACTTATATCGTATAGATGATAAATACTCGTAAGCTTAAGAGTTAGTTCCCGTTGATTTTAATGGAAAATGTCTTAATTGAGTCAAAGTCTAATGAGTATTTTGCCAGTTTTGGTGCCTTCCAAAGGGGCGGGAACTGTATATTTATTTATTTATTTTCTTCATCGTATCTTTGTATCGTTAGTGCGCGCCGTCGCTTTACTTCGATAATAATTCAGCTGTCGTTCAAGTGCCTATTATATTTGACACGCGCCTGAAGTCGAATCCTAACGAGTTACTTATATACGTGCGAGCATTGTATTTAAATGAACAGTTTTGTTCAACTACAAGGTTATTAATTAGGTTTTTTTTTTCATGAGGAGTTTCTTAAACACAAGATATTTTACTAAATAAACTTTATCTGCTTACATTATTATTATTATTAATTATTTCGATTTCCCTTGCGGTATTTATCGAGAAATGCTCGTAGGAGCACGGAGCGCATGCGTCGAGATCTAGTCACCGACGTGATTTCAACGCGATAGTTGGCGCTGTTACCGGAAAGATGTCAATCTTTCTACGATAACTAGCTTAGAATATACGAGAACATTTAATACTATTAACACTTATATATGTATATCATATATCAGTTGCCACAACTTATCACAAACAAAAGCTTATCAACATATGCTTATAAGTATCAAACAATGTTTAGCCCCTGAATATAACTACCACACTCAATCTGTGCGCATAGTAATTTCGTCTTATGAAAGAGAACCAACCTGTCCCCACAGAAACAAACCACTGAATAAATCGGTGGCTATTAGTTGTATAAAATAATGTTTAATGAAACTATTTTATAACGCAAGAATAGCATCGTAGCCGAGCTTAGATAAGTGGCAAATACAACCTGCTTATTGCACCTCGTTATAAAGTTATGAAGTTGAACAAAGGTTCATTTTCTATGCTCATCAGAGTTTAATTACTGAGCTTATACGCGCGAGCAGATATTAAATGAGCTTTGCAAATCCACCAGAAAGCTCGACTATTCAGCGCGAGCTTATTAAGACGTACGATACAGCTTCACATAAAAGCGCGAGTGTTCTGACGCGAGCGCAGCGATTTGTGGTTTTGGAAACGAGTCCGAGGCAAATATTCGATTAATAATCTCTGTAATTACACCGCATCGGTAGCGCACGTACCAAATATGACTTTATTGTTATTCGGAGATTTTTTTTCATATTTTTTTTATTTAGACTACTTTCATAGAGTTACTTGTATAATTATGTGTGTGTATTGGTGTGTCTAACGGTGGACGCCTTCCCGCTGACCTGATGATGATGATTTGTATGTATTTGATTAGTGTTAAACTCGCTTTTTATAGAGTATTATTATTTTGTATTAAGCAATAAACATTTACATATATAATATTATTTACATATAAAATAAAAATATTCTAAATACGAAAGTCTGTCTGACAGCTCTTCACGCTAAAATCACTGAAGAGATTTTAATTAAATTTGGTATGGAGATTGTTTAAGTCCCCGGGGAAGGACATGGGCTATTTTTTTAATTTATCCTCGAGGGGTTAAAATAGGCGGTGCCGGTTTATGTTCTAGATAAAATTATAAAATATTTCGCGCGGGTCAAGCCGCACGTTCAGATATTTGAAATATATATCACAATAATTCAAGCATTGAGTGTTATCTTAACTTAATTTTATTTTATTTTTATTCATATATTTAGTATTAATAGTATAATTGCGAGAATGTCAGATCGAGTGTGACATAATATATCCGTAAACATGAACAGTTGACACCTAGGCGTTAAATAGGTAAATACTTATCTAGACTACTATTTGACTAGCTTATATTATTAATTCTCTATGACTATCAGAAGCGAGTAGTCCTCAGACATTCGCTAAATGTGCTGAGTGTGAGGAATAATTGATGACGAATTCTGTTAGCTATAAGTGCTAGTTCAATACGATCATACAGGGTGAGTAAACTGTAGGAAACGTGCACCTATATTTATATAAATAATGTTATTTTTTGTTTCGTGTCACAAGCTGGTAAAAACTCATTTTTTTACACAAAAAACTTCAATGCTACTTTAAAATACAGTGTATTAAATGTCTTTTGTATATACCTTAAAAGTATCTTTCTAGATCACCTTATTCCAAAATTTACCTTGAACACACAGGGCGAAACTACCCGATCATTCATGAGCGAGCATATATCTTCTTACAACATTATAAACTTGTAAATAAAATAAAAATAAATTAGATTTTTTTATTAGTTATTGCAGACATTTTAATAATAATTATCATCAAGTATTGGTTCAGCTATTCGATTGGAATATAATGTAATATTACTACTGATATAAACACGTATCCATACCCGCCGTCTGCCGCCATAAATCATTATTAATAAATTCTCTTTAAGAGGTGTTGATTCATAACCGCTAGTTAATGTGCATCTCACACGACATCGGCAGACACTACGCAGAGCGCAACATGTGTCGCTTATCGTACTGATGTTGTAAAGAGGTGAGTTTTGTTTGTCTGCCTTTTCTGGTTTCACGCAAAAACTAATGATTGCTTTGGACCTCCTGTATTATTTAGTTTTAGGACGGGTATTAGCTATATTGTCTTTGAGACGTAAGTACGTGAATTAGTTTACTCTGAGAAAAATTGTCAGTCCGGGCGATTTCAAAACAAATGATATATTTATATAAAATACATCATACGTAGATCTATTCCATAGATAAGATTCAGAAATCATTTTTAAAATTTATATTTGGAAACTTCAGTTTAATTGAATTGTCAAAAAATATCGCATTCATTTTGAACGTTTTGTGAAGATAAGTATTATATAAGATACTCGCCAATTTAAATTTTTGCATCTCATTGGCGCTAAAAACATCACGAGATAAAACTGTTTTACCCGAAGTCGGAACGATAATTAAATAATATAGCCACATAAAAGCATGTAGAATTTAACGTTAGGTAAATTTCACAGTTTATTTTTAAATTAAGCAGTTTAATTGATAATAATTAAAACTTTTATTGTTACGTTAATATAATTGCGAATTTTAAATGAGGTTTATTATAGTAATTACTTAAATAAATCAACGTTAGGTATTTTATACAAAAATAATAAACAGGTATAAACTATGTATTCTATAAGTTTCAATAAAGGCGTAAGTCGTAAGTTCTTCAATTTGAAAACAATTAGGTACTTATTGCATTGTGGTTAAGTAACAATCGCGAAACTAATACTCTTCTCAAGTTATTTATAAAAGATAATTCAGCTGTCTTTGCTGTGATTCTCTGCACACAAAACTCTAGATAAATACGTATACATCGTCCATAGAAATGATTCGATCAGCGCGAAGCGTATCACTGTCGTTAGCGTTGCACCACTTCGCACAAGACAACGCTCCGCTGTGACTGCGCGTCGCGTGTTCAGAAACAATATTTATCTCGGTAAATGTATTCACTTATCTGATCTTCCTCGGGAGCTGCTTCGTTGGGAGTTGGACAGCTTCGAGAATAATTTTAGAACAGTCGTTGAGATAATGTACCGAGATTACTGTGAATTGATAATTTAACTTTATTTATAACAACATTTAAATTTGCTCTCTGCACTATAACATCGATGAGCTTCTAACTTCTTATTAAAGATTAAAAAACACGACGTTGATTCGAGTTAATCGGCAATAATTCTCCCGTTACGCTTGCGCCGCTGGCGACGCACGAAGCAGGACTCGGGAAGTATTGGGGCTAAATGCTTCCTATTTAAGTTATTTATTGGAGACGAGTTCGTAAAGCCGGGGCTGGAATGTCAATTGCACCAATTATAGCGTGCGCCACGCACCGGACGTCCGCCACCCACCGCAGGCTGGCATTCAGGTCGCGACCCAGACTACCTATGAACCTAGAACTGTTTAATTGAGTCTGATTAAATAGACTACCTCGCCATATGTTCACATGTACACACGTATAGATAACTAACATACTTAGTTATAATATTATTGTCGTCGATACGAGTGTCGTTTATAGATTTAAATTGGCGCTAAAATGGAGGCGGTAATTCAGTGTGGCGTATCATCGCGCCGGTAATCAACGTGTCACCGGTAATCAGCGCTAGTTGCCAGTAATCAGTGTAGTTGCTAACGCAGTTGCGTTACAATTGTCGCGGCCACGCCCACATCCGCCTTTAAGAGCCTCAGTCTCTGATGCTTTAAGGAGACCATTTGACTGATGGTGCTTCTTTTTTATTGTAGATAGGAGTTTATTAATAGTTATTAAATAACCTTAAGATATGTCTATTTACTAGCTACATAGATTATTTAATATAGGAAGGCAGAGAGGCAAATGGGCCACTTAGCGGTGAGTCGCCAGCGGTGCAGCCCGTAGACATTAGCAATGTAAGGAATATTAATCATTGCATTCACAGCCGATGCATCGCGAACCAGGGACACCAAGACGCTACGTATCTTGCACAAGTACCTAATCACTGTTTGTAACTTTATAATTATTACCTCTAAATACAAATATATATTTCTTAGAGTAACCGACATAATAATATGTAAAATTAATGCTAAAAAATCTGCAGTTTCGTGCAAGTTAACAACGCAAACACTTTAACAATTTGCTTAAAAACTTTAAAACAGTCATCACGGCCGCCGCGGTAATTACAGGAGATGAGCGCGCCGGTAATCAAATATGAATTACACGCACGCGGCCGGCGGCGCGGAGTGCGTCGCGCGCCGTTATTAACACACAGTACTCTTAAGGTCGAGAATGTATCTTTTGCAAAAGTTTTTAAGACGACTAAATAATATTTTCATATGAGCCACAAGAGGAGCTATTCACAGATGTCTGCGCTAAAATTTGTCATAATATATTTTTGTTAAAACAAAGTAATGATTGACTTTTGAAACTTGATTGTAGTTAAGAACATAATAGATACTTGATACAGCGCACATATTAACTCTTAATATAGTTTTAAGTCTATTCTATCATATATCGATTTAAAATCTCTTGCAAACAAATAGAAAATTATCCTTTTTATAATTGCTTAGGTAATAAAAAGCTTATATATGAACTGTGTGACGAGAGCAATATTGCTTATTTTGTGATGATTATATTATTTTGTATGGAAACTTTTATTCGTGTATTTATTAAGTAAAATGTCAAGATCCTGCCCTTAACGCTTCACCCGTTTGAGCGCCGTCACCGGGTAATCGCTGTCAAATCACCGAGGAAAAGTATTAAAATCTCACCGCGACACGTCGTCTTATTAATTTTGATACACACATATCAGCTATTACGTCATTTCTTGCAGATATTGAAATATATTTATCGCATCTTAACTTGTGTGTGTTACACACATAAGAAATTACCAATAAGAACCGAATACCGATGTTCCTGCTTTCTTATAAATGTGTCCGTGACGCAAAGAACACGAATCAATGGAGAGGTTCGATAGTGTGCGTGAGTTCTATACAACTAGTTTAAATTTATGATATTTCAGAATATTCTCAATGCTTCCACTAATGCTTATTGGCTATTCAATAAACTTAACTAATCCGTATCTTATCTATAACTCTGGCAAATGAATGCTAATATAAATAAATAAGGATTTATAAGGCGGATATATTTTCAATAGTGACGTTCTTAATTTAATACCAGTATGTCGTGCGTATTTAGTTTGATGAAGGAAAAATAATGATTAGGGTTACCGGGTATTCATTATTTTTAAATAATTCGATGGAATAAATTTAGATTCCTAATTGATGGCATCGCTTGATTTATATGTATGTATACGACGGGCACTCATTCAAAGTTAACAGCTATAAATATTTGGGATTTTTCTTGGGATAATAATGAATTATAAGCACTATGGTTGAGTGTAATGTGCAAAGACTAGCATTAAAACTCCGGAAAAGTTGTTTATCAAAGTGATGATATTGAAATGACAGTTTTCGCCTATCTGATGCCACACCATGGCGGCTCGTGGTTTAGGTCACGTGATATACAGACTAAAAATTACGACTTTTAATTTCAATGCTATTAATGAATAATGCGGTTTTATGATTATGCGCTCAATATCAAAATATTTAAGTATAGGTCTACATATATTTTATTTTTATCAAATCTCATAATTTATTTTTCTCTACCGAAAATACCCTATTGTATTGTAAAAGTCTATTAGGATTCAAATATCTTAATTGGATCATCATTCGCAAACACAATACATTCATTTTCGGCTTACCATAATCCTATTTATATTAAATTAGCTTTTAATTAGGTTTTATTGATGTCGGTTCCGTATTGAAATGTTAATAAATAGCTGATATACTATTTCTCACCTTTTCTCTTTAGAATCTACATTCCGAATTAAGGGTGGTTTAACACTTTATTAATTGTTAACTAATTTATTATTTAACACTTTATTAAATGTCGGCAAAAGTTGAATGATGTTATAGAATCTACCCACTATAAACTATAGTCCTTTCATCTCTATTTCTTCAATACACTCATAAATTTAAATCAATGAGGTATGAGAGTCTCATAATATTTAACAAATTTAAACATCTTGTAGGTTCTTGAAATTAGAAAGTAGGAACCAAATAAAAGTATTTCAGTTTTTATTTTGACAGCCCTAATTCGAGAAAATTCGCACCGTGTCGAATGGATTACGTCAGACAAATGTGACTAATGTACGAGAATACTATAGGTAACGTATTCTGAAATTTACAGTCATTCTGAACTTTATATCGTGCGCGATAAGAACTACCAGGCTCGGTCTAGATTTGGCCGCGTGTAGTTGCAATTGATAATATCCTGTTTGAAGATAAGCCCTCTATCATGGCTGATAGGAAGCTTGGATTTACACTCGATTGGGCACCTTCGGAGATAAATTATACGATTGTATAGGAAGCCGTAGCCGGCGCTCATCGTCGCGCTGCTCATACTTTATATGTGCGAAATATTCTCATTATGACTTGCAGTCACCGTCAAGACGCGTCGTGGCCTCGCAAACACAAAACAAAACATATTAGCGCGTTATACGTTTCAGCGCAATACGTTTGTTATATTCAAAAATCGAGTATTTAGTGTCGACTTAAAATAATGCCATTCACAGATTAACAGACAACAATAATCCATCCTCTTAAAACAAAAGTTTCACAAAGTCCTTTCTTAGTGCGACTTAAGATAACGCGACGAAGGCCCCACGCCCCCCCCCCCCCCCTCAAATTTTCGACAATACGCACACACTACAGTGCGATGTGTTAGTCAGTCAAATTGGTATTTATATAAATAAAAAGAAAACATGCTTTTAAACCGTAAAAATATACTCCTGTAATGCTTATAATTATTGAACTGATGAATTGTATATCAGCTACCGAACACTAAAGATCTATTTAAGAGATTTTTATGTAGTAGTGAGAAATCTCGGGACTTTCGTTTTACTTAATTCGAGGAAATCAAAATTATATAAAGTGAACCTTACAACAAAATAACTTGTACACTGTACGGCCTTACTGACAAACATTATGCCTCGACATATAATTACAAACGGACGAAAGTCCAAAACGAAGGGAGAAATATAACGAGATAAAATCAGAACGACGAGCGAGACGGTGGCGACGGTCGCGACGGAGCGACGGTGGCGAAGGCAGCGAGGGTCGCGAGGGTCGGCGGAACAATTTATAAAATGAAGCACGAACTCATCGGGAAAGTCGTTCCGAAAGTTTTATCAAAAGACCGTAATTAGATCTCGGAGCGCATTTTTCGTAAACTAAGCTAATGCGATCATCCTCGGGACGGGAGCGCCCCGCGGCGGCCCGCGGCGACGGGCCCACGTTGAAGTACATTTAACGCGATCCCCTAACTCTTAATGTGCAGCGTTACGTGTAAATTGCAGTCACATTTCATTTATTTCGGATTTTTTTTTATAGGTTACGGTCATCTAGCAAAAGTAATAAGCCATCACACTGGCCATTTCGACATCAATTGTCATTTCCTTGCGTAGACACAACTCTGAATGTTATTTTATTTTCAGTAGTTAGGGTTTATAACTGGATGAAGTTTGGAGAGCGACTAATGCGACAAATAAAATATTAAACAGATACGTCTTAAATCCCATACTCGGAATATGGAATTTAAGACGTAATGACCCTTATGCGTGTAAATACACTGGCTCTAACATCATACGAAACGGTATACAGTAATTAGATTGGCGTTGGATGGTGGTAAAATAGGTTTTTATTTATTGTACAAAACAGATTTTGATAATTTATATTTATTTCCTTATTATCAATAACACGTAGTCTTTGTATTAAGTGTGCATTATCATGTTAAACAAGTTATAGCCATACAACTTTATTTATAGCACTAAAAGTATAATTTAAAACTCAGTGCTGTGACGCCGCTGACAGTCGTCTTCTTATTAGTACGGACGCTGACAGTTGACATTACATTTATATAGTAAAAGCATTTTCCGGGATTTAAAGTAGTCTCTCTATACAAAACAACTGATACAAAAACCTAATATACCTAAGATTACAAAATAATTAAAGATCATAAACAAGTACTCTTTTTTGATGTATAAAGTCTAAGTCTAAGTTTAAAGTTAAAACGAGTAAAGCTTATTATTCAATATAGATCTTTCAATAAGCTCTGTTATGGGTAATTATGACAATCTTGGTAACTTAGATCATAAATAATAAATAAATATTGGACAACATCACATACATTACTCTGATCCCAATGTAAGTAGCTAAAGCAGGGAATCGAACCCGGGACCTCGGAGTGGCGTACCCATGGAAACCGGTGTATACACTACTTGACCACGGAGGTCGTCATCATTATTGTGACGAATAACTGAGACGTATTGCATTCTATTATGGAATTTAAAGAAAAAGATGTCAGGTTCCAAGTTGTGCATTTAATTATACCTCGCAACCAAGGGCTGTGATAAGCTGTGATAAATGAACGAAGTTATCTCCACTCACAGAAATACCCTTTACGTAAAAACGCAGGGACAACTGTCCGGTGACGTTGAATCTATTTTTTGTTGCAGTTCACTTCGTTAACTTTCGAAGGTTCGTTTTTTAATGCGTGAGAGGGACACTGACTAATGGTGCTTTTGTTCTTCGCAAAGGTTTAATTAATACGTGTCACTCGCTCCTTACAGTTCAACGTTTTTACAATTTTGTTATGTCCTAATCTTCATTGTCGGCTTAAATATTATATCTTATTTTAAATTTAATTAAATTAATTAAAGTGTAAAATAAATTGGGAATATGTATTCATTATATTATATCATGTGTGTGTGTGTGTGTGTTATGAATACGCTGTATTGTTATATATTGTTATGTGTAGTATATACTTATTGACACCAACTATTCTTAGGAATATCCTCTCAAGTCCCCATACTAGTTGTTGAGATAGTTACTCTATTACCAGAAAAAAGACTGACACATAAGCACACGTAGTAAAATCTTAAAAAAAAAATTAAACCTTAAATATATTATTTAAAATCTTTAATTAGTCGCTTAACATATCACATTACTGTTTGTATGAGTACATACTGATATGTTCCCGCATATGCGTTAGTACTATAAAACAGCAATTACTATAATATTTATTAATCAAAAGCACAAAAGAAAATGATCGTTTGGCCGGAGCACCCAATTAGCACGCTTAAACCAAAGAACAGTAGTAACCCTTTTGTACATGCCGTGACTACTGAAGCTAAACAAGGACTTATTCACGACTCGTCGCTAAATACTAAGCCGTTGGCGTTGCTTTATTTAATGCAATCGGCACGCCATTACGCTCGCGCCACACCTGGCGCGAAAACAAAGACCCCACCTCATCATGTACACCTAACGACTTTACAAGCTGAAGCGAAACCTCACAGCAAAGATTTGCAAATATACTGCAAATATAGCTCGAATTATGCGCTGCATCAATAAAATGCGCATAGTTTTAGTCAAATTCAAAACATTTATTACCGGTGTCGCGGCAGAAAATCTATTAGACATGTATATTCAGAATGGATCCACTTAATTTATGAATGAAGTTTTCTTTCAAAACAAAATTAATAAAATTACCTCAAATAATATTCGAAAGTTATTCAGTGTTCAACTTTATCAGCAGCTAACAATAACTTCGTTAGTGAACCAAACCTGTTATCTTTTGCGCGTCCGTTTCCAGCTACGGACTAACAAAGACTCAATTACCTAACAGAACTTCAGTGGAGAAGTTTAGCAAAAGTATGACTTTAGTAACACTAAAGTTACTCTAACCCGTTACACGGCTACTTCACCTTCCACGTCACGTCACTTTCGATTCGATCAGATAGCCCTGGTGCTAACTCGAACGCCAGTCTAATTAAATATTTCGTTTGGTAATGAAGCAAAACGTAGCAAACGTAGCAACTATTTAGAGAATTCATTAGCCACAGGGAAAATCGCGAGCAAGGCGAGAACACACGAAATTACAGTTTGCGAGCTGCAATCAGTGAAGTTCGCACCGATCTCACTTTTACAAATTGGTTCGGATTAGGCGTCGTCGAAGAAGTCCAATTACGGGTGCAGCGCTGTACTATTACAAATCCGAGTTCTCGTACAGCCAACGACACACGTGAGGTGGGAGATTAAAGAACTGGATATCGAGACGATACAAGATTTTTAATATGAATAAAGACGTGCGGCATCTTTATTCATATTAAAAATGTGCAACTCGCTTCGATAAGTAATTCTTGGAGAGTGAAGCTATCAGAGCGATTGAACTCATCTTATTATCGGATTAAAGTAAACCTACGAACTACTGTATTAATTATAAACTATTTTGGTTAGTTTTTAGTCATATCTGTGAGCAGACCTTAACAAATTTTCGCTTTAACGGCAAGCTACGTGGCTAAGATGTTATATGCTTCGTGACTGCAAGTACACTGGCTCACTCACACTTCAAACCGGAACTTATCCATAAGCAATGCGAGTTGTGTTGCAGTAGAATAATTTATAAGTGGATGGTTACCCGGACAGGTCTGCCTAACGTACTATCATCGGTATAAATAATATTTTGTATTAAAATGCTAATATTTCCCATTTATTTGCTCACAGACAACAATAATTGTGTTGTCCAACATATTTTCGTGATTTAAATAACATGAGATGAAGTGTCTCATTTGTCGGAACGAGAAAAATCTGAAATGATATTACGTTTTACCATTTCCGCTGTTGATTGTACGCGACGCGCCCGCCTCGAGGGACGAAGGGTTATTGATGAGTAGCGTTATTCTAGGTGTTGGCAGTTCGCACTCGTTCGCCACGGGTTTGTTGTGTGAGGGCGCGGACATACATCATTTCATTTAATACATTGTAACAAATGTATATTATGAACTTCAAAATTATTATTTTGCATCTTCATCTAACATTTAAAACTAAGCAGTGTATATTTTGGCCCAAGTCCATTTCCTTCTTCTTATAACAACACGTACGCGAATACCTCAACGCTGAACCGATTCGATGTGAGCATTACGTCGGCTTACCTGAAACAATACATTTAACATTAATATAATTCCAATATTTCTAAATAATTTTCTACGGTCGGAAACAAAAACATAAATGAAAGATAATTATTGAGAACATTTCGGATGAGATGCAAAGACATTTCTACAAAAAGCGATGTAACAGAAACATTTAATCCTTTGAAATCTCTTCCCCGCTTTGTCGCGGACGTCTAATTGCAGTCGACAAAAACTCAAGTCTAGATTAAAATGTGCAATTACGAAATATGTCATTCTAAATTGTATTATAACGTCGAAAATTTAAAGTCCATTTTCAGTTAAATTGACATACCGAGTAAGTTTTACAAATGCGCGAAGGTTTTTCAAGCAATTAAATGCAGCGCGGTCATATTTGAGTTTGAAAGTTGCGTAAAAATTAGCTAATTCTTTTAAATATTTTGACGAAAGCGTTTAAATATTCCTGACATAAAGAATTAAGTTTTTTGTGGTTTATTTTGTTTTAATTATCTGTTTAATTATCTAAATATTTCTTTAATTATTATAAAAAATATTGTAATCTTTTGGAGGCTTAACATTAAACATTTTACGTAAGATTTAGAAAGAAAACTTTCTTAGTGTAGTAGTCAATACGGAGTAGAAATAAGTAATAAATAAGTTCTCTAACTATATCTCATTTATACAGACAGACATAGCGTGGCATAGTAACTGCCTCCTGGCCGTTTTCAAAAGCTGAAAGGTGCCACAAGGATACCTTTATTTTGGCCATTATTTAACATTTTATCACAAACATTATTTTATTATATTTACTAAATATTTTAATAAATAGAAACTCGATCGGTCGGATGGCATCGGTTTAAAATTTGAAAGAGAGATTTGTCTTGCACTTTTCACTACAGAATTTCATGTCGGTTCTTTTCGATAGAAGCTACATTCCGAATCGTGCCTTTTAATATAATTCAGTAAACTGACGATTCTAAAGTGACTATTAAAAGCCTACGTAAAAAATATATTTTGATATGATTTATTTTGGCTCAATTACGGATAAATAAGTGGAGTGCTTGTAAAAACATCACTAAACACAGCATTGAACGTCAAACACCTGTTAAGTAAATTGAATAACGTGTAGTTTTCGTTGTCAGCGGCACAGCGCTCAGCCGCCAGCTCGTCGGTGAGTCTGAAACAGCCCCGGTCGCAGTCGCGTGTATAATGTGAAATGATTTTATAGTCCCGACTGAAAAGTTGATGTCGTAAAATTTAATGGCCGATGAAATGTATTCCGCCATGGAGCCATGGTCGCCATAAAAGAGGTGATCTGTCCCCTGAATTCATAAAATTATAACTTTGTTATATTTTAACATAATATGGTTATCGTAATGTACTTTGTTGTCATTTTTTATACTTTGGTCATCCTTACCAGCGTCATTTGATTTTTAATCTTAGTTTGATGCTTAAAATAAAATAAATTATGTTCTTATCTATATAACGGCGGCACTGGAGCTTGTTTTATGTAACACAACGGCACGTGAAATGGATGAAAATTGAGCAAACCAAAGTTATATTACTGAGTTAGCTTAATAATATTAAATATAATTTTCGTAAATTTTAAATGTTACATAAATTTCAATGGAAGCGAATATTACATTAAATTTGTTTTTTGTAATTTTGTAAATTGTTTACACAATTCAAAAGTAGTTATAATTACGAGCGTACTTGTATAAGGAGTGTTTCGGTTTATTTTTAAATTGTAATGGTTCTCATATTGTTGTTGGTAACGATTTATATCTCTTATGAGGAAATTTATACGACACAGAGTATCTTTAAATGCAAAGTCTAGTTGACATCTGTCTATGTTCAGTATGAAAACATATAGCGCTCATTTATTAATTATCAAAAACCACAAATTTTCAGTGAATCTGTTAATGGGAGAGCGAACAGTAAATGTGAACATTTTCGAACATCACACGCAAAGTGCCCTTCGCGCCATCGTTCTAATTAAAAGGGCTGATATTGGAACAAACAACGCTAACTAGCACTGAGGCACATCATGACAGAGATGCGGGCAAAGGGTTTCATTATCATTAGACGACAGCTAACTTACTGGAGATCATTAAGAGATTAGTTTTAGGCGTTTCGAGTGAAGTAATCACATTTTCAGTCACAAAAGTTTAGTATCAATAGTGCAACGCGTTTTGTAATTTTAATTTTGCATTAGCATCAGCGAATATGCTGCAAATTAATTAAACACTTTTAGGTTTTATTTCTGATATAATAATTAAAGGAATTGTCTATCAACTAGTATAGTAGTAGTAGAGTATCGTGAAAGAAATGTATCGTGCAAACTTATCGGCGTTTGTAACGCCTCATCAATTTATTGTAATCACTTATATTACTGTATTCAGTGAGTCAGTGAAATCACAGTCTCCACACATAACATATTAAGGACTAGTGGAGGAGATTCGCTGGTGAGTGTGCCCATGAGCGCCTTTGCCTATCAATTATAAGCAGAAAAAGTCGAAATAAACCCAGCATTTTAATCAATAACAGTGTTTTATTAATTCAGTAGTTTATATAACACGGAATTAAAGAAGCAAATGTTCGAGTATTTCTTGAGATAACAAATAGCTATTCACGAACAAAATAACAAGATATAATTTACGAGAGCCATAATCAAATGGAATGAAGTGCTTCACTATATTTAAAGACAAGATGGTTGTCATATTTCATACTAATAAGATGGACAGAAAAGGATGACAGTTAATTAAATACCAAATAAGTAGAGCGACTTTATGGGGCGTATATTTTAAGTCGGTTCGTCTGGAGTACGTCGGACGGACGTAAATTGGACGTTCAGTGCTGCGTAGGCATTCGAGCTGGCTATAATTAAGATTCAACGTTTGAACGGCGTTTCGGAAGAATATAGTTGATTTACATTTTCGAATTTACTGCTAAATTTTCTATTCAAGTACGAAAAAACTTTTCGACGTAAATTAATCTTTGTTACGTTCATAAATTGTAAATGGTAATGCGAACAGAAGTAGACGATACTGTTCTGAATTACTTTTATTGTATTTGCTAAGTTAAGAAACATTAATAAATAATAATAAATTATTTAGTAGATGATATTAAAGTGTAGAGTGCGTATCAATTATAACAGTAGCTAATCTTATTCAATTCATATAATATTATTATCTATAATTTAATGATGGTAAATTAATAACTACAGATTTTCTGGCCGGTTCTTCTCGTACATTCGAAATTGGCGCGGAATTTCAATAACATTATTTTTATTATCTGAAAGTGCTTGTAAGTACCTACTTGAATAAAATATATCTTGATTTGAGTGCTCCACAAACTATTAATAAATTGTACAAAGTAACGGCGTGTAAATGTCTTACTTTTGAGAGAAGTTTGTCCATCCAGATCAATCCGAGACGCGTGTGCTGCTAGGGCTTTGATATCTCCTTCATTATATTTGTGTCGCTCTCAGGATAAAGCTTACTCAGATGAAGTGATATCTATTTGGAAAGTCTTCGCCTCAAACCTTTAAGCGACATTTACTAGAAAGTTGCGATAATTTCGTCAAAGGACTTATTACTCCATTGATACATGATATAGAAAAATCTTTTAAGAGACAAAAGATAGAACTAAATAAAAGAATACTTAGAACAACATACTATATGTTGCGTTGTTTGTATAGTCTGACTAAGCCGCCTTCTTATGTCAACTGATTCTGTGAGATCTTCATCGTTTTTCAATTTAGTACAATGAAACCTAAAATTAACTTTATCTTATTCAGAATTCAAAAAGTATTTTTCAATCAAAAATAATTATTGTTATCGCTACTACTCTATGCGCTCGCGCAACATTCATTACACTGAGTTAAAACTTTGTACAGTTGCTGTTGAGCGTTGCTGGCTCCTTCTAATTGGCTGACGCTGATCTAGGCAATGGCGTCACCACCTCTCGGGCATTTTCTCACAGACTAGATCTCATCTAAGAGGTTAAGGTCTTCCCGTGTGAAGTTTTCTGGCATTGTTCCTTCATCGGTTAGTGATATTTGCACGCGACCGTATTTAATAGTTTTACAACGATTTATTTTGTTATTCATTATTCCCCACGTGAGACCTGTCAACAGTTCTGTTACGAGTAAGCCGGATTATTACTCGAGTTTTGATAATCTTCACGCCTCATTATCACGATATATGTATTATGGTGTGGCGCGATAGTCGCCCTTTATATTAGGTTAAATATTTTCCACTTTTCAAGATACGCTATTCATAATTAATTAATTAATTAAATTTATGGTCGATAAATTTATTTTTATCGTTTGTAATGTCTAACGTTTTAAGTCAGAGAATGTATAAATAAACTCTGTAATTTAGTTTTAAGTCTCATAAACATTTCATTCCTTTTATAATCAGATAAATTGTCATTTTAATTTCGTTTTTTATAACAATCGCCGTCTGATTTCCAAGCAATTACTAATGTTGTTAGTATATTGTTAATTAAATGTTAAGATTTTGTTAGGAGTGAGTAAGACAATAGCGGGCGGGTTGCGAATTTGACATCGTTGAGTAACCATAAAATATCAACCCTTCCCTTAAAAAAAATAAACGTTTATTTTTGGTAAAATATTATGACACCTGAGTATATTATTTATTATCCCATTCTTCTATGTAAATATAAATGTTTCTTATGATATCTTATTATTGTTATTATTGGAGTTGTATGCGCTTTGAAACACGCAGTTGGTGCCTAAAAGTCCTGTCATAAACACGTACTTGGCAACGAGAAGTCCTGTATAATTGTTTACAAGACAATTTAAACAGGCTTCGCAACCCCCGCTGAGTTAGTATCTGACAAAAACATTATAAGTTAGAACGACATTAACTCATATTGAGCTTATAAAGCGAAAGTCAGCGTTCAGCCGCAAGCGAACTCTGCACTTAATTGCTGCGAAAAGTACCACTTAATGATAAGCGACCACGGACAAAAGACGCGCCCCCAGACTCCGCTTCACGCGAGTATATTCTTATGGAATAAGCGAACGCGAATATACATAAAACTTCTTACAATGTAATATTTAAATGATTATTGATCAACAAGATATAATCAGTTGTACTGTAATACGCCGAGCATTTATTGCGGAAAACGGCACTTCATAAACGGCGATGGCGTACGAATTGAGTGCGCAAAATCATGAATGGAGTATTTCAGTTTTAAGTCACAAGCGATATCTAAAATAAAGGCTTGCCACAGTATAGCTGTGATCTGATTTTCTCTCCCGCACGTCAACGATTTTTTTATATATTGTATAAGTAGGCAAACTGCCAATCCTGATCGTAAGTAGTTACCATTACCATAGTAGCAGTAATATTAGTTATCTCTGGCCATGCGCGCTTTAAGACGGACATCGCTAATGCACCAATAACTTAAGACGTTTTGGAAGGAAGGAAAAGGAAGTATTTGTTTATAGACAGAAAATTAATATTATATTCTTTACTTGAATACATAATTGAAATAATAATACTATTGTGTGGTAATTATCTTAAATTTATGTTATTTGTTATTTTTAAGCCATAAAACAGCTACTGTAATTTATGGATACGGTTCAATATTAATAATTATAGTCGGAGTTAAGTCTTTAAAAATCTTAAATATGCACGCATTACACACAACAACCTTCCTGGAGCCGAATTTTTTATTATTTTATTTCATAGCGATATCATTTAGTTTTGGCAAAGTTTCAATGAATATAATTAATGCCTGTAAATATGTATTGTAATCTTAGTAACGATCGCTGCAAACCGCTCTAAGCCGCGCTCTTACACCAGCAACCCTTAACTGGCTTACGTCGTACTCACTGTGGAATGAGCGAGGATTTAATTATGAAATTATTTACTGTACGACGCACAATACTAACCGCGATCGCAGATAAAGACGGTTTGACGTTGAATTACTCGAGAGATTCTGTTAACGATCGAAATGAGTTTTGCTCATCTTCCAGACATTTACTCATTGTTCGGGAGAGTGGCTCGATTTGAATATTATTTGCACATTTAGACTTTAAGGAGGCAAGTTGAAAGCGCTTCAAGACAATTAAGCTGTTAATGAAAGTATTCATTCATTATATAGGTACATACTCGGACGACTGAGCCCCATCAGCACGTTTAAGAGGAAAAATTGTAAATGTTATCAGAATGAGACGATATTGGCTCCCACATCACGCATGAGATTAACATCAATATTAGATACCGCGTATCGTCGCACGCGAGGCGGGAGGGGGGGCGGTGGTTCGTATAAATTACGTAGAACGAGTATGAATTACGAGGCAAGCTACGTGATAGTGGATCCAATGATTTATTGATGCGGGAGTCGCGGATCTTGTAGGAGTTCATATTACAGTCGATTTGTCTGATTCAATTTCACGATAAGTGAATGCTAGCTAAACAGTTGCTATAATTTAATTAGTACGTCTATAAACATAATAGAAGATTAAACTCAAAATACATAATGACCTCTATATCATTTGTGTTTGAATGTCTTCTACCGGTGGTAGTTCAACCCGCTGATATTTTATATTGGTGTTTTTCGGTTTGAACGGTCAGTAAAAAAATAATTATAACAGTTTTAGATTCCGTAGTTGGTGTTTTATTAGCGGTAAAATATTAGCTCGTCTGACTATCTGAAATGTTAGAAGTATAATCGAATTTTGGTTAAATTTGATGATCAAACACACGAAACGAAGGAGTATTATAATGAGGAGATTTAAAGCAATATTATTTAAAATAAAACAGGAAAATTATTAATACGTAAAATATAAATATTACTCTACTAGTAATATAAATACTACTGAACCTAATTTATTTTTATAAATAGATAGTGTATTCGATTCGAATTTGAATTGTCATTGGCTGCTGACCGCTGATGTTACAAAGGCAACCAATAAGCGTTCAGTGTCTAGTCATACAAATTTACTCATCATTTCAGAAACTGGCGGGTAATGTTTAGGTCAATTACACGCTCGAGGAAACAGGTAAACTATTTAATTTACAACCGGCATCTTGTCTCCGTGACTCAAAACATACGAGCTTTCTACGAGGTACCATTAATTATTAAGAACATACAGTTATTGACCACAATACAATTTCATTCCGCCATTACTCATCTATGTTCCTATCGTGGGCTTAGAGTATAACTCGCCACTATTTATCTTGCTAATTCATTGGTTTTTTACAATCTAGATCACGATCGTTAAATCGATACGCAATAAAATTTGCATTATTTATTATTATTATTATATTACAGTTTTTAGATATTCTGAACATTATAATAAACTAGTACTATATAAGGCTTTCAAATATTATGACATTTTCACCACGAAAGGTCCGATCTTAGAAATGTATATGTGTTTTAATTTGCTTAGAAGAATACCGTCCTTGAATCGTCGACCTATGATTCGATTAGTCTTAAAGAATAAACTTACTTATAACTACACGGAGTTATATATCGAAAAAATATAAAATAAGTGAGTAACAGGGCCATCAATGTCCACCGCATTGAAGTAAAACGGACCGGAACGGACTGATACGGGGCTTAATCCAGCACACTGCACCGCACCGGATTAGACAATGCATATATCTTAGGTTTGGTTCGGCCACGAGCTGGTTTCATCACAATGTTTTCTTCGCCGTTGAGCACGAGTTGAATTAGCAGAGGAGCTGAATTAATCTCTAAGTTTTGAAATATCTTTGATTAAGAGTTATATGTCGGAGATGTCAGCAATACGGAAGCTGATTTGACGAGCCGCAAGCGTTGTCAGTATTACATAACGCTTCGACACACACATTCTGTCATATATTTTATCACTGCAGTCAAAAAATGTTCGTAATACCATATTCGATCTGGAAATATTTTACGATATTCTAGTGCCTCATCCTGCAGCCCGACATATATACTCTCTATATTAATATCATACATGCGAAAGTAACTCTTTCTGTCGGTTTGTTGCTCTTTAACGGCCAAATCACTGAACTGAATTCCATGTAATTTGATATTAAGCAAACTTAATCCCCAAGAAAGGACATAGACATACATTTTTATGCTTAACACCTGACGATTACCCGTAAAACGCGAGTAAAGCCGCGGGCGTCAACTAGAATGTATAATATATTAGTAAGTTTAATTAAAAATAATCCATTAAAATCAAGCTTTGCTTATATAATGTAGAAGCTCACGTATACCTCGTATTGTTATGAATAAAATTGAGTGTACCAGATTATCTTGTCACAAAAATCAAGAGTGTGCAAAATTTAAATTAAATCGTTTCAAGGAAAATGTCTTCTAATTCAGTTGCAAAATTTGAAACAAACGCCCTTACAGGTGAAGACAAACGTTAATTATTATCGCTTATGAAGTAAAGACCTTTATTGTGTAGGTATTCTGTCCAAATAATAATCAATCGTAAAATTTGCCTCCGTAGACAGCAGCACTAGGCTAGATAGCCTCCATTAAAAAATCCGATGAACCGTTAAATGATTAGGTACTAAATAAAAGTGTTATAAATAACAAGTAAATTCTATTCTATTCCGACTTTATATTTCGAATTAACTTCTTGGATAAGATTTCTCACTAAAAGATACATTTAAAATATTGATTACAGCATCATTTCACCGGGCAGCGGCGGTTACGTGTGAACAATACAAATGAGCGGGGAGGCTGCGGCGCGACGCGATGCGATTTATCGCAATAGTTCGTCGACTGAATCAGAATCATTTCCGCAGCATTCGGGAAGTTGTAAACTTGATCGGCAGCCATTTGTCAGGTTCGCCGCAGATTTGAATCCGTTTTTATCTCCCTCTATATATATTTTATGGCGCGTTTATATTATTAATGCGATGACAATAACTTGCAGTGAGAATTTATTATCGCCGTTTGAACGAACGAACTAACGTGACATGATCAAACTTAATAGGTTTTTTTATAATGCACAGTCGACAGACTCCATGAACAAATTCTATGACATTTACATTTAAGACTTATGATTGACATTTTGTACGCGATTATAAGCGAGCCGACAAGGTAATAAAATACTAATATTCTTCGCTTAAAATTTAAAATGTTGTAAAAATACATTTACATAAACAATAATAGTACGAGTACGCATGAGATAGGTAATCACCCAAAAAAAAAAAATACACAAAGAAAAAATAAATATTTCCATAGACTACTAACCGAAATACTCGTAAGTTGCTAATCTTAGCAAAAAATGTATAATCTCAATGGAATGCCACCAGTTTTAATTCACTTCTCACCATCTGCAAACTCGAGCCGGCGAACAACAGAGATACCATCGGAGAGGGTGATAATATCTTCATAACTGGCAGCTGTTGCGTCACAATAGATCACTGATAGTGTTCAGGTGCGAACCGCCCGTCTGTTCGTGTATTGTTACGTACTGCGAACGTCTCACTTCAAATCTGATTAAGAGGAAATATGGACTTCGGAGGCTACAATTATCACCGAAGTTTCTTATTTAACAGCTAATTCTAAGAAATAATAAATATCACAACTTTTATGTGAACGTTTATCTAAGTTATGTTTCTCGTTTGGATAATGTCTCGAATCATCTTAATCTTCTTTTTCACTGATTAAATCCATCGTAGCTTTTCGTGTCAGTTGAAGTGTTTCTAAAGAAGAGCAGTGGCGTAGATCTATAAATACGAGTTATGAGTGGTTAGACATAATCCCCTCAATGAGCAACGAGTGCCCATTCAGCACGCCGCACGAGTTCTGCATGAGGATTATCTGCCTTTAGCGTCCCGGAACCCGTTCCTATAATTGATAGAAAACTTGTTACAGTTTCAAAAGGGGAATCCAATGTATTGAATGGTGGGAGTAATGACATCGAGAAGATTGATAATGTGATATCGTTTGTCGAGCATATTGCAACAGTATATATATTATACTTTAAATTTATTTATCGATATTTGGCAACACTGAGAAAAATACTGAATTTACTCACCGTATTTTAATTCTTTAATAAGTGAAATTAAATGTTATTTATTAACTCAATAGCTGGTTACTTTAGAAATGGACGTTGAAAAGGGTTTCACATTGAAAGGCTGAAAATCTATTTAACTGTCAAAAATACGCGAGAATTCGAACTTTTGGTAAAAGTTTGGGTTTGGTCAAAGTTTGGAAATTAGGGCCGCTTGGGATCATCGATCACTTTTATCGAGGGGTGAGAAAATGCGGGGTTATTTAGTAAACAGAGTTAAGAAGTGTTTATTCTTATTAAATAAGTTGTTTTCTTGCAGTTACTTTCTCATAACCGTTAACCAAGAGAGTGCAATCAAGGGGCGATTTATCCTCACATATAAATGTATAAGTAATTTGAACTTCACTTCACAAAATGGCATTGAGACTAAAGAGTCTTAAGATTTCCAAAAATAAGTGATAGACTACTTCGTTTTACCGGAAACAAAATGTGTCAGACATATTATAATTCTTTGTTGCTTATTTAAAACTTATATTATCACAGAAAATTTTGAAAATAATATTCACATTTAAATGAATTGTTATTCATTGGCTCACTTCCTTTATAAGTAGCTTAGAATATTTCATTTAAGGCTGTAACAATCTATAAACTCAAAGATATCACACAACGGCATCACAAAAATTACCGGAATTTAATACATTAATTCTAATTGGTGCTAACGAGAGCGATTCGGAGCCCGGATGGATCTATATTACTGGTACGTGACCAGATTTTGATAGAACGTTTCCTAATCGAACGAAACGCCGCAGTAATATCGAAGCTCTGAATATTTTATTTAAAATAATATATTTTTTGATACGACGTTCAAATATAGAAAGAGTAAGTTAAAAAGCTCATTAACTACCTATCTTTAGCTTGAAAATAAATTAAGCGAAACGACTTTACTTATAGCGCCACGTGATCCAGAAGTTGATGATTACGCTTAGAATTATAAAACACAGCAACACATTTCGAATACGTCTAGATTCTTGAATGTACAAGGTGTCTTAAGAGTGTCTGTCAATTAGTTATTATACCAACAAAATATATTATAATAAAAAGACCAATAAATCTATTTGAAGTAAAATTTTAGCGCTTGTGATCCGCTGGAAAACTTATATAATGAAATACGCCAGTATTTGTATACACCACCACACCAAATAGGAATTGCTTAACGTTATAAGTATTTACACGAACCTTTGCCCAGCAGTGGGACACTTACAGACTATAATCTACTTTTTCATTTATATGCTTCTCATTTTTTTATCGCATTGTGTGTATGAATAATAAAGTACGGTTCAAATATAAAATATCTTAAATTGTAAAACGCTTCTCAATTCCGCAGATGATTAGGAGAAATGAAGGCGCTGTATTAATCGCGGTACGTGACCTGCAGACAAACGGCCGAAGTCTTGAACATTAATACCACGACACAACCCACATTTCATTTTAAATATTTTGAGAATTTAACGTAATTTACACGCTAATTTCGACAGCTATTCCTTAAGTAATATGAATAAATTTGGTTATAAGATTTATTTAAATAAAGTTTTTAATCGTTTATATAAAACTGTTCTATAAAAACCAGGTTTGTATCCTGAGTTGGGCCAATACTATATACAATATTACACTCCAGCACCGAGCCGTGTCCCTTCGGCTTATGGAGTAACGCAATAGAGACTAAACTTGTGTTTGCACATATTTGCACCCTTGCGTTTACATCTTCTGTGCAGATTACTAGTTCATAAAATTGACAACCGTAGCTAAAATTTGAAAAAGGAGGACATTATTATACTTACCAATCGACTTAATTGTGATCGAGTCATTGTAAAGTAGGCGACGTTTATTTCCCAATAGGACAGGAAATATCAAAACATTTAACAGTCGAATAAAGATGTCAAATAAATCACTGTTCAAGAGTAACGCGTCGCCAATAAACTTGCATGACGTTTCGAAAATATGACACCATCTGCCGCCCACGGCCGAGGTGACAGAGAACGTTTCGCCGAAAATGAAGAGAACGTGGCGTTCGCTATCTGTGATACTAAATCATATATGATGAAACCCTCCCACGTGAGACGGCAAAAGCGGTCGAAAGTAGCCCATTTAGTACTTATTCCTGCTGTGTGATACTCTATTATATTTACATATTAAATAAGAAACACAGTCTCTTTACAAGCGATTCCCTCACCCCGTACTAAGCACTGCCAATATTAAGGATTTATTCCAACATATATTTTTTTCTAAATAATACACAAACATTATATATCACTATCAGAATCCACCCATGCAATCTCTCCGCTCGGCACACCCCACGTCGTTTTACTCAAACTTTTTGTAATATTTCTAACACTACATACTGGTGTAAATTTCAAAGAAGCAACTTATATTATTAACTACCCACAAACTTTATATTATAATGTTTTTTATAGTTTCTGAAAACCCCTAAGATTATTAAAATGTACAGAATGTGAATAAAAGTATGCCTTCCAGTAAATGATGATACATTTAAGTGAATAGATTCGATCAAGACATGTGTCATGTGTATGTGCGGTCGCTCCACTGTATTAGTTGCGAGTGGACGAGCCGGCGTCTGCAGCAATCGGCAATGCGTGCTCGATGCGACGCGGGTGCTACGCGCGCCGGAGGTTGCACGCTCGGCTGCATCGTAGATACGAACCCTAGCATTAAGATATCATTACGATGCTTTATATCGATCGATCTATTACGACCGATAGGGTCGTTCGATTTGACTGCCTTTAAGGGTAAGTCAGTGCATCTGCAGAGCATGTGGACCAGAGTTGAACAAGTAATAAGTTCAGAGTTTGTAACAAATTTTCATTAATAAGTTTAAGAAAATTGACGATGTTAGTCCCGTATCTCGGAAACCACGTAAACTCCCGTTATATCGGATTAAGAAAATTAGTGTTTAGACATTGTGATTTATGGATTATTCTACGCTATTAAATAGTCTTCGTTGAGAATAGCAGCCATTAGCCAAATCGGTCAAGAGACCATAATCATTGTCTACGATATTAAAGTAATGCTGTAAGTTACATTTACGGCTGTAAAATTTTATGGTTTTCATTCAGCAAAGTTTCATTAAATTCAATTGTTAGCTTCATAGAATAATGTTTTCGTATTGTCGTATTATAATCAGATATTATCCGGCAGAGTTCACTGACTACACAGGGTTAATAAGTGGAACGATTTTTCCAATAAACATCGAAAAAAAGAATAACTTCGCTGACCTTATCGCCAGTTCAGTGTATATTCTTAACTTCGATATTGAATTATTTTTTGATTAAACGCCAATATCAACTATAGGAAACTAATTTGAAACACAACCAATATATACAATGAAAATACAGTCGTAATTAATTTGAGTTAAAATGTACATAAAATATATGGACAGGAATAAATTATTATTTTATCAGTTAGATAAGTGATTTCCTCAAGCTAAAATTTAACGCCACCGGCACAAGGCGTGAGTTTAGCTTTCCCAATTAGGCGCAACGCGGAGCCTACGACACCGCACGAATCAGTCTCTATATTATTTATCGTCTAATTGCATACAATGTATTTCTCACATTGCATATAATTTACCTCGAAGCGATAGCATAGTATAGCAAATTTACTAGTATTCTTATACAGGCTGATTCTTAAAAGTTCTATTCGGCCATATTCGGCAATCCTTGTAGGTATAAATCAATGTTTAAAGGAGCACCGCAACTTACGAAGACTGAAACGGGATGATTAGATTTTTTAAAGTCTATTTTAATTAAGCTCATTATTTCATTTTGGCAATAACACACCCGTGCTAATGATTCGTCATAAAAAAAAATAAAAGATAAATGGCAACATAAAAAGAAAGCAGTCACTAACTATACGAAATTTGTATTTTCAGCTTTGGCTATCGACGCACACTCTGCGACTTCAGCCTGTATAGCGAGCGTGAGATATGAACTAAGCTTAGCAACCAATTAAGCACAGCTATCTCGTAATGCGGCGCTATAAAATAGCGAATGCCTAATCGTTAAGAACAATATATTCCTTTTGTTAGATAAATTGAGAAGTAATAAATAGCAGTAATCTCTCAGGGCGCCGATAGCGCGGGACGAGGGGCGGGAGATACTACCGATGCATCACTACCAATTTAGTACCTTATAATGAAGAAGAAGCTATACGTTTAATTAACTATCATATTTTTAATTTATCAATGCGTCAAGGGTGTAGTGGCTAGGTCTAAGGCCGCAAATGACGAGGTCTTGGTTTCAAACCCAAGGTTGGGCTGATTAAAATTTATTGGGTTTTCCCATCGAAAAATTCTCCCGCGCTCTCCGCACGTAAAGCCATCGGTACTGCGCCTGTACAGTTTTGGGTTGTATCGGATATGTTACATTATTATGAATATGACTTATGAGAGGGAGGGAATAAAGAATAAATAAACTGGCTGAACAGTCCATTAGTAAGCTTACAATGCTGCAGATCCCGAGGTTTTGGGTACCAATTCGGACCGAAATTGACGGTACATCGACAATCCTGTTCATCGGAAAGCACGTAATGCCGTTGGATCTTTGTCTTATGTCTCTACTATAGTATCGGAGTATGTGATGCCTACCGGAGTATGAGAGCGAGGGAGTGGAAAGTGCACATGTGTTTAGCTATAAAATATAATTAATTTGGCAGTATAATGTTATATAACATTATTCTGCCAAAGTGGCCAAAATTCGGTCAGTCTTCTGTCAATTATTATCAATTGCAAGCAATTAATTTCTCATTAAACAGAATATCTTTTATTGCGATTTTAGATTAAGTTATGAACTAAGCCAGTGCAACCCTTTAGCACACGAAAAGTCGTGCAATAATTATAATAGTTTATTGCACCCAAACAAAATACTTTTAGTTTTGTTAATAATAAATTACAAACGGTTTTACACGATGCGCATATGTGCATATACTGTAAAAAATCTGCTCAACATAGTCTTCACTGCCTCTTGTCCAAAACAAAAGGGATATTTATACCTTTTTAATTTAGAGCAGATCAGCAAAAGACGCTTAACTTGTAAGAGATCTCTTCACCCTTAGAACTGTTAGACTACTTCTCCTATTGTTAGTAGAACATTATAATGTGCCACATTATACGTGAGTTTCGAAATCTTAGCGACCTACAATTTAATGCTTACCTTATTCGTTTGTCTCATTATCTCAACCCTTCTGAAGAACAAGGCCACTGAGTCGAAGTCGATACTGAAGTGAAATACGAGAATGTTAGTGATAAGAACTGAATTAAACTTATCATTCATGGACATTACAGAGAACATGGTCACCGCGATAGTAGCGGTGATAGCGCTGTGTAAGTAGTAAAATAACAGCCTGGATAACTTCCGAGCAAGGGTGTCCTTTTAAGAAGAGATGAATTTTCAAAAGACAAGTAAATATTTTCTGTACTTGTTTTCCTGTACAAATTGAAAAACACAAATTGAGTCGTGTTTATAGTAAGTGAGTCGAGATGGCCCAGTGGTTAGAACGCGTGCATCCTAACCGATGATTTCGGGTTCAAACCCAGGCAGGCACCACTGAATTTTCATGTGCTTAATTTGTGTTTATAATTCATCTCGTGCTCGGCGGTGAAGGAAAACATCGTGAGGAAACCTGCATGTGTCTAATTTCAACGAAATTCTGCCACATGTGTATTCCGCCAACCCGCATTGGAGCAGCGTGGTGGAATATTATGCTCCAAACCTTCTCCTCAAAGGGAGAGGAGGCCTTTATCCCAGCAGTGGGACATTTACGGGCTGCTAATGCTAAAAAAAAAATGCTAATGCTTATACTAAGTTAGTGGAAATTATTTCTGAGTTTCTTGCCGGTTCTTCTCGGTAGAATCTAGATTCCGAACCGGTGGTAGCTTTACTTTAAATATGTTGTTAAATGACGATTCAAAAGTGCTTGTAAAAGCCTACTTGAATAAAGTATATTTTGATTTGATTTATTGAGGTTGAATGCGAATGTCTTTCTAATATGTAGTAATCGAGCACTATCTCTCCGTTCCGCGTTCATGTTTTGCTTTATCATAATAATTCGATTACTTTTGTGGAGCACACCAGAAGCAGGTATCGGATAATCAATTTTAATTAAGGTTCCATGGCCCTAATCCATTACGGCAGAACTTTAGCGTCACGAACAGGTAATAAGAATTCTTCACACCTACAGCGTGCGAGTCGCCACAAGCAGTCTAATTAAAGCCTGGCTTATCTCAGCTGAGAAATAGTGGCCAATGAGGAGATAGCCTATCTCTGGTAATTGCTAGCTTGACCTGTTAAAACGACGGCTGGAGATCGAAAGTTAAGCAAAAACATATTAAAGATTGGAAGATTTACCCTGACGTGGGAAACACACTTTGCACACAAGTAGAATCCGATTTGTGTTAATTGTAAGAAAATTTTATACAATTAACTAGCTGCTCGACCTGACTTTTAACGGATATCATTATTATTTTTAATAGTGAGTTTTAAATCTATAACATCGCAATCAGTATCAATACATACACTAATACGTCGTTTTCGCTTCGAGTATCATTTTCTACGTGTTACTGTAAGCATGATAACGTTTCCGCACATAGTTCAAATTACTCATTGTAACTTTGTATGATATAAGAAAATATTTAAAATCTTTTATTGAAATTAATTTCAATATAATTCATAAATAAATTAAGTTCATATATTTTACCATATTTTAAACGTAGAAATAGTTACTGTGATTTAAATTTAGGTATATGTATATATTGTGCTGTCAAGGAATTTTCTAAAAATATTTCCTGTGGAGATCAACGTTTTGTAATATGATATGGTGTCATTTTAATTATATTACATTAAAAGTATTTGAACATCGAAAAGCAATTTTAATTTTCTCTTCGACGACTGCGACAGAATACGCTTTTTCTGAAAAACACATACAAAATATACACGCACCAACTATTCCGACAGGTTTTACTTAAAATCACCTAAACTACCACCGCCCATGGAAATTTATCTGCAACATTGAGGGCCTGCAGGTGCGTTGCCTGCCTTTAATATACATATATAGTTACTAGTTAGTATATCAATGTTTAATGTTTGTTTTTACATTACAAATTTATAGTTTATGTTTGTTCCGAAACTAAAACCTACTATTGTTAATGCAGCATTGAAAAATCCAAATGATTAAAATGTAAATATACTGGTAGTATGACGACGTGACGGCTACATGTAATTACATCGTGTAGATAGAGAAAGTAGATAGATAGATAAGAGAAAATCAAACTGAGAGTTCTATCAAAGTTGAATCATTTGTTTTCGAGGTCAGCGACAACACGCAGACCACGCGTCAGACCAGTTGTATTTGAGAGACGAGTAGATCATCCTCGCGTAGATTAATCAAGAAACGCCCTACAATCAGTGCGGCGTGTTCCCATCTATCTCCTCGTGTCTTTACTCTCGTAGTACACTGTAGTGATACAATGAAGTGGCATAAATCACTCCAGTGTAGGAACAAGACGCGCGCGACGGAGGACTCGTAATTAATTTACGAACACTCCGGAGAAACATTATTAATGATAGAGCGAGAGATACTACATCATAATATAATATAATCTATACATTTCTAATTTAATGACCGCGCACACACTATCGCATAAGAGTCGAAGTTCATTTTAAATTAAGAAAGAAAAATTTACACTTAAAAATTGGAACAAGTCAAGGTTGTCTTAAAGAGATGGCTAATTAGCCATAAGTCCCGTTGTACGAACACATCAAATATTTGTTTATATTTTTGTTCTTATTTTTAGTAATACATTTTTTTTGTTTTAAGTCCTAAGATTTCTGTATTTTGTGGTGTACAATAAAGTATATTAACAATTAATTAACAAGATTATATTGTTACCAGCACTGAAAGTGTAAAGGGGTAGAAAGTTTCAACTAAATTGATTATGTGGTACTGGTGAAAAATTCAAAGTATTTACCAAAATTTGCTTACATACATATAAACCAAAATGAGGCTAGACGGCCCAGTAGTTAGAACATGTGCATCTAAAACGAAGTTTACTGATTCATATCCGGGAGAGCAACTCGGTAAGCAGCATATTTGTCTAAGTTAATTCTGCTACGAGTGTATCCACCGAGGCATGTTGGAACAGCATAATAAAAAATCTCTCCAATCCCTCTCTCTACAAGAAGAGGCCTTCAATTAGCACTGGGACATCAACGAGCCGTTACTTAACTTTTAACATTATGAAAAAGACAATATTAAGATAAATAAATTTAAGTATATTTAATTATAAAATTTAAATAATTTGTAAGGTAACATCGAAAATAATCCACCTTCGAAAAAGGAAAAATGGTCAAAAAAAACTTGATACAACATATAGGTTGGGCTTTTGGTTTTGTAATATACAATACTCTTTGCCATATTATATATTTGGACATTTTAGATACAAGAACGTTCAAACAATAAGTTGCCAATACGATACTAATTGTACATTAGAAAATTCTATCAGAGGTGGGCCGGACGAGCACCCGATGACCTTAACCCGACACCGCGCTAAAAGGGCTGAGAGGTGAGTGGCGTGTAAGTCGATACTAATAAGTAATAAAATAGTAGTAATTTGTGGGCCACGTCCATCAGACTAATAGCTTTATTGTTACACGATCCGCAGCGCCGCCTACCCGAATAACAGTCACGGTATTCACTAGAACAGGTACGTTCGGGTACGTCATTTCATGTAATAAGCTTAAATACTGTACAAGTGTCTTTTATAATAAGTATATTTATACAAATATTATAATGATTGCATTTTACTCGTAGCAACGGCGACATAGATGTCACTCAAGAATAGGACGACTGCTGTTTTAATGATATTCGACGTATTTTGTAAATGAGCGCTCGAGTGGAGCGGTTATCGGCGAAGCAGTCACAAGATTTTGGATTCCATCGGAGAAATATATTTTGCTGAGCAATTGTTAAAACAAAATATCGATTCAAGCCTTTCTTCGTTCCCCAACGTTTTGTAACCTGATGAGTTTACACATGTCGGCAAACAATCGGCGAAGTGGCCGCCCGCCTTGTCTGCTCGTCTGCTCTGCTCGGCGACTCGTTACATTATGTACAAACACATATTATGCAGAGTAATTGGATTGCCTTGTAAACATTTGATCGCAACTCGGGTCCGAATCGAATCGGGTCTTAGACGATATTTATAATAAAATTATAAAAAATGTTCTGTAATGATATCGATATTAGAAATATATAAAGTGTATTATTGGATACGTTTAATATTCACGAAATAATTAGTTGGTATCGTGAATATTTTTAACTTCCAATATGAAAAATTTTAATCGCTGCCGATATTGAAACTTATTCAATATCCTCTCTCAACTTGGCCTCATTTTAACTTCTTTTGAGATGAAGAAATAGTTATTATGATTACTTAGGAAGACGTTTCCGTCCTACTTTATTTATGATAGGACGATAAACTAGGATTTCGCAATGTACCATAAAAACAAATATTTTGCAAAAATATGACCCACATTCTCGCAGAGAACTGGCGAAGTAAGTTCGAAATGAATATGAGGAAACATTTTTCAGCTCAGAACATAAACATGCTCCCGCGAGGCGTGTTATTAAATTATTATTGAAGGCAATTTCCAGTGCAGCTGCACGTAGAACACGAGCGACGCGTAAAGAAGAATAAAGTCGAGGAAATATGTATATTGGCGATGAGGACACGTGTGAAATGGAAAAAAGAATGGCTACAGAATAAATTAACTCAGTTTTAGAAACGAAAACTTTACGACAAAACTAATTTAAATAAAAATACGCTTTGCGACATTATTTGTAGTTCTTCGTATACAATATGTTTAAGGCTTGTGTTTAAATGAACGTCATTAAGAATAAGATATTTTTACATTACATTACATTATATTAACAGCCTGTAAATTTCCCACTGCTGGGCTAAGGCCTCCTCTCCCTTTGAGGAGAAGGTTTTCACCATATTTCAGCATATTTCACCACGCTGCTCCAGAATTTCGTTGAAATTAGACACATGCAGGTTTCCTCGCGATATTTTCCTTCACTGCCGAGCACGGGATGAATTATTAACATAAATTAAGCACATGTAAATTCAGTGGTGCTTGCCTGGGCTTGAAACCGAAATTATCGGTTAAGATGCACGCGGTCTAACCACTGGGCCATCTCGGCTCATTAACCGAACATAATTCAGTAATATATTTTTTTATTACATGAGGTCTCAAAATCGTCGAGTAATTGTAGGTTTATAATATGACAAAGTTTTGAAACCTAAGTGTCGACAATACACTTGGTAAACACAATTATAAAGTAAATAAGTTCGTGGGATGACTTCACTTCATTAACAGAACGATTACCAAATGAAATGCATTTACACATTTAAGAAGAGTTTCGTCGAGAATAAAAAAAATTGTAAAATATATTCATGCCTTAATTTCGAGTATTGTTTAATATTCATAGTAGCCGTTTTTTACGTCATCAACACTTCAGGCTGCGGCGAGCGGTAGTTTTGACGAGCAGGAGAGCTTGTCAGGTCGGAACAAACGATTCCAAGTTTAATTGGATTTGGCCCGTAATAAGAACATTTTGCTTGTCTGCGAATTTAATGCTCTTTTACGATTTGCATAAATACTTTATGTATTTTCATACCTTTGTTCGTTTTGCAATTTCATTGTATACACTTGCGTAGCTTTAATTAAAAGCACATACACGGCGTATCCAATCGTTTGAATAAAAGAACCACGCGGCACTAACTTAATTTTCAAAATAAATAAAAATATTTTCAATACTATTTTTAATCCGATTTCCAATTATTCTAATTGCTCTTAAAGATTTTGCTTTAAGATATAAAAATAGAAGTATTCTAGTAAAAAAAAATCGTTTCAATTTAGTAGAATCGAAAACCTTCAATATTAATTAGGTTTGGAGTGCCCTCGCCGTTACGTTTTTTATTTCATTACTAAGACGGAAATAATTATCCCTAATATTATTTGTTTCACGTAAAATATTCATGTACAAACAGTTAATAACGCAGATAAGCCGATTAAATATTTGTGGTCATAAAAAATAATCATTTTAAATTGTGCTCCTCTGCGCTTGGGGAGTAGATGTGGAGCTTATTCCACAACACTATACCAATGGGAGTTTGGGGTTTGAGACTCGAACACTGCGTTATTTTTTTCAGTAATCACCACCGTCCATAGACAATGCCGCCGTAAGAAATATTAACTATTCCATACATCACCAATGCACCACCAACCTTGGGAACTAAAGTGTTATGTCCCTTGTGCCTGTAGTTACACTGAATTTTCGCTGAAACAAAACAGTAATAGTACTGCTGTTTGGCGGTAGAATATCCGAGGAGTGGGTGGTATCTACCCAGACAGGTTTGCACCATGTAAGCAGTGTTCCACTGGGTGTTCTCGGCTGCAATTATATATTTTGAAATGAAGTGTCGACGTTACGACGAATAAGAAACAAACAAACAAACAATCGCGAGATAGTATATTGTTTTGAAACTGTAGCGACTAAAACACACGAGTGGTTTCAAACTTCGATATCATTAATCTCAATCAAACTGCTGTAATCTAAAACACCACGATGGCGACTAAATAGTTAATAAATAACGTATAAATGATTTATTAAATTAAACACTTCCATTCTATATTTAAAATATAAAATAAATGTCAAATTAATTGTATTATTACTTACTGTTCCGATTACATTAACGTTATTTATCGAGGAATGCGGATGCCGTATTCCCGAAACGAGTCGAACGTTCCTCGATAAATTACATAAGTGAAACCGGAGTACTTAATAATAATATTTTGAAAGTGGTGCGTTAAGTGGTCAGATTAAGTTTATTAATATACGTTATACACGTTTACTTAGTTAACTTGGTATGAAAATAAATCATACAAAAAAACTCAAAAAATGGCTTTAAAAAGCAATGTATTTCATCATGTATTTTTTAATTTATATTTTGTCATCTACCGTTTTCATGTTGACGCATTTTGAGTTTATTTTATAAATGATTAAATTTCTAACAAAAAAGTACCGTGAGCTTATTTTCACATACGACCTTTCGCGATGACAGTGGCGACCAGTGATCTCGGCGGAGAGCGGTTATCTCGAGAGAGTGTATACACACGGGCTTGTAATTAAGCCGTCAGCGCGAAACACGCTCAACCCCGAGCGACAAATGATTTACGACAACATTCAGGGGTGGAGCCGATCTTACAGGAGATATCGTGGCAAGTGACACACTAACATGTTGCTAACAATGGACTTGTATTACGTCCATCAGGAACCGTAGGTATATTTTTTAGGTAAGTATGTATCTACGCGCTTCTTGATTTAAACCGCTTGCCAGTTATAGGTACTGCAGAAGATACTCGAGAATATTCTAGAGTATACTCTTTTAGAAGGTACTCTAAAAGCGTGCTATGACAGAGTAAGGGATCTTATTCTCATATTACAAAGCTTTGATTTAATTGTCATCAGTGTGTGATAAAACCCTCTTACATCAGCAATTAAATGTCTTAATTATGTCAAAAATTAAATAACAAGTTAATTAATGGAATATCATCGCGATTTAATGGCTGAATATTGACAATAAATAAGAAATTGTTTGTAAATGCTTCCATTAAATGCTTAATAAAGATTTTTGAATTTGATATTGAACTGTAAACAACAAACTTTATGGAGAAAGTAATGATAATGTCGGAGAAAGGTGTGACCGGAGCGCGGACGGGATTCACTTTTCACGGGGTTATTGTTAACCAGAGACCGTCTGCCTTTCTATCCTTACGCAACGGTTGGTACTGAGGACAACCTAGAAATTGTGCGATAATCCATATTCCTAACAGAAAGTGACTAAAGGTATACAAAAAAAACCCTTAGCGTAATCATCACTGGCTCGGATTGGCAATCTGCAAAGAATTACACGATACGTAGGTATATAAAGCATTATATTAATTGACAAGTGGTACATAATTTTGTGATGTAATTATCAAGATATAAATAATTAAATTAGTCTACATCCGTACGCGAATCTCAAATAAATATGACGATACTTATTATTCACGCTATATATTATAATTAATTAAATATATTTAGGAAAGATTAAATTTGCAAATAATGCAGGACATGTTGACACAACATCTTGCTGCATCTGTTGGATGATTTTTATCTCCGTAGCCCGTAAGCTACCAATCTTAATATGACTAATGAGGTGCCGTTAGCTTCGTCTTACAGTCCCGCGTGTTATCTTTGTCGCAACAGTTATCATGATAAACCTTAAATAAACACTTTAAAATGGCGTCTTTGATCCTTATTATAAGCTTAGTTTCAAAAATAAAAAAATATCAATATATAAATCATTATCAGTATCAAATTAGTAGTTGTAATTTATTGATACTGAAAATGTCGTGTTTAATAATAATAGCATGTATTTAAAATTATATCTAAGCCATTCTTTCGAAAGTAGCACGGAGAAATTTATTAAAATTAATCATATTTAGTTTATTGTACAAAGCGATATAAACGTGCCCACGCCCACCGTCGCCGGTATCTCCATCTCTCGTTAACAATGAACGTTTTATAGGCAACAACAATTCCCGGCGGCGAGAGGCGATCGGTATTAATGCGGTTGAGGTAATGATAGAAATTGATAAAGTAAATAAGCGAGCGCTCGTTACGGCGCGGACGAGACGCGAGCTACAGCGTACGCGTACCGTGAGCTCCACTCGAACGGTCGCTATAATCAGATATTCATCATCAAATATTTACAAATTAAATGACTCATTTCAAAAAAATAATTTTAAATCAAATTTTTGGTACAATAAATATTACATAAACATAACATAAGCAGCCCGTAATTGTCCCACTGCTGGGATAAAGGCCTCCTCTCCCTTTGAGGAGAAGGTTTGGAGCATATTCCACCACGCTGCTCCAATGCGGGTTGGCGGAATACACATGTGGCTGAATTTCGTTGAAATTAGACACATGCAGGTTTCCTCACGATGTTTTCCTTCACCGCCGAGCACGAGATGAATTATAAACACAAATTAAGCACATGAAATTTCAGTGGTGCCTGCCTGGGTTTGAACCCGAAATCATCGGTTAAGATGCACGCGTTCTAACCACTGGGCCATCTCGGCTCTTAAATATTGCAAATAATTAAAAATTCCATTTGATTAATTAATCAGCCTCTTTAAATTATTCTTCATTAAGAGAAGGATAAGGTAGGAATTTTGTTAGAACTCAAATTATATTGAATCAATAACTTCGTGGTAGGGCTTTGATTTAGCCTGTCTGGGTAGACACCACCCACTCATCAGATATTCTAAAGCCAAACAATAATACTCAGTATTTATATTGTATTTCGGCTTGAAGGGTGAGTTAGCCAGTGTAATTGTAGGCACAAGGGCCATAAAACCTTAGCTCCCAAGGTTGGTGGTGCATTAAATGGTGATGTATGAAATGGTTAATATTTGTTTTAGCGCCAATGTCTATGGGACTGATGATATATATATTATATATAAAAAATATATATATATATTATTTTTTATTTAATAATTAGACCGTATATACTATATATACATCGCTTCTTCCCCAGACTTAACGCTGCAACAGGCGTGGCGGGCGACGGATATCTTAATACGATTGCGTTGAAATCGATGTACTATTAAGAACTGCACTTATTACCCCACCATACTTCACTGCCATGCTCTTAATAGCCTCCTACTGTAATTACAGGCCACGCAACTAAATGATACACTGCTCGGGTTTTTATAATTTTTAAAGTAGGACTTTTGTAAATAGACCGCCGTGTTGGATGGTAAGGTATAATTTGTATAATTTACGGTTTTAATGATAGATAAAACCAAAATAATATGTATTGTTGATGCGGCTCTGGGAACTATAAAGTTGACTTCACTGTACGCGTGCGAAAAGTTTCCTTTAAATTCATTTTATTTAAATCAAAATAAAATACTTTATGTATCGAAAATGATCACATATATGGAATGATCTTTAATATCTTCAACCACAAGACGCTTCACAGTTTGAAGCTGGACTTTTCACTGAGTTTTCACGTGATTAATCTGAGCTTATAATCGAACTCGTAGTTACTCGGCAGTACAGAGAAAACATCGTAAGAAATCTTACAATCATCGTGTAAAACTGCAGTTAGAGGAATAATCTCACAATCTATTTCTTACGAGAGGAGGCTGTTGCACAATAGTGGGACAATTGCAGACTTTTATCTTTAGTTTAACATATATTATATGATATTATACATAATGATACATACATGTGAGATTTCCATACAATATCTGTCCGCATAATACATTCACTTAGCCCCATTTAGTATCTTAAGCGGGTTTTAAGCGTTGTTCAATTTCTAAGCCGCTAAGACGTGGACTTAGCTGCCTACAACAATACCGGGTTGTGTTTTATCCGCCCCACTGTGAGCGGGCGCGGCCAGCGATTTGTAAGTCTAATTAATGATTATAATACTTAAGCGGATTAAAATACTTATAAACGAAGGATACCTAATTTCCACATCAAAATATTAAAATAATCTCGCTCTTAAATCAGGCTTATAATAATATCGAGTTACAAATATCAAATCTCTTGGGTTTCATTACATTGATATTATTGGGTCGCAATCGTTGCAATTTCAAAGATTATATCTCATAAGCCGTGATAAGAATTTAGTTTATATTAAAATTGGCAGAAATGAAACCTCGCAACGGATTTCGATGCGGTTTTCATTATTAATAGAAGCGAAAAACCGTGAATTACAACTTTCCTAAGTTAAGCGTCAATAGTGCATTGGTTTACATGAGTCACATTTAAAAAGATGATAAATAGGAATATTAGTAATTTTATTTGTAAATAAAAACAAGACAAACAGTGATTTTGATCAAAAATAGCAATGCAAGAAGTAAAGCAGCTTTACACTGCCAATATCCCAATAAATGCACCGACTCTTTCACTCATCACACCGGAACACACCAATTACACCTGGGTTCCTTCAAGCGAGGCGTGAAGAGGCATCTTGCGGGCCGGCAAGGCGGGGGCGGCTAGAGCAGATCACCTTTCCCAACTGCACTAGCCGTCGTCGCGTTTGGACTCTGCTACCACTTACCATCAGGTGGAGCAGAGTCATTTGCCCTCCCGGGCAATAAAAAAAAAAAAAAAAAACAATCCAAACAGGTCTGTACAAAGTACAAAACCCGGCCATAAGTTTTATAAAGTTGCAATCCGATTCAAGGAACAGCTCGCTAATACTACGTCCAGCATACTCCCGACCGCACCACATATTAAGATCGGAGCTACAGTAGCCATATAAGCCATTGTGTCTTTCACGATATCTTTGCAATGAAACTATTAATTCTCCGAATTAGCTGCATGCTCCTAGTGAGCACTAAATTGTGTCAGTTTAATGCCTGGCGCAGACTGTGTTGTGGTAAACACAAGGTTTCTACCACACGTCGAATGCAGCTTACGATATTTTTATCAAAATCCCTTTAATATCAAATAAATAACTGAAAATAATTATGTTTGCAGGCAAGATAAATTTATTTACGATTTAATAAACCATCCATTACTTATTACCATTATTTTTTTATTACAGAGTTAACAATAAAATTGCAACAAATTTATTTAGTAGCAGCCCGTTTACCTGCTGCTGGGCAAAAATCACCTCTTGAAGTTTTCTCCGCATTTGAGGTTCACATGTGCTGCTCTCGTTTGCTTCAGTGGGTATAAATGTGGTGGAATGGAATTTGAACTATGCAGGTTCTATCACGATGGTTCCCTTCGCCGTGAAAGGTGAAATTTAGAATATTCAAATTCAATCAAGAGTGTGTTCGGATCAACCTAGCTAGCTGAACCTTGGACTATTTTGAATAATAAATCATATACAATTACTTTTTTAATAAAATAATATATTTATTATTTAAAGGGCATTATTCACTGAATAATAATAATGCACAAAAATAATCAAAAAGCCATGCGCACTACAAAAGATTCCAGAGTATAAATGCCGTTCTCAGAATAAGTATCTAATAATATACGAATTGGCCGCTGAAAGATTAAGAGTGCGAGGAGCAAAGTTTGAGGAGCTGACGAGCTCATGAATAATCACATCAAGTGCTTTTATTTCTTATATGCTAAATTAGATGTTCTAAACTTAGTACTCAGTTTTCGTTTCAAGTTTTACTCCGGTAACTCCGGTTACTCTCCGGTCGGGTTGGATTCCCATCGGACTGTAAGAATGAGGGATTGCAAAGTGCATCTCGATTGTGCCCTGACTTGTACTCTCCTCCATACTAGTAACTCTATGTATATTTATGTTCTTGAAACTGTAACTATATTTATCAATATCGTTTTTATGATAAATAGTTATTCCGGTTTGACTGACGTTATATGTTTTGAACGACTACGAGTGTCATCAGCAGAAACAAATACTTCTTCTCGATAAATACAGTGACATCAATGTAACTAATATTTTGTGATCAAAAGTTATAAAGCAAGCAATATTGAATCTGCCAGCAATACAGACAGAGACAGATATACAAACGAAAAGGATGGCATCATTCATTATACGATTATGTACGTAATGAGTTATCTCGTTAAATTAACAACATAAAAACACTAATCGAGTTCATACTGTATTGTATGGGTTTCGTTCTGTATCAAAATGAATGGCTCTGATTGTACCATTACGTTAGTACCTGCGATCAAAGAACCTTCATTGTTACACTTTCCTTCAACAAATTACAAAGCGACCCTTTTCCAGTTTCGTTCAAAAACGGTCAGAAATTTGGACCCGAGCTGATGAAAATTACATGCTACAAAATGATTTCACTTCGGAGAGATTATGAAAAAAAGAAAACAGAAAAACATCGTACGCAATTTTCGGTATAACAAATAACTTCGCCGAAAGAACAATATAAGATCTTTATGAGTAACCTACTACTATGCTTGTATAAAAAAAAATATTTTCTTATATTTGCTCACTAATTCTTAAAGCTATAGAGAAAAATATTTAGTACTAGCATCCCCTCTTTTAACCTCAAAAGGGGGTTGATTTCTAATGATACATTATTACTACACCTCTATACTATCTATAGAGAATACATTTTAAATTTCAAGTCTCTAGCTTCAAAACCTAGGACTTTCATACAAACTTCCAAACCCTGTTTTACCCCCTTAGGTGTGGAGTTTCGTAAAAACCGTTCTTAGCGGATATCTACACCCTATAAGAAACCTACCTGCCAAATTTCAAGTTTATAGGTTATATAGTTTCTGAGATTATTTCTTGAGATTCGTGATTCGCTTATATACATATAGAGATTTACAATTTTAAAACATGTCGTCGATCGAGACTTGCGTCAACGACACGACACGCCGCGCGCCGTCGCGTCGTACTCGTATACAGAAGAAATGAGAAATGTATCGCTACGCTGTAAAAGAAACTTCCGACATCACAAAGTCAATACATCCTTCCTTTGGCAAAGTTTTTGTTTCTATGATAAAATTCTGTACATCTTCTAAGTATTGGTTCATTTTTATACATAGATTATTACATGTATATAAAATTAATGAAAGAGAGTAACTACAGAGTTCTTTAGTACTTTGGTAATATATGTGTTAATAGTTAAAAGTGATTTTTACCTACTGAAAAAAGTATATTTATAATATACTAGACGACAAAGTTTTTTGAATTGAACGCTTTCAAGTCAAAAAATTAACGACTGAGAAGAAAAAATTAAGAATATACATATATGTAAATTCTAAATTCGAAATCAATATCACTTTTAATTTTATATTAATTAAGTCATCGTGTATGAGTGAGAAAGACGATATGAAGACCAAAGGTAGAGCGAGACACGCTGCAGAACAGCGGTACGTGGCGCTACGTATCCTGTGGAAGAAAGCCAAACTCTCGTAAAGAAAATTAGATATCTAATAACCGAATGGAATGGACGAAGTTCCGAATTACACAACGGCCGGTATTGTTACACTTCAGTATTACTTTTCTTTCGTGAAATACTGCTATAAAATATATTACTTTCATACGCGATATGAGTTAACTTGCTGAAAGTAATTTTATACAGCAATTTTTACGTAATACCATTTACAATCTACTTAGGTTGTTTTACGTCTGTTTTATTTGAGAAGTATTTTGTTCCAGCGCTACTTTACAGTTCTTCGAGTGTCCGCTATTTCTTTGAGCGTCACTGTTGGCCAAATTTGTTACGAAAACATATGTCGGTAACAGTTTTGTATAATGTCTTCGTTCACTCTCGGCGTCACTCTTGTCCTCGCTCCGCATTGTTCGTGATGATATTGTTCTCACTATCAAGGGCCAGCGGGAAGGTATTACTTGACTTAAGCCCAAGTGGCCCGCAATATGTTTATCCCCTTCCCTCGCGCCTCAGACCCCCCGTACCGTCTCAAATAGTCTGCGTCTTACGCCCTTAATTGAATTTATAATGGGTTAGTTTGCGTATTTAGTGTTTTCGATGTGGCTTTACGAGGGTTAAGGCTCGCTTCACACAAAATGAATGTTAAGTTTCAATAAGATTAATTCTGGATTGCGTGTGTTCTATCAAGATTATTATATCAATATGAAATGTATTATTTCGTTCGCACGAAATACGAATTGAAGTAATAGTGATAGTGTTCGTACAACATTCATCGTAAAATAACGAATATAGAAGCAGTAGGGTCGCCTTCAAAGGCAAGGTTATAAGTCTTAAAGTCATTTTTATGTGGAATCAAAACATTGTTATATAATTAATGTCCGTTTGATATCTTAGTTATAATGATTCCTTAACGAATAATGAAGATATTATTCAAAAGAATACTTTATATAAAGCTTAACAAAAAGAGGTTATAAAAACTAATTAAAACTAAAATATAAATATTGAATTAATAAATGTGGCCAAAATACTTAGCTTGCACTGTTTAACGACTAGTAGAAAGTTTTTTCTAATGTATTTAAGGATAATGAAAGCTTAAAGGAAAATGCAGCAGCGATCCGATAGGACGATTAGCTGCAATACGCCAAGGCACTCATCAGGACGATGCGCAGCCGAGTTCAGATAATTGTGTTACAGAACAACGCTGGAGCCATTAGCATTATTACTGGTCCAGTTTGTAGTTTCAAACTTCACGCAAACTTGTAGACGAAGGCTATAGCATGACCGAATGTTAACATTTTTATAAGTCGAAACAAAGCAACAGATATACCGATTAATTAATTTTAAATATTAAGAAATAACAAATGTACGGCCAGTAAACATTGAGACGAGACGACCTCCGTGGTTGAGTAGTGTGTACACCGGTTTATATGGGTACGCTACTCCGAGGGCCCGGGTTCGATTCCCAGCCAAGTAGATATAGAAAAAGTTCATTAGTTTTGTATGTTGTCTTGGGTCTGAGTGCTTGTGGTACCGTCGTTACTTCTGATTTTCCATAACACAAGTGCTTTTGTTACTTACATTGGGATCAGAGTTATGTATGTGCGGTTGTCCAATATTTATTTATTTAAAAAAAAATACAGTCTATTAAGGCGAATAATTATGTATATTCAATTAATAACTGAAATAATACTCTCTTTAAAAATAGCATACGAGCAGGAATTCCCCTAATGGTGGCCTCATTCGCACACAGACACAGTCATTGTAATAACTATAACTCACACCTTCAAACCTACCGCTGTCAACACAAACAAAGAATTAACGTGTGGCGATAGAAGAATCAATGTTGGTACCTACTTCAGTGACGGTTTATATCGGGTGACATTATTTATTTCATCTAAGTAAATGGGTTAGTGATGATTAAACATTATTTTTGTTCCAACAGACTAAGTATATTTATTTAATCGCCTAGCGTTTAGAATGTGGATTTCATCGAGAAGATCCGGCAAGAAACAAATAAAGAAAAAAATATATACGACAAGTTTTTTTCTGTTAGTCCGTGTCCATCAATCTGTCAATTTATGCATTTTTGTTAAATAAATATACTGATACAGTGTGATTGGCTTAACTGAAGAGTTATTTTATTAAAGAGATGTACGGGTACTTTGTTGTAAAAACGAACGGAAGAAGAAGGCATCAATTTATTTGCAATGCCACTTTTACTTAGAATGTCGTCGAATTTGATTTATTTATAATGTTATTTCAATTGCTTATTCCAAATTCTTGATGAACAAAGATATATATTGACGAATACTATGTTCTAAATTCAAGTAAAACATTTCACATATGTATCACAGATAGCGATATAGGTAGCCTTTACGGCGTAACAGCAGACGACGGGCCGAGCCGGCGGCCGGTGGGCCGGCGATCGCGGTCTCGTGTTACACGGCTTGGATGATTTTATTATTCACTCGCCCATTCCATTAACCCGATTGGCGAATGTCGCCTTGCTCTGCTATTGATGACTCATTTAACTTTCATTTTCCAATCGACCTTCAGCTGATTTTAAATTTATCTCGCCGATCGATAGGATAAGTATCCGAGAAAACAAATCAACGATATTCCATATTCTAGAATACATTTATGGAAAATAAGGCGCCCGCTCTAAGTAATGTTTATAATATAAAAACGTCACAAAAATATGCCGAGCATTTGCATATTAAGTGATTCTCTGTATGCGATGAACTCGCTCGATTTTCAAGTAGTTAGCTTATAAGGCCTCAGATAGCGAAATGTTGGCCTCATATTTTCAAGCCTGTAAGACATTATTTAAAGTATAATCATAATATAAACAAGGGAATAGAATGCGGCGGTGAGGAGGGGAATGACGGTATAGGAGAGTGTCGAGCCGTTTGCTGTTACGGTATACATGTCAGTCATACGCCGCACGAAACATCATCATGCGCCAATAGATGCTTCACGTGAAAAATGTGACCTTTATGGAACGCCCGGCAGTTATGATGCGTCGGAATTTATGGCCATTGAATGAATTTTTAAATAAATAATATTAGCGATAATCAAATTTAATAATAACCATCCTCTATAGTAAGCACGCAACAGAAACCTTTTCAAATCAAACTTTACACAACTTGATTTTTTAAACAAGTCGCTGGTAAAGTTTCAAACATGTGTCAAATGAATATTTTAAGAAAACCTAAAATCTTGGATACTCGTATTCCCAGAAGAGTATTGACCTGAAAAGGGTACTCCAAAGTGAAGTGAATAATTTATCGGACTTAATGAGGATTAATATGTCTTGGGAGCGTTAAAATATCATCCCCCTGGCTGCTGCTAAATGAATCGTTGTTTGGAGCTAAAGCCCCCGAGTAGATCAAAGTGTGTAATAGAATTTGCCTGGTGATGTATGTGGGGTTGAAAGCAGTCGATTCCATTACTGAATGTTAACATTCAGCTTTTTCAATTAATACGGATATTAATTATTGATGTCACTCGTTACGTAGCGATTAATTCATTTAATAAATTACGTAATCGTTGGTGAAACATTATATGTTTCATGAATTACCCATGATAGTCCAGTGGCTAGAACACGTCAAACTTTGATGCACTACACTGACTTTATGACTGTCAAAAAATTTACCACCGGTTCGTCAAGCAATACCTCAGACCTTATAAAGACCGGCGAAAAAAATTCAGCGGGATTTTTTCTTCTTCGAACAATTGCCTCGTTGTCGAATAAGCTTTGACCAGCAGTGGGAATATTACGGTCTACTGTACTGATATCACATTAGTTACATGTTTTGCGTGTTGATCCTCGCTTACATATCCTAATGGAAAACTGAATTTTAGACCGAAGTGTTGAGTGATTAAAGTGCCTTTCGAGTTCATGTCCGATATGTTTTAAAAACATTACATCAACACTTTCAATACATTTATAGCGAATTCTTTTCTGTAAAATATTTCTTAAGCATTTTTTGTAGAAAATAAATGAATCATGCACTCTGCGAGTAAGAGGAAGTCGTGTCAGCCTTCGGCAGCTGTTATCGCACTTCCGGCGTCGACTGGACAAGTGGCGGTGTAGAGCATTGAAAAATACCTACCATTTGTTAGTGAAAGGAAATTAAATATTTCAATTGATAAATGTTTTCAGTGCTGTAGTTACACGTAAAGACATTATATGAAATCCTGAAATCCTTAGATATTTCTCACGCCATAACGATGTCAAATTAAATTGAAAGTTTAGACTTTAAATAAAAGAGGATGTGATTCATATAAAACAGCCCCCTAGCAAATATATCATTCGACACACGACTACTAACAAATAAATAAAAATAAAGTAAATCTTAACAAAGATAAATTCTTTTAAAAGTATTTCTATTATTGACGTAACTTTTTAAACATTGAAACATTTGAATTCTTTGTCAACTTTAGATCCGGCCGTAAATAATTTACACCCTTTGTCAACATTAGAAGTATTACAATAGTTATCGAGTCAAAAGCATTCCCCAAACTTGTCATAACAAATATTATTAAACGCACAATCCTCTGCTAATACTTACTGTGACGACAAAAACCAACTAAGCATAAGCCTTCATTGTTAATCTCTTACTGAAATCGAAACTACAGACAGGTAACAGCACATTAATGCACTTTAAATGTTTGTAATAAGGTTCAAATTAAATTGTGATCAATAATAAGAATGCTGCACAGGTGTCGAGTGTCGAGTGTGGGCATATTTGTGTTGAGTTACATTTCAAATGAGATGCCTTTTTGATTTAATAAGTAGCCGCGACGGGTAAATGGGCCACCAGATTGTAAGTGGTCACCACTATCCATAGACATTGGCACTGGCCATGTCATTTGTGCCTCCAATCACACTGGCTCACTCCCCTCCGAACCGGAACAAAACCATACTAAGTACTGTATGGGGGTAGAATATCTGATGATTGAGTTCCCAGCACAAAGCACCAAGTAAATTTATGAATATAATTTATAAAATATATTCACATCTATGTATGTATCGTACAATTAATATGTAAGTTGGTACATTAAATTTACAGGTGACAGGTGGAGAATATGGATGTAGTTAATTGCACGTGTTTTATTTAAAAAAAATATTTGTAATATCTAAATGGCGAAACAATTCCACAAAACTTTGAGGAAAAAAAATTTAAATAAGTTGAAGCAAAACTAAATAATTAAAATGGAACGATTCGCTACGAACGATGAGTCTGGCAGTATTTTTTTTTTCATATGTAATGAGTATGTGGGCCGGCAATTGGGCCACCTGTTGTTAAGTGGTCACCACTGCCCATAGACATTGTGGCTGTTAGAAATATTAACCAAAGGATGGTTCGCCTATGCGCCACCAACCTAAGGAACTAAAATCCCTTGTGCCTGTAGTTCACTACTCAACCGGAACACAACAATACCAAGCATGGCTGCATGGCTGCTTGGCGACAGAATATCTGATGAGTGGGTGGTAGGTAACCACTCATTTAGTACATAAGATTGTTTCAAAAGTTGCATTTCTATGATTTTTCGAAAATCTAAATTAATGTCTAAAGGTGGTACCGGATGCTGGAGGTATTTATCACACATGCGCGCATTGTACTCGTCCGTGTAGTGACAGGAGCACGCTGCGCCGCGGCCGCACCTCGACATCTGACACCATTGTCTTGATTTGTTTGTAATCAAATGATTCGCTTCGAGGGATGCGTCGCTCCGGTTTTGTTGAAAGGGAATGTTGTATTGTACTATCTGAATAGTATTCATTGTACACATTTAGAATACGTTACTATTGTTGTTTAACATTGTTGATGAATTTTTAGATGGCTTTGGCTTTGATATGCTTAATAAACCATAATTAGTCTATTTAAACCTATAAATGTAATCGTAAACAAAAAGAGCAATAGTTCCATAACTGCTAATGTTTAGCTGGAGCCGAAAATAGGGAGGATACTAATCTAAAAATTCAGGTTCGAGACTTTCACAACCCCAAGCAGGTCTATATCGGTTCGTATACGGTTATACTATTCAATGAAACAGCTTTCACACATTATTTAAATAAAAACACTTTTTCAAATATGCTTAAAATTGGAGTTAGAAATATTGATTTTTCGCTTTCACACATTTTAATATATTTGTTTATAGAAGTCTATCCTCTGTAAGTAATAAAAAGAAAATCTAAACAATCCTTCGACAAATCGAGTTGGCATTACGATCGTCGCAGATGTGGCGGCGCCGATAAAAGTTTACGAGATGTCGCGCCCCGCTGGCTGCAGCGAACTATCCAAATGCTAAGATAAATAATAAGATGATCTACTGCTATTGAATATTTATTCTAAAGACTTTCAGATCTGAAGAATCGCGCCAAATAGGTGATTTCATAGCAAATAAATTTGACATAATATTGTCAAACAAAATGTAATTATCGTTGTCAGTCTAAGTTTTACAATTATGAATTAAAATGTTAGAAATATGATAAGGTTTGGGATAAAATAGGCCTTAAGCCACCTTTTTACGCAACATAAAAATGTTCTTTTTATGAACCCGGTACTAAAAGTTCTACACTGCACTGGCTGAAATTTGTAAAGCAATAAAAAAATCTTTTTTGGACTTCGACCATAAAGGTGAAAATAAGAGATGCAAATCAGTACTATGACGTATATCAATGTATAATAAGTGCATAAAAATTGAAAACGCCTTACAGATTCATATGCAATAAAAGATCCGGGCGTGGATTCATAAAAGTGCTGAGACGATAACACTCGTAACGGTGAATACGAGAGTGAATTCGACATTGACGTTATAAAAAATGAGTAAAGTCCGCACGAAACGAATAAATGATTCTTTTGTAGTGACCGATATTATTGTCAGTTAAATGGCCATAAATCCTTTACTGCTGTTTCATAAAAATATTTATCGGAGAAATATCGTTAACTATCCAAGTGGAAATGTTATTACACAATTGAGTGGCGTGATTTAAAATAACGATCTCAATGTCCCGCGCCTAATCTTGACAAACAATCCCCTGGGAAGCGTTCACTTCGCAAATATAACTGCGCCAATAGGGCGAGGGCAATTTGCTGCTAAAATATGACACTTGATGGACCGTTATTCGAAACGAAGTCATAAAAACCTATTCCTGCTGCCGGCTAATGCAATCTACTGGCTTTTTATTGTTTAGTCAAGCATTACCTAAACGCTATGATACTTGGAAGGTATCACCTACTTATCACGTATTCTATCGCCAAACGGCAATAATTAGTATTTTTATATTCTGGTTTGAAAGGTCAGTGAGACATAACATATCAGTTCTCAAGGTTGGTGGTCGTCCTTACATCGCAGTGGCGATGTAAGGAATGGTTGATATTTCTTTCAGTAACAATGTCAAGGGGCATTAACACATAACATTAGGTGGGCTATTTACCGATATATACACATTAACACATATAATAAAGAAAAAAAAAAAATATATTGAGCCTGAATTAGTGAGAGGTTTACTAGTGGCTTTGAAATAATATTACCTGTGGGTTTATTCCGATCAGTTCTAGTACTAGTACTCAATTATTTCAATGATATCAACCAAGCCGCAAGAACTCCAATGTTCAGTGCATTTTAACAAATGAAGGATGTAAAAATAAAAGAAAGATATTTTGTAAAATGTTTTGGTAACCTAAGCCTGAAGTATATCTTGAACTGAGCGCCACGTTGCGACTTGCGAGGAATGAATATATTTTAAGAATGCATGCACTTTGTTACGTGGGAACGAGGAGGCAGGTGTGTTCTCAAATCAGATAGACCATATTCAGTCTGTACGACGATTGAAGAATCGAGATTTATTATTTTTCACACTATATAGGTATTACATTCGTGAACAAATCTCAGGTTCAAATAAATAGATGGTCAATTTACTACAACCGCTGTCGTTTCAAACCGGTTACGAATAAGGAGTATACTACAGTGACCATCTAAACACCGACAATTCTTTCTGTTATCAGTAATTTAACATTCAAAAGAAATGAAAGCTTTGTGTATACAATCGATGGAGGTACAAAGTTCATCAGTAGACAAGTCGTTAAGTAAAATCAAAGCATTTTATATTCTGAACTATGTACTGTTCATGTCTATACAAAACGTAAACGAAGAACCTTGAAGTATTTATGGGTATTTACTTTTTACTAACTTTGTGTACTTTATCATAAAGTTTCACCAAGTGGATTATTGTCGTTGTGGCAGAATTTCACGTCATGCACGTTTCATAACCATTTTTTAACAACTCAGCCTTCAATTTGATATATTCATGAGACTATAGAAACCTTTGTGTAATATTGTCATCATCAGTTACAAATTCCCAATCGTACGTTTACCACTAGAATTTCCACAAAAACATGTAACTGATGGGGGCAATCGAAAACGTATTGCGTTCTGAAAATACCCGCGTGTCGTCTGTCGAGTCACCGGCTTTCTCGTAAATTAGCTCGACAGATTGACACGAGTACGCGACACAGCGACACCCGCTGTCGCTCGCTGACAGATTTCGTTGTCGCGACCGTCTAACTGTGAAACACGGCACCTCCATTTTCGAGCCTATTTTAAAAAAAGAACTAATGATTCCTTTTTTATTCACTACTTGCTTAATATATTGTTGGCTCCTACGAACTTATCAACTTTGAAAGAACTTTTGAAACAGTACATTTGAATATATCAAAGTTGCGTCGGCGAACTAACATTTTTCATGTTAACTTGTGACGTAGCTTTAACATTCTAACAGAATATTAAATTGCTTCGGGTGTATCAACAGATATGTGTGTAACGATACACGAACGAACAAAGTATAAGTGACGTGGCGGATGTGGGAACATTTTGTAATTGAGGATTAACGAGCTCCTAATGCAGAAATCCGACAACTGGAAAATGGGCTTAGCTCAGTCCGACCTTTAATTTTTTCATGCGAACATTGGCACCGGTGCTTGCATCTGTCAAGGTACAGCTAAAAATAGAGGAGTGCCGACTAACACGTGGGGCGAAACAGGAATGCTTTTAAATGCCCCATTGAATGCGTTGACGTATGTAATTTCAGATTCTTCACAAAAAGTAAGTGTGGGGCGTTATTGATGTAGCTCGTTTTGCTTGTGAATGTTTGGGTGCAAGCGTCATATTGAACGCGGTTGATGCTATCGTTTTGCTAATAAAAGGTTTACCGACCCCAGAGTAAAGGGAGGTGTGAGATAATAGAGGAAGAGCGGATGTTGAAATAAATAAAGTGTTAGGGTTAAAAAGGTAGAAGAATTACCTCGCAACACAAAGGACAGCAATACAAAAACATCGTTATTTATAAAGTTTGCACAATACTTCTTTAATCAAAATAAAAAATAAAACTGCAATCTCAAAATTTTTTATAACACGCTCAATCGAATGTAAATATTAAAAAAAAACCAATGCTTATATTTTTATAAATTTAAATAAAAGAAAACACATTATTTAAAAAAAATATAAGGCTTTTTACAGTTTTTTAGTGAATAATGTGTCAATGTTGAGTCTATCAAGGCTAGATTAGAAGAAAAAACTAAATATGTAGGTATCGTTATAGGTTATTAAGAGTTTGCGTGCCAAACGCCGCTCAAATATTCGTTTTTCTTTTACGCATAACGTTCGCTCATTGTTGTGAACTTTACTCATAAGTGCCACAATCGCACATAAAAGAAAATAATGATTCATTTTGTAATTTGCCATTAAGAAAATGTACCGACACGTCCATCCTCATCAGTTATCTTATGTCAATAGAGAAAGCCCTCGATAAACCTGCTTATTGAAGACATATTTCTTGAATTATTCTATAAAAAATATTGCGGTTTTATTCCGTCTCAAGTTCCACTCCGTCACGACCTGCTCCCGATATAGCTATCTCGACATGGACCAGTTACGAGTCTCCGAATAAGTCTTCACGGTCCGTCTGTCTCGTTGGACAGGGCAATGTTTTATTAGTCAGAATGAGAATTTTGCATTGCGTCATGAAGTTGAAACTCACAAGCCAGGCCATTATTATATACATAAATGGTATGGTAATTATTAAGTTTAGTTATTTCACCCGTATACATATTACGAGTACCACCACAGATTCCTTTCATAGCATTTACCTAATACGAATCTGCAAAAAGTATAAAATAATGATTACAATGTGCAAGACAGCTGTATAAAACATATTTTTGTAGTCAGTTTCATGTTAGTAACGTTACAATTTTTTGTGTAGAAATTTAGCTGTTACGTTAGATACTTTGTTATTTGATCTCGACTTCGAAATGTTACTCAAACAGTGCCCAAAAATACTTTAAGACTATTTACGGAATTATGACAAATATTTATTAAGTACATGTTTTACGGAGTGACAACCCTGCTAGACTTATGCGGAGTCTCACCACAAAATCTATTTCCCAAGGACATTTTGTTTTTTCTATTTTATAGCTTGCCGGTCAAACGAAATAACCTGTCCTTAGCATTTCAATATTATTATATCAATAAACACATACTTACATTAATGTTTTCCAAATTATTATTATATTTAAATATTAATAGCCAGTCGTAACTGCTGAAACTGAAGTCCAGATTCTCCTAGACCAGAGAGGAAGCCTTTGTCCAGCTTTAGTGAATTTAAGGCTTTACTTTTATTTTTGCATAGAGATATTTTTAGGCCAAATTTTCAAATCTTGGACAAATTTTCATCTTAGAAAAATGACAATATGAAGACTAGTCTTCATATTGTCATTTCTTCAAAATAAATATTAAATAGTATTATAGGACGCACATCTTCTCCATTATTATTCGCATGAAAGATTCAACAGTATCACAAAAGTTATAAACCTTCACAGCGTAGAAGTCGAATGTGAACTCACAAAAAGTTGCGCATCGGCGCTTATAATTTCCTCACGGATGTTGGCGACTTGATCTGATGAATTTTACATGATTCCGAAGTTGCACCTTTTTTTTAAGTTTTGAAATGACGCATCGCTACAGTAACATAGCCTTTATTGGCAATTCGTTAGATTACAATCGATTTAAATATCTTTACACGCTTTATTTATTTTATTTAACTTTGGTTTTTATCCTCAATGCTCATATTCATCGTTATTACAGGTACAAGAGATTCATTATACTCGTAACTGTCTTCAATCGTAGATCCCGTGAGTCGCAGTTGACACAAAAATTAGGTTTATATTTCTTTCAGCTTCAGTGCCCATTGACCATTTACCACTCAGGTAGTTCTTTTTTCGTAGTAACGATATATTTTTTAAGCATTTCATTAAATTATAATTAATATATTTTCAGCCGCCAAAAAGCTGTATTTAAATTATTCATGCTCGTTCTTTTAATTTTGCATTGCAAATGAAATGATTAAAGGGAACATTGTAAAGGAAAATTACCAAGGGAACGTTGAAAGTGCGCTAATTCGCAAGAAAAACAGAGGTAACAAATAGCCGGTCGCCGGTCGATCCTGAATGCCGGCGATGGCTTCTAATTTAACGCCGACTCCGGCTTAGCCGCGACATGTTAACGCGCTCTGTAATTCAGTTTAAGCTTGCCCCACGGACTTTTTTTAATCGTTTGTGTCGTTTTTATAGAAGGCTTATTTGTTATTCGTTCGCCAATTTACTCACCACTGCAACAATTTACAAAATATGGAACGAGAGATTTTAACAAAGACCTACATCCAATGTATTCGCTCCGCTAAAATTTTTTATCGATATTTATATTATAAAGGGGGAAATTGGTTTGTATATTTGCAAAGGGTAATCTCTGGAAATAATCACCTAATTCTAGACAATCCCTGGTAGGAGCCACACTATTTCCGAGTTTTATAGGGTACATTTTTATTTTTGTTCGTAAATTTCACCCGTGAGAAGCCGGGCGACTGAGAGGTGTATCACATATATTTAAACAATTATCTAATATGTATATAATTGCAATATAAATATTTTATAAAGTTGGCTTATATAAGTTTACTCATTACGGATTTATAATTAACAAAAACAATTGCCAATTAAATACTAATAAGCATCTATTAAGATAATTTTAATAGTTTTTCTTTCGTATAATACACATTTAATTGAAGTTAATTATCTGAAATCTCACAGGGAAGACTGTTAATTTCGAACAAGTACACAGTACAAAAGTTGTTTGAGTCACTCCTAATCCAAACTATTCCAGACTCGTACGGTCAACTGGCTTCACTAGCGTAAAATAGAAAATTTAATATCAAAACGTGTATGAAAACCATAAAGTGGAGCTAAATACTGCATCCACCCGATCCTCGAGCACCGCAATAGAAACACGTCCCTCGAGGTGACAAGTGTGGCCGAAACATAACTACGGAACTTTGACTTCACAGATTGTAAGGAACTAAAATCTAACCAAGTTTTCCGCAAGTTCTCTCACATTGAAAAGATCTTGGGAATTTAAACTGATTCAAGTTTGAGATCTGAATGTGCCGACTGAGATGAACGGTGTCTCCGAAATAAATGATTGTCGTGTCGATCGAATGTCATCGTCTCTGACGTGTCAATGTCATGATTTCAGGTTTCAATCAAAAATGATTATAAAGCAGGTCTTAGCTAAAACTTATTTGTCGAAAGTTAATAAATAGTTACAAATCCTTTAATTATAACATTATAAAATGACCAACGAAATATTTAAATTTAGTGCCGAATAAATGGATTGTCCAGTATACATGCAATTTTAGGCAGGAATGTTTTGGTGCACCTCTATTTAAACGGATATTAATATTGTTGTAATGTGGAAACACTGATTGCGATCCAAATACATTTATGTCCTGAACATGTATGTGTAGTAATGTGTGTCGGTGCACTTAACCACTGGTATTCTAAAGCTGAATTCTAAAATCTGTTTTACGACGTGAGGGGTTTTTCTCTAAATCGTTTGTCACGACTCCCCTGCTCGTAAATTTTATAATCTGTAGTGATATTTTCTTAGGCTCGAGAAAGACAGATGCGCAGGCAATCCCTGTTGATTGACAAAATAAGATTTGGTTGAAGAAACAAAATTATTTTGTTATTGTGAGTTAATCCAAAATTAAATTTAGAACATAAGAACAATTCAAAGGTACATTCAATCGACGATTTTGTACAGACATCGATTTAAAGAATAATATCCAAGCAAAAGTCTATCGCTTATGAGCAAGGACTAAATTTTTATAAAAGAGAAAAAAAGTTAAAAATTATCATAGATAATATATGGATTTATTGGAAGAATGGTTTCATGTTGTGTTATAGTGAAGTTACTTTATTCTATCAGCATAAGATAACTTATGCATTCCTTTTTTAAACTCGCAGTGGATAGCGGCAATTGAGAGAGTTATAAAAACTTTTCTTTGTTTTATTCTCTCCTCGCCGGCCCTTTTGTTGCGAGGATTCCGTCTGGAGTCAAATCGTTTTCCGATACTGCTTCACGTGTTATGGACAATCATACATCGAGACCGGTTCTAACTTATATTGCGATCTTCTGATTTTTGTTTCGCTTAGACTTAGCAGCTCGTAATGTTGAATATTTACAAACAAAAATATACTACATATAAGTAGTTACTTTAGAAAAGACTATTTATGAGATTGATTAACTGTAAAACTGCAACAGTCAGATTCACAGTAAACTTTAATATTTTTGATTCACAATGAAGTGCAAACAATACTTATGTTAAGCCCCTTTATAATATTTCGTTTTTTTTTACCAATAATATTAATGTTTCTACTGATATTGTTTTAGTACAACGTTTTTGGTCGAAATAAATAAATTTATACTCGATTGTGTCGAAACCAAAAACAACAATGCAATTCAATGAACTGTCCTAAAATAGAGCTATTCTAGTAAACGGAGGTCATGTCTTCGGTTCAATTGAAACAATATTTTTAACTGACTGCGACTCAGACAAGAGAGCAGATCGATTACAAAAACGTTTATTGACAATAATTTATGTAAATAAAGCGAACATAATTAATTATTTATTAATTCGTTTTGAAACATTGTCTTTTTGTTCATTCAATTTGTAAGAAAGTTATGATATTTCCAGTCGAATATCAAAATACAAATAATTTTCGTTATTATAAAATATTATCTGTTATTAACGTTTATTTTCGGACGATTGGACGATACCGGTCACGTGACATGCGATTGTTGGAATTCGTGATAAGGTTTTAATGTTATGTGCGGTAGAAATAGTTCAAACGATTCATGTAACCCGACCTTGAATTGAAAAATGTAATATTATGACAACTTTATGATTTATTTTTTAATCAGATTACATTTGTTTAATTTGTGTTTGTGAATTCTTGGTTTTGTTATTTCTTGGTGATAGGGTTTGGTTTGGTTGGGTAGAGTAGGATCGCCCACTCATCATTTAATATTCTACAGCCGAGCAGCGATACTTAGTTTTGTCGTATTCCAGTTTGAAGGTCGTCCATTAGGTATATACATTTAGGCACGAGAAACACATATTTAAAAACTCATATCCTGTTCGGCGCTATGAATATAATTAAAAACCCTCTCGGCACCATAACTTTCTTAAGAACATTAGTATCCACCGCCCCCATAGAAGCAACGTCGTGGAATAAGCTCCAAACTGCTCAAGAGGAGAGGAGGCCTTGCCTAGCAACGTCGCTTTAATATATATAGTTTTTGCTTTACTTTTTTTTTATATAAAAATAGGCTCAAAATTCGAAGCTTACCGGATTGAAAGTTATTGTAAAAAGGCCAATTTTATCTATAATTTTTGAAAACGTCTTCATTACGACGTTTGAATCGTAAGCACGACGGGAGTACTGCACTGCATCATTGTTGTCGGTAGAGCTCACCGGGGCCGTGTAACCGAACGGTGACGTTCGTCTGTTGTACGAACGGAAATTTTTAGATTTATCGAGGCATTTTTCTTTTTACTCGTCTCTACAGAACGTCGCTAGTGTTCTTGCTTTTATTGTTTCGCATGTGACTAGGCTTTCTATCAGCCCTCTTTTTGCTCCTCTCTATTGAAGAGTGCTACCCTCTCGACCACTTTTAATATTTTCGAGAGCGTGTCTGCGGTGCATTTTTGTTAAAACTTACAATGCAGACGGTATGCAGTACTTCTGATATGCACAAGAAATTGGATTATGGTTTAGCAACATACATTAGCACACTGTAAAATCTGATTTGACTGAATAATAATAAAAATACATTTTACAGTTTTACATTAAACATAAATAAATTTATATCTCAAGTTAAATTATAAGATTATTATATTTATAAAACGATTGATAAGAAAAGAAGCTACTATACTTATCCGTTTTTCTGTGGAAGTATTCTCTTGTCTGAGTTTCGAACAGTTTGTAGCTTTAATTTTAATGTTTCTTGTAAAGACGGGATTCAACAATACGCATAGGAGCCTACTTTAACGAAGTACCGTTTTGATTTTAATTCGTCAGACGTTTTTAATTTAAACAAATTCGCAAAACTAAAGTACTTTCGAGACTCAATCTCCAATGTTTATCTTTTATAATCTTCTTAGAAAATAAATACATCTGATCACTGATCAACTAATCTTTGTTATTAACTGACGGAAATAAAAGTTCTCGATTTCTCGATTCGACATTTACAGAGTTACATTAGTAGTATTAGTTATTAAGATTTAAGGTTTTATTTTGGTGGTTTTGTATCTTGTTTCCAATATAAATTCCAAATCATCAGAATGACACTAATACACATGACATATTCGCAAATATTTTTCCGCTTAAATGTGTTTTCCTTCAACGGAGTTACCTTTATATATAATCGCAGATCAATGATGATACGTTCAATATAATTGTAAACTTGTTTTAATGTGTTTACTAAAGATGGTTCAGTGGTTAGAACAAATTAATCTTAGCCGAAGATTGCAGCCTCTAACCTAGGCAAGCACACACAGAGCACCCACTCAGATTCAATTAGCTAACTATACGTTAGTCTGTCTACAATCTCCATCAAATGTTATTATTATTATTTTTTTATTTATTCGAAAGTATTTTTGTAAATGTATATTGAATTAGTCTTGGAATATGACGATTTAAAAATAGTTACGTTAATTTTGAATCAAAATGTGTTGATTACCTTAGCTTTGGGTAATTTTCAAGGCATCGACCCGGTCATCAAATCAGAACTAATTAAACGGATACAAAGAACCGCATTACTTGGGATTGCGATCGATCTATTACGGGGGTGTTTGAACCCTCACGAGGGTGAACAGTTGTCGAACGAGATTTTTTGTTTTATGATTATAGCAAACTTTCCTTGTACGATTGTTTTGTTTTGATCGAAAAGAATCACCTAGTGTGTAGTGAATATACGAGAAATAGAAATACTCACAATTTTGAATTACAATTTTACTTAAATTATGAGTATGATATACAATAATTGACCAGCTGAGTTCTATACTTTGCGACGCACAGCGAAGGAAGTCACGGTTATTATCGAGGTGTCGATAACAGAAGGTAAAAAAATATATGTGCCGCCTGCTTGGATCGAAGTTGCTTTCGTCATGTATTATAAATTAAATAACAGATACAATTAAATAAATTAACAACGGTTATAAATTATTAAATGAAAATAAATAACATAGTAATTATTCCATGTGATTTAAAAAGTAACAATAAGTTGGCTTAAGTAATGTTATATTAAGCAGTATATAATAGAATGAGAATAAGAGGGAAAGGTCCCCATGGTGGGAGCCTAACGCTTTGTCCTTGCGTGACGATTTCTGCCAGTTCACTCTACTGCAAACCGCGTTAAAGAACTCGTTACAAAAATCGGAAGAGTTCTTTAAGGGCATAAGTAATATTTGTTCCGACAGGTTTAAAAAGTTACATATTCAATAAAATTCAATATAATAATATTGAATTATATTAAATCCCTTTATAAGAATTGTTCAGGTAATTTACAATAGAAGAATAGAATTACATTTATCAACACAATATGTAGTTATGTAAAAATAATAATATAATTACAATGAAGCGAGCTGTGTATAAATCCAATTTACATTTCATACGTAGATTATTTGCCGAGATGGTCCAGTGGTTAGAACGCGTGCATCTTAACCGATGAATTCGGGTCCAAGCCCAGGCAGGCACCACTGAATTTTCATATGCTTAATTTGTGTTTATAATTCGTCTCGTGCTCGGCGGTGAAGGAAAACATGGTGAGGAAACCTGCATGTGTCTAATTTCAACGAAATTCTGCTACATGTGTATTCCATCAACCCGAATTGGAGCAGCGTGGTGGAATACGCTCCAAACATTTACAGGCTGCTAATGTAAAAATGTAAATATATTATTTATTTCATAATTGTCTAATAATTATATTTGTTTTTTTTTTTTTAATTCGAAGTTCGACGCACAATCATAGTCTCATGGGGCGTTTATAGACAATAAATTACGAGGGATCCTTCTTATCTCAGCCTCACCCGTGGCGAAGGAAAATTCCTATAAAATATCAAACTATAGCTTTAATCAAAGAATATGTTGTCATTTATTGAGTTTCTCGTTTATTCATCAAGATTTTATTGTTCAAGGATATTTGTGTCATTTCTATTCTTATTGCGTTTATTGCTCATAAATCACGTGGTTCGCTTTTCATCTGCCCCGCGAGCTCCGACGGAGATATAAGCGACGTGTTGTTCGACGTGGCGAAGTCACCACGAGCATCCTTATTACAAATGTATATGATTTCTTTAATTTAAATTTAAACAGAAACAGCGGAGATAAATTTAGTTTGACGTCTACGTTTAGAGCTGCTATACTTTATTTAACTTTTGTTTGTTCAAAATGTAGATTCTATCGGAAATCACTTGTAAAAAGTTTAATAGTTAATCTTATATATTTATTAATTAAACCATATATACTCATTACAATCAATTAAATTGACGTATACTGCATAATAATTAACGAATAATTATTCAACGCTATTATTATGTTAACGAAGTCGGATTATATGGATAAACGTTAACGGGTACGAAGATATTTAGCTACATACATACTGAGGCGTGGTGGTATAAACTCCAAGCCTCATAAAGACATTATATAATTATATTAATAGACTTTTGTTTTTTCCGTAGTAAATTAATTAATTATTTACACTTATTAGCAAAGTCTGACTTGACTTCACTATGACATTAACCATTCGACAAAGTTAGTGAAATAAAGGCACGGTGATAAACCCGGCTGATTAAACGCGCTGCGGTGCGGAGGGACTGCTAAGGATATATTACACACTGTACGTTTTCTACGCGGTTGTGTTTTTGTTAAAAGCGAATTGTAAACATTGTTTAAAAATAATTCAAAGTTGTAGTAAAATTATGAGACAGTTTTAGAACTATTAAAACTTGAAAATATATGTAATTTATAAATTTAATTAACTCGATCAAAAGTAAAGCCAAATCAAAAATATAAACAATTTAAATATGTTTGCCGTGTTTAAAATATAATAAATCAGACGTACTTTCGGCGTCACGAACGCTACGCGTGGCAACACCTCGCACGTCACTACAATAATAAAATTTCTCATCAACTCAGCCCTTCAATGCACTCCAATAAAACTTTATTAGCTGTAAAAACACACGAGCGCCCTCGCGAGCCGCTGTCATCGGGTCGCACTATCGGACCACTTGTAATGCTTGACGTTGAGCTTTAAAATAAGCGAGATCATCATAGACCATCCAGGGCTGTCCATACATGTGTCGGCATGCGGCGCTCAAATTTACGTAGTCGTTTTGTTGTTTGTTTGTATTGATATTTTAATGCAATGTTCTTACGTTAACATAAAAAAATACCTTCAATTAGATAATAATAATAATCTTGGAATAATAATAAAATGCCCGCAACTTGGACATAAACTAGCACACATTTGTGGACTGGCTGATACGTCTTTTGGTCACCGTGACTGGAATTGGTCAGGACCTATGTTTATGGTAATGTCGTCCAGCTAATATTAAATGAAGATATCAAGTTGGGGCAACTTCATCGTCTTTTTCGTACATTTGTTGTGTATTACAGTTCACATGGGTTAATATTTAACAAAGTTCAATGAAGAGTATTCGCAAACGTATTTTAAGACTCTTTACTAAATATAAATCAAAATGTGTCTTAGTATTTTGAAGTGTCTAACAGTTATATTATATTATATTATTGGCGCTACTTGTTGGTGGGGCTTTGTGCTAGTCCGTCTGGGCAGTAAACTATCAATCATCAGATATTCAAGCGACAAACATTAGTACTTAGTAGTGGTAATAAATACCATGGTCCCACTAACTATACTACTACAAAAAAGCTTTACGATAGATTCACAGATCATTTTCGTTTTATTGCCCACTAATCTGTGGTCGGCATGAGTGAAATGGCAATTTCTTTTTTAGTAAATATTCGGTACACGGTATCGATTCTACATTGATTGCCAAAAACCATCAACAAAACGAGCACAAAAGCGCGAAAAAAAAGAGTTTTTATACGCAGCTTTTATACAATTTAGGTAATAAATTATTATTTTGTATGACGCGCATCAGGTATCTTAAGCGAAGTGTAACTACATTAATAAATATTCATCACGGTGGGTGTTTGAGGAGCGAGTCTCGGCTCTGCGCTGCGCTGCTCGCGTGCGACTCGAGCGAGAACTTTTCGCGTGTTCACGGTTCACACCTTGCGAGGTGTAATTAGGTTATTTTTAAAGTCAATCTTGTAGCTACACAACTTGCCCTAGATAACTTTATATATCAATATTTAGGAGGCCGTCAATTTTTATTTTCAGGATTTCTTGTATCAATTAAATGAAATGAAAGCCTACCAATATTCCACTCCTGATCAGATTTCCTCGACCTATAAGGAGAAAACTTGGAGCTTATCCCACAATGCGACTTTAATGCAGGTTGATACACGAAGGAGAACTCCATCAGAATCATGCAGGTGTCTTCGGAATGTTTCCCGCTATCACGTGACATTAATTAAAAATATATTGAGCAATTAAATGTCAGTATTGCTTGCTCGGATTCAAACCCACAATAACTTCTTATTTAATGAAATGAACTACCTTGACTTATATTAAATATATAAATATGTATAATCATTTCTCAAGGACTTAAAGACATTTATTATTGCAAGGAAGTTGGAGGAACAGACTCCGTATACGCAGAATTTATATGTTCTATTAAGTTTTTGAATAAAACATTTTAGCCACGTATGACTATTACACTATTATGGCTGTAATATTTTTGTACATACACGTATGTTGTAAAGGACACGGAACTCTTCTAAAAGTAGTTGTAAAAACACCATAAATTTCATATTTAAATCCGCGAACAAAAACAATCCCAATGCGACGCTAGTATCAGAGATCATCCTAAAATAGGTTTCCTCGGCGTTTATTCTGATCCTCTACACGATTCTTCTTCCACTTAACAAAGATCATCTCTAAACTAATAACAATAAGTGCTATTTTCGTATGTAATGAAATATGTGCAAAACTGTCAAATGTATGCGGGTAAAGATGCAGGGTAAAAAAGACACCTGCGACCCTCGGAGTAAAATATACGGTGTTCAAGAACGTGATACGAGGAAAGGGAAGCTTATGGAAGCGTAGTCTTTGAGGCACGTTTATCGGCTCTGCAGGAAAGGGGATACATTATTTTACATTTGTTAAAAGTATTACAATAAAAAGCTCCTTATACTATAAATGTATTTCAGTTTAAAGTGTTTTATCTTCAAGTTAGATTATTTGAATATTATTAATACATTCATCGTTAAGTCCAATCCAGACCCATTGTTGTTGTATATTAAAACCCAGTGAGAGTTGTATTCATTTGATTTCAATAAGAAGTAATAAAAATAAATAAGTAAAGACATAAATATTCAAAGAACTGTCAGATTTTATATCACAAGCTTCTTTTTCGTAGTATATTTTTAACAAGATTTTCTTCTATTTAGATTGGAATATTAAGCAACACACAACTATGGAAGCCGTCGGCTCTTTTTTACAAAATATCCTTTATACTATATTTTTAACGATATTTTACGAGACGTTGTACTGAATTGACCTGTGACATTTAACAACGGAATAACAGGGCGGTAACGCCTAATCGAGCAAGGTCAACAACGTATATTCACATCTTAAGAATACATACAATACTGAAACGATGCACTGTATACAAACGTAACACAAAGATAAAACTACTGTGATTTGTCTCTAAAGGGTAATTAATGCAAATCCCATGCAATAATATAACCGAGACAAACGGATGCAGTTTTCGGTGTCGCTCGTAACACGTCCGCGTACTCTAAATGCTCTACATGAACTCATTAACAGGAACAATCAAATCACTTTAACGCATCAACCTGATAATTACGACACATCATTCTATTTGCGCGTCCAATGATTTATTTATGGTCGATGTATTCTCAACAATACATCGCTTAATATAACTGTTGTAATTCGTCTGACAGACTCTTCTGTTTTAAATGATATTGTAAAATTATATTCTTGGGATTGAATAGAGTTTCAGTATATCTTTAATTGTTTTTGTTAATATATTTTGTTGATTGGAATGGCTTCATTTTAGCGATTTCAGTTATTGTAAGAGAGACACTCCATCACCCTCTTAATATGGCAAAGAGTTCGAACACAGACTTGCTGGCTATAGGTGCTTCCCGTAAAGGTCAACTACCAGAATCTAGGCATCTATTTAAAATTTATCGACATCAATAACTTTTACAAGCACCGGAATTGGGCTTAAATCCTGATAATCGAAGCTACAGCGTACTCCAAGACTATTAACATGTTGTCTGAAGTACTTGTAATATTTACTATTCCTATTATCTTAAACACAATCAGCCAAAAAACGTACAAAGCGTTCAGTTCCTGCGCTCCCACGCAAACGGGTCGGCTAATAAGCATCGCCTCACACATCAACTAATAACAGGGCCCGACAAATAGACAAGCTCTATTAAAGTAAACCCATTACCCCACTGCCCACGCCCACGGCCATACGTGGGCGAAGACAATCGCTCAATTTGTAGTCGACCGTAATTACTTCGATCATCCTTTTAGTAATATTACCCTTTTTATAAAATGAACAATAATGGGTAAACTTCCCGTTCCTGAGAGATAGCTTATCAAGGAATTTACGAGTATAGGTACGACTTGTATCGGCGAGTTGATTTAAAAAATAGAATTATAATGGATGATAATAATTAATGTTCATGCTCATCCCATGATGTGATGTGACTTTGGCGAGGGTTTCAGCCCCTTTATGAAGCCAAAATGGAACAAGTACTTTTCTCCGTATGTTTGTCCTTCAATAGAAACGTTTTATGTAGACCCTTAATTTTAAATTAAGCTAGTGTAATATAAATGTCGATATGTGATAGGGAATTACTTACTATTAGACTATACAGAGAATGAAAAACATGGATTCAGCATTTGTTGATTTTCAACCCAGATAAGTCAGTTGTATATGATTATCCAGCTGTGTGATTAAATTTTTAGATCATTGAGTTGCTTGCCCGTTCTTTTCGATCGAATATTCATCAACTGAAACTTTAAATTTAAATTATTCTTGTATAGCGACGATTCAGAAGTTGCAAGAGCCTACTCGACTAAAGTATATTTTGATGATGATTGATCGTTATTAATAAATCAATTTTCATTAACACAAAATAAACTTCAAGAATGCAAAGGACTACTTTTTAAAAGTGATGATAATGATGACTTTATTTGCTGACAATGATCTATATCAGCGATCAACTATTGTTCACGTCACTCTGGTGTCACCAGGTGAAGCTAATTAAGGTCATTTTATTTATCCCGAGGCAAGGAAATACAAATTCTCTTTACACAAGCGATTCCAGCGTACTGAGCTCAAAATATAAATGTTTTTTTCCGAGGACCCCCGACAACTATTCCACTTAGCTTCAGCTGACACTTCAAAGCGTGCCACGCTTATCTTTATTCTGTCTACAAGTTTTTTCCCGCAGAACAACAGTTTCAGTCGAGAGCTTGACAAATAACATGGCAACACTTACAAACTCCTTGCTTCTAGAAAAAGGTATTCACAATTGGGTAAATAAAGTTACTGTTCACGGTATAGTATCGTGGGGGGAATTCTGGTTGAAATGAGACCTTATCTCGTTACCTTACGTTCGACATTACAACATTTTATGGATACTTGACATTTTGTGGCCAGGAACATTAAAAGGAGGAGTAAAAGTTTTACAGCGCTCTGAAGGTATAATGCTGCTTTGTCCGAAAGGCCGTTTGGAGAATGTACGTTAAACTGAGATACATCAGAATGTAAACAATAGCCATTCTAACACTACTCACTGCTTGTTTCGTATTGTAAGAAATACTTACCGAATCATTGCTTGACCTAAGTTAATACATGTATTATAAGTAGTAAGTAACAATACCATCAAAATATTAAATGTTTGGCAATATGTATAATAATTTAATTATATTTAACAAAAATTCACAATTTCATTATTAATAGATGAGAGGAATTACTGTTTTATCTCGGTTTTTCTTGAAAATATATTTTGAATCGGTACTTACTTGAACTTTATTTTAATCTGAATTAATTGCGATTGAAGGCTCGTAAGAGCCTTCCTAACTTAAGATAAATTTAGATTTTTATTGATTTCGAGAACTCAACATTGATTACAAGTTTTTATTTAACTAAAAATATTTGGTAGTATGTATTTCAAATTTTGTAACTGAATATTTAACTAGTTCTGTAAAATTAAAATCTCTAAATTGAGCTTAAATTTTGCACACACTTTTAGTGCTGGAAGCAACTATAACTATATATTTTACCTAATTGTATTCGTTAAACGTTGGTTTTCATATAGATGTATTAAATTTTTTATAAAGTTTTGCTTTTTTTTCAGCTAACGTACGCCTTTCTTTAAGAACTTAAAGCAAGCTGAAAAAATAAACTCTCACGAATTCGAAAATGATTCTTGTGTTGGTACAAATTTCTTTTGAATAATTCATGACCGCCTTATCTGATATCGTTGTTGTCATACAAGAATTACTTTTTGTTCGACAGACTAGCAATCGAACACTTCGTAAATAAACACGTTCCAATTGTAACAAAGAAAGCGAACGTTTGAATTTTATACCGATGACGTTAGAGGCCAGTATCGAAGCGAAACCGCCAACAGAGCAGAGCATCGAATCATTAGTATCTTGTCATGTTATTACAGAAATGTTGTTTGGTGCCGTTGGAGAATGTCTTGATAAATTCAAAGCTATGAAGAAACACTTACATTCCAATAAAGTTTGTGTAGGTGACTTACCTGAAACAGAGAGAAAATAAATTATTGGTAACATGCCATGACAAAAAAATTAAACGATAAAAAGTTCGTTATCGTGAGAACTGACCGGTGATGGCGAAGTAAAACATTCGAGCAACACATACAGATGGTGCTTTCTTAAATAAAAAATAACATGACTGTCAGTTAGCTCATAACCGCTGCAGATGATAATTGCTGTGAAAACTACGGTATAAAAGACATGATATTAAGTTAACAAAATATTTGAGTTTTACTTAAATATTTTGTTTTATAAACATGGAATTCATGCATAAATGAAATTCACTTTTAGCAATAATTTGCAAAAAGGACGATATTTAAATTAATTAACTTATTTTTTATAAAATCATAAAGTATCCTTGGGTAACAAAACAAAAGATAAACTTTACCACCTGCATAAAGTAACCTGCCCCGGTAGAAAATGCTGCAATTGTATTAGAACAGTACAAACGCACAGAGATAAATACAAAAGCAACGCGAGCCACATTACACCAAACCCGTCAGTGTCGCACGGCGCACCTCTTGATAAGGATTGACGCTCGTCTCAACTCTTGCATTATTCACAATCCATTCGTCCTCTGTCCACGCTATGCCGACATCGACCGACACTCTCCGAGATTGCCAATAACAGTAGAAAACACAAGAGCAATGCATGATCTTTAGTTATCAACGATTTATAAAACAGAAGAAACAATAGACGGATTCAAAGCTAAACTTTTTTTAGTTCACAGCGACCGCTTCTTATACGAATTACATTGCTAACTAAATAATTAACATAAAACATTAATTCAATACCATATATCCCGTCAATGGATAGAAAACCGAAACACGTAACGCTTGAATGAAACGCAGTAATGAATAAATAATGTTATCATTTTAAGTAAACTACATATTTTATTCAATAAATACTTACAACAAAACAGTTAATAGTTTGTATAATGTAAGCGTTTGCCAAGCATATTATAAATTACGTTCAAACTGTAGAAAACGAGGAAACTTTCAATATGGCTGCTCAGGTTATTATTATAGCGGAATATCATATCCATCGAGTAAGCCGTGACTAATTATAATGATACAGTATAATACCGGCCGCAGCCGCATTACTGAATCTATCAACGCAAGTAATAGAAATCAAGCGAGCCGGGACGGGGACAAGATTGATCACACGCGAGACCGAATTATTCATGTTGCGACACAGCACTCCACGATCACGATCATTCCATCATCCCGCTATCTGGAGCCGAGATAATCGGAGATTAGGATTCGAGGAGGATCGACAGATTTTGAGTCATTCTATATTTTTATTAATTCCTTACGGGCGAATGTTTTAATCGATCAAAGTAATCCGGCAACAAGAACGACTCGATTCCCGCTCGCGCTGCTCACTCGGTCTGCCATTAACCAACCGAGAATACATCCGAATACATCGCAGCGCACACTCGGCGTTCATTTTCTTAAGAGGTTTTCTTATAATATATTCTTATTTACTTTTTGAAGTTAAACGTTGATTTAAATTAATAATTTATATTATATATAACATTTTGAAAAAATAGCAAAAATATTTTCGTAAGAGATCTACTTTTAGGATACGACAATTATTGCGAGGTATACTTACGTAAAGTATAATGTATAGATTTGATGAAACTAAAACTTCTTTTTTCTCTCGGCGGCGCGTCACTCCACGTTTAATTATTATTATTATCAGTGTGTATGAGCACGAGTGAGTGCTCGTGCTTACAAAATGTCTCAGCGGGCGTGAGACGACTAAAAAATAAATCACTTAATTTAAGTTTATATGATTATAGCGACAATTTAACGAGGAGGGGTGCGCTTACTTTAGTAAATAGATGTATCAACATTTAAGTAATAGTTATAATTATTTATTTTTTTGTAACTCTAAAAATCATTCTTAAACTTATTTAAATATAAGCGTTTTTGTGTGATTATTCATAGTCATCATAGAATAAATTTAATAACTCATTCGAATAAACTGAGTAACAGGTATTCCCCATTCTTTAAAGATGACTAACAATAAAATTGTAAAGTATATGTTGAGCAGAAATAATTCTGATTCGACGAAACAAATACTACTAAGGAGCTCCACGCGTTATAAACATTTAATTATCATTTTATAATAAAAAAATAAAAAATTAAGCGTTTCAAATCTCGCTGGTTAATATTAAATACCTCGCTTCTTATTCTCAGTGTGTCTGACAGCTGGTTCCACCTTAACGCAATAACTGTCACGAAAATATGCAACCAATAAGAGGAGAGCATCTTCAAGTGGTCGCATTACTTTTATCTTTTTATTTTCGCCCCTTTAATTTATATCATTATAAATACACGTGTGATATAGATACCTACGTGTTGCGTTATATTTACACGTAGCACAACCGCGTTTTAGCATAATGTTTACTAAAAACGCTCGAAATATGTACCTATGCCAATTATGATTATGATGGTCAGTGAGAGAATTAATAATTCAAGTGGACCAATAAATTATTTTTATGGTTACTCAGTATACTATTATACTAAAACTATTCACATGTACACTAATAATAGTGATTCACTAACGAAGAAAGCACACACATACAGCCTTTGCCTTTATAATATTAGTAAGGATATAAAGCAGGAGCGAAGCTGCTGGCTCGCGGGTGTCGAATAACGATAATCAAACAAAGTCTATGATGACGACGCAAAAGTAAATCAAATTTAAGGCAATACAAAACAAACATTCACTAGACAAAACAAACGGAGGGACACGGTCGTTCATTGAGGAGCTAACGAAGCGAAGGCACGCGAAGGCACCAATTAACTAATTGTCAGTATTGGTGACCATCTCGTGTATACGTATACTGTGAGAGTTTTAATCGAACTTTACTTGTATAAGCGACCTAACCTCTCCCTGCTTTTAAACGTAGCTCATACCAGAAGCCAAACGTATTTCAGAGATAAATAAAATCATTACTGACTTAGACACGTGTGCGTGGATTTCGTGTGTCAGTGGGCAGATATTTAATGTGTAAATATTTACATTAATATTTTGTAATCAAAATAGAAAGTGTCCCATAAACAAAAGCCTAATTATTTTATTTTGAGTAAACATTATATCTAATTCAAGTAATATTAAATTAAATGGGGGTAAAATAATTAACTAGGCTGTATAACTTTACATAATTATATAAACACTTTTTCGTAATTTTCTGTATTCCGAAGTTAAAGCGGAGAGATTAAAATATATAACCTTGACCTTTTTCATTTGTAAAGGGTCAAATGTCTAATTAATTTAATTTTACCGACTAATCATAAAACAATTTTAAATGAGGTATTTATCTAATACTCGATGATATAATATAAACGACATCACAGTTCTCTACTAATTGCACTTGACACACATTGAACTTGGGAGTTGGGACTCGAGAGAATTGTGTCAACAGCACGCACAAATATTAAGCTCTATTTGCATTACATACACAAGCAAAATCCACCTTTATTACGTTTGTAACAAGTACGTTGATGGCACGCTATAGTAATACGTATAAAATAATTGGAATATGGTGTACACGTTACGGAATTCTTTCTTAATGATGCTGAAGATGATAGAGACATTTAGTATGAATGGTTCGTTCATATAATGGCTGATCGACTGTCAGTAATTAAGGCGGTTAAGACCTTTGATCTCAATTAGTTCAATTAATAAATGTTTCCGTGTTTCTAATAAACGTTCGCTATTCCTAGAACAATACGTACACGTTCTCCTTGTATTGTAACTTAAAATGATATCATTTTTTTTACATTACATAACATTAACAACCTCTAAATTTCCAACTGCCGGGCTGAGGCCTCCTCTCCCTTCGAGAAGAAGGTTTGGAGCATATTCCACCACGCTGCTCCAATGCGGGTTGGTGGAATACACATATGGAATTTCGTTGAAATTAGACACATGCAGGTTTCCTCACGATGTTTTCCTTCAACGAGCACGAGATGAATTATAAACACAAATTAAGGACATGAAAATTCAGTGGTGCCTGCCTTGGTTTGAACCCGAAATCATCGGTTAAGTTGCACGCGTTCTAACCACTGAGCCATCGCGGCTTATATCATGTAAACAACCTTTTATAACTTCACCTATTAAATCTCAGAACTTCAATTTGATGCGTTGAGTACATGCATTGAATAAAAGCTTGTATTGATTGATAAAGCCGAGTTAAACCGCGATTTCATTTGATTTCATTGTCCGTAATATAGACAATACAGATAGTATTATTTGTAAACTATTAGTTTTGTATTTTAGTCACTGTTGAAAAGATAGTAAAAAAAAACAAAAAATTCGAACCTTAACTATTAATTGGAAAACTTCTGCAAAGTTATGGAAAGTTAAATAAGCTCTATAATAACGACAATTTGCTTTCATAGTTGGTGATTTCATTTTTAAAAGAATTTAAAATAACCTGATCTTTTTATTTTTAAAACGTAATTAATTCTTATGAATATTTAATTTTTCGTAATATTTTTATTTTTTAATTAATATAATAAGCGGAATCCTCTTGGAGTTCATTGGATGCTTTTTTTAAATATGTAAATTGTTCACTTCTTCTGCAGGTATTTACATCTCTATCTGTGTAGGTGTCCTGTTTTTTTTATCATAAGTGATATTTGATATTTTATGGCTCCGATTTACTAGTAATGATATATATATATATATGTGTGTGTGTATTTATTTATACAATCGCTTGACTTTAATAGTCTAGTAGGTTCAGTATTTCACTTAAGTACGGTCACATAAAAATATACTATGATACACGCGTATTTTAAATTTATTTTATGTAAAATTATATATGAGAGCATAAAATTCAGAACTTTTCATCTCTGATCTCATTCCCACTTATATAGGTACTAGCTACAGACGCTTATACGTGTTCAGGGGACAAAGGCAGTACGAAGGATGCTGCAAAGGACCCCCCGTTGAACGACCACCGACGTTGAGCGTAACTGTGCTACCATAGGCTAGGTGGCAAATGAATGAGGCACTTTAAAAAGATAAAAAGGAAATTGATGATAGATACTCCAGTATTATAAACGCATGATATTTGTTTTATAAAAACATTGAGAGAAGTTATTTTTTTTTTATAAATATTGCTCCCAAGACTTATTAAATTCCATGGTCACTTACATACTGGTTGCAATCTTCATAAAAATTTACCTGAAATAGTTATAAAAAAAAAGAATTGACATGTTATGAACGAAGGAAGTCATTCACAAATCTTATTCTTATTATTAAAATTAAAAATATTATTATTATTTTTTTCTGATTTAGAAGGTGGTGGGATGCGGTTGAATGCGAAAGGCGGAGACCGTAAGCTTGTGCGTACACTGTGAGATGTCAATGATTACTATAATTCTATTGATGTCATAACTACAATCTAACGAAACTCAGCTAACTTACAACACACACTGAGGGTTGATTGTTTTCTTATTAACATACTGTTTTAAGAATGTTGGCATTGGTGTTATAAAGAATTTCTTACTGCACTGGAGTCTTTAGGCTTGGTGACCATTCACCATCAGGTGGCTCATTTGAACGTCCATCTATCTATTTTACAAAAAATACTTAAATGCCGCATCCACATATTTCTTACCCTCGTCTGAATTTTTATACGATAATATCGCACACATTGTCTCAGCTGTGATCCGAACGTTCGATACGACGCGCGGAGACCGCGGGGTGCGGAAAATAAAAAAAAGGTTGCCAGAACGATGTTGTATCCTTTTCTATTGATTGTGATTTATTATCCGTCACGAGTTCCGGGAGCCAAACGTGTGTATACGCATGACGGTATTATGACATGTTTTTACAAAAACTCACAAGCTCGAAACACTGACGAAATAGTGTATTTTGAGTATTTATTGTATAGTCTATCAAAGATATACGTAACAATAAAACGGATTAGGTTAGAGTATTTATAATTTAACTGAAATTCACTTCGATAGATTATTGTCTAACGAAAAGTAATGGGCACATTGCGGTTCATCACGCATATACCTAATGTAGTTCGCATCTTCGTAGGTTGTCTGGGAAAGATCATCACTTTGATAAAAGGACAGATGGCAAGCTTTTTTTTTAAATTATTCTTTTTTTTATAATTCTTGTTTGTGCAATAATATTGTTTATTATTATTACAACAATTAATAAATATAAATTATTATGACGCGATGATATGGTGATGTGTATTTTAATTTAAGTACTTTTAATAAACATTTAAAAATAATATTCTATTACAGGTCATAAACTCTTTACATTCACTCGTGTACATCAAAAACTTGCGTAATTATCATTGCGTACCGGTGTTGTAATTGTTTTGTCCAGTTAAAGGTATGCAATTTATTTTGTGTTGGCAGCATTTGCGTAGGCGAGGTCCGCAAATCACTTACAATATAAGGTGAGTTCACGAACTTTTCACTTGCATTTATATGATTTTTTATTCTTATCACTAAAACGGTTCTGTTTTTTTTTTTTTTATTTAATATATATAAAGTCTAGATGGCCCAGAGGTTGAAACGCGTGTATTTTAACCGATGATTGCGGTCTTAGCCCAGGCAAGTACCACTGAATTTTCATGTGAATAATTTGTGCTCCTAACTCATCTTGTATTCTGCGATGAAGGAAAACATGAGGAAACTTGCATGTAATTTATAAGTCTAATTTCAATGAAATTCTGCCATTTACATATAGCGAGTATGAATAAGCTCCAAACCTTCTCCTTAAAAGAAGAGAGGAGGACTTCGCCCAGCAATGGGATATATATGAATATTTTCACGACTAATAAAGCATATTTATCAAAGTGTATTAAAATCTCAAACCACTATTAGAAATTCATAATATAACATTCACTAGAGTTCTTACATATCCACGCATGTTTGAACTGACAGAGACAAAACAGATATAATAATGGGGAAGCATGGATCAAATGCCACGCGGCGGAAACTTCAACCGAGATACTTTAGACTTTTCTCATTTTTTGGGACGAAGTTCTTTTATGCGGTTTACGTCGAGTGAACCGGCGGACCATAACGTAAGGGAAAAGCATTATGGAGAGGGCAGGCGACCTTTCTCTCTTTTTCTCTTTCTATTTTATAATATTATATATAAAAATATTTACACTATTTTTTGTTATTGTTTTTCACAATAATGTTTTGTTTTTTATAAAAGAAATATAACTTTATTATTTCATATATGAGGTAGTGGTGACCAGTGTTTACGCAGCAAATGTACGAGAAAGGAGGTAGTCCGATATGGACACTTCTAATGCCGTCACATCTACCCGCAAACTTTAGTCTCGTGAACAAGACATTCGTATATAATGTCGAAATATTGAGCTCCACGAAATAAAAATTAAAAACATGGTAAATACCCCGTTTCAAATACTTATTTATTATTTCATTTTCTCAAACGTATTTTATAATTATTATTAATAGAACACAGCTTCAAATTAATTTAAATTTAAAACTGCATTCGTTCTAGATATGCATTATGCACCCGCGTATGCGTAAGCTAATCGGTAAGAGACGTTGAACGACAGTAGCTAATTAAAACAAACAATATAAACGTAGCGACGAAAATTCTAAATATTGTAAATGCGAATGTGTGTGTTGGTCCTCCTGCGCAGCAACGAACGTGGAATGTCCGGTATCACTCGATTCGGGGCACTTTTGACCAAAGAATAATACCAGGAGAACTACCGGTGGAAACTGTTCAATTTTAACCAAATGTAAGTATACATACTTATTTAGTACTTATAATAAGTTAATTACATATTTTTGTTGATTCGGTTTTTACAAGTAAATAAGCTGTAGGTTCTTGGTGAATATATTATGGCGAAATTTCTGCATTAATTCGTTTTTATATTTGGCTACAAACGTTTACACTAATGATATGCCAATTTAATCGTCTACTTTGTTATTCATAGAGAATATAAAGTGCCCAATGATTTTTTATAATTTTTTCATATTAATATATTTAATAGCGACGATAATATATTAAATCATAATGTTGACGAAATTCAGAATAGTTTATAACTTTAATATAAAACAAGCTACAATGATGAAACGAGCGATCTTGACTGAATATTACGGGCTTAAAAGAGACAGGTACAGTTTCAATGAGCTCATTGTATATTATGGTTAATGTCATACTCGATGCTGAAGGGACACATCGCGAAGAAACATGCGTGTGAAGCACACTCTCACTTTATCACACAACTTGCCCTAAATCGTAAAATTACTCGCCTAAGCTAGAATCCTTGTCCTTAAGGAGAGAGTAGATCATTATTATTAATTAATTCCTTAAACTTTACTTTGAAATCAAAGATCTAGATATCGTTCATAATCGTCACACTTTCAGTGTTGCCGATTTAAGTACGTTATAAGTTATCCAAATTAACTTACTACCTATTATTAACAAGTTTATTTACTTAAATTTATTTAAACAAACCTATTTTTTTATCATACTAAAGGTAATTAAATGCAGTTGGTTTAGACGTTATAGCTGTTCCTTTTGTTAGATGTTTGTTCTGAATTAATAACGAGGAGGGAAGACCAGTAGTGGAATATTTGTAGGCTGTTACGTTAGTTTCTTTTTATTCAAATAAATACGCCTAAATAACACAACGGTATACAGGTCGCCTAGATATGTAAAACTCACCAGCTAGACTTATTGGGAAACTGAATCCAATCCTAACTAAACTATACATGGAGAGAATCGTCAAATACAAAACGATTTTGTGAATATTCAAGATACAAAAATACCTAGCACAATTCTACACCGAGATTTTATCGCTAGTGGCTCTAATATAAACCCGAGATAATAAGACTATAGCGCCGAAACGATAAGCCCTCGGCTATCAAAATGTACAATTCCCATAGTTTTATTAACAATATTGTGATCTGTATCGGCGGACCGAAAGCAAAACTGTGTTTATCCCACAACTTCGATAACATACCGTGTTTGTTTCACAAAAACAAAGTGATTTGTTAGTCCGATGAAGACCTTTGTTTATTTTTATTTACATTTCAAATTTGGGTGTTTTTTTATGAAGATTTCGTTTTTATGAAGTTTGAAGAACTCCATTGATTTTTTTGTCTACGGTTTGAATGATATCGGTGCTCGCCGCCCGAATTGTTAAATAAAGATGCCACACACAAACATGCCGGTAGAAAACTCTGGAATGTTTTTGTGAAAGATTAAAACATGAGTGATACACTTTTTTTCATAATGTTATAATTTATCCGCTGTTAGGGCTCTTTGCCCGTCGGGGTGTTGCAACCCTCCCGAGAATCATTCCACCACCGAGCATCTATAATGCTACATTGCTTTGTTCCGGTTTGACCTGCGCGTAAAACGATATAAATTACCGTCACATGAGATATTGCTCTGATTGCTAAAACTTTTCTTGTACTTATTTTTTTTCTAATTTTGCATTTACTATCGTGATAAATGTTTTATTTTAGCTTAAATCCTTATTCAATCTTATATTTTATACCTATAATTGGATTCTCATCTTACTACAGGTAAGTGCCACTGCCCAAAGGCAAAATCAATGTGTCACCAATCTTAGAAACCAGGATGTTATTTCCGTTGTGCCTGTAGTTACACTGGTTAAACCTCTCTCATCCTTCAAACGGGAACACAACAGTACTGTATTGCTATTTGGCATTGCAATACGAGGTACTCATACGGGCGTGCACAAAGCCCTGCTGCCGCGTAAGTAGTGTGATGTTCAACAAATAAAGTTTTTTTTCTTATCACATGACATAGTTCGAGGTGCATTGACGGAAGGTATTATATGCTAGTTCTTGCAATGCGGTTGCTATGGTTACCATGAAGTCACCATACGTCATACTAGCAAAAACAAAAAATAATATAGATAACTAATTAAAAAATATGATTTATAATACTGTCGACTAAGTTTATTAATATTCAAGTTCGTGAAGGTGCGAACACAGCGCGGTAGCGAGCTAGCGACAATAAATAAAGATTAATCGCCGAACTAATCCGGAACGAGATAACCTTTAATTAACTCTAATATAATTTCATAAGAGCTAGGCGATAGCATCTCTGCGGTTATTTCTGAACGCACTTCGCTTATAAGGCGAAGGTTCATATCGGTTAATGTGATGGGTAATTGATATTAAGGAAGCGAAATATCAGAGAGATTGATTTAAATTAATTTCTCACAGAACTGTACTTTGTATCTTTATTATTATTTTGCACGATATAATGTGCTTCGAAACTTAAATTAATAAATGTTAAAATATATAAATACATAAACCAAGCAGTGTTTAGAACGCGTGCAGGTAAGCGTCATTGAATTCATGTGCTCAATTTGTATTTATAATTATTCATTACCCTCGTGCTAACAGTGAAAGAAAATATTGCGAAGAGACACTTACACATTAAGTATGTGTCTAATTTCAACGAAATTCTTCCACATATGTATCCACAACTCGTGTCGGAGCAGCGTGGTGGAATGAACTCCAAAACTTCTCTTCAAAAGGAGAAGAGCCCTTAGCCCAGCAGAGGAAAATTATGTGGTTACTTAACTTCAAATCCAGAAACATTATGACTATACATAAAATAGAGCAATTAGATAGATTAAGTAACGAATATTTCGTGGACTCCGGGGCTGCGTAGTGGGACATAAGCAACACTTCGGACTACGTGCTAGTTCAGGTTAAAGTCTCAGTGAGCCGGTGTAATCTAACACATAAAGTTCATATCATCTTGTTAATTCTATTATTGAAGTAGAATTGGGAAACAGACCTAACCTCTATAATAGATGATATGTAGGTGATATTCAGTCGCGTCCCCAAAACATTCAGAGATTTCGAATTTGCGTTAGTTTTTATCATGGAACCGAGATTCGAAGAATTGATTACAAACAGCCGTGCGGTAATTAATTATTCGATTCACAAGTAAAAACGCTCCAAAAGCAGCGAGTTTCGCGCGAATTCAAAACTGGTTCACAAAAAGTAAATCCGAATCGTATTTTAAATTACATCAGAATTGAATTCTTTTGGGTCATTATTTAAATTTTATTTCGGTTTTTATTTTTTATTTAGAACTCACAAGTTTATTGGGCCTCGGGGCCGTTATTGAATGTTATTAAGCTTCCATAGTTTGGAACCTCTGCAGTCGCAAAAAAGAGGACATTTTTTTATTTATTTTTCGATAGTCATCATACCTGATGACGATTTTTGGGCGATCATCGCGACTGTAACTCAGGACACGTGATACTTGTATTAAACCCTCGAAGAGTATTTTACAAATATACCACACTTTCAAAGGCTAAGCTTAAAACTATTGTAACAAATAATTACAAACTTTTCCTAATTACTAGTTTATGGAAAAAAAATGGTGAAAGCAGACGTAGCGTCGGAGCCACACAGCCTTAAAATCGAGCTCGCGTTGAAAATTTCATACAACTTCCGTCGTGAGTTTAAACAAACTTATCTGAAACTTGGCGGGACGTGGAGAATTTTTCAAAGCGATGAAGTTTTGCCCTTCAGGGAACAGACCGACCGTCCAACGAATACACAGCGCTAAATATGAGCTGAAATACGTTGAAAGCCTTTACTTTAAACTTTATCTTTTGGTTCATTAGAGAACAATGCTGCTTCTATTATACTTTGATGAAAGTTAAGATACAAGAAAAACTACATAAAGTGTTCATAATACATATGCAATTGAATTTTATTTCTTTCAAATATGAATTTTTAAATACACAAGACATTTCAATTAATGCTCACCCAACTTATAGAACCAAAATAACAGTGTATAGATATCAACTGTATATCAGATGTCCCACTGGTGGGACTAAAGCTTCCTCTCCTTTTTAGAGTCTCTCGAATGCTGGTTGGTGGATAAACGTGGCAAATTATCATCCGACGCATCCAGTTTCCTCACGATGTTTTTCCGTACCGCCTAGCAAGAGATGAATTGTAAACACAAATTAAGGCTATAGATATGCTGGAGTTGGAACCCATAATTAACGGTTAAGATTCACGTATTATAGTCGCTGAGCCATGACGGCTCTTAGTTATTTACTGTTGGAAATCATAAAGTCTAATCGTAGGTCCTAGGTTCAATTTTTACTTGAATAATTTCCTATCCGTAAATTATTATATTATACACTACCGTTACTCGATGGTTAATATTCGTATACCTACATCAAAGGTCGCAGCGATTAACCCACTGGGTAGAGGCCTAACTCTGCAACTATAGTGCCACTCCATACAAACCAAGTTTATTTCGTTCGGAGCATTGTGCCCGTGGGAACTATGCGCTGACCGCTTTATTGACTGAGAGCGGGTGTAACGAACTCTAATATTTGTGAAGTAAATCAATACCTAAAAACATTTTCCATAGTCGTAATTGTTTATACAGAAAAAATATTCACAGAAAAACAAAAAAACCTACAAGAAATGTAGATCTATGTAGGAATGTTAAATCTATTTAAAATAATTTGAATAAAAGTTTAGACAAAAAATCTCATAACTTACGCTAATACGATGCTAATGCTTATTTATTATGTTAAAAGCATTTATATATGTATTTTATAATCACCCGTTTGAATACAATTATGGCTTATTTCGAAGTGACGTTAACGTCAAATCAATCAATTACCCGAACACCCACAGCTTGTGGTCTGACGTTGTATTAGCGTTCGTTGTGCTCCCCTGCGCTGTAACTCACGAGCCTCCAGTGTTTTCTATATAATAATGGAGATAAATAAAATGTTAATAGTTCCAATGGCTTTGAACCGAAGACGCCGCTCATAAGCCTCGCACCTCATGAATAATTTAATACCGAGTTTAATTATTGTGTACGGATAGTCGAGTTTTATTCGAGTAATTGAATGTTATACTCCGGACTCGTTTAGATTATATTTTATGGTGTAATGGAAACTTGTTTTATCGAATTTACGTTAACGCTTGGTGGGTCGTTTCCTACTCGGCTGGGGGCATTTTATATTTTCCGAGTTACTAATACCACGACTGAAGTAATTATACCAGTGAAATCGGCGTGTCGATCGAATCGTATGAATTTATTCAAAGAATACGCATCGGTAGTAAATATGTTTATCAATACAAGTTTTCTACAATTAAATTCAATTACCTTGTTAAAAAAATCTCTGCATATATTTTATTAGTTACTATATTCAAGTCGGTCAGTCGATTTAAAATTAAAAAAAAATGAATAAAATAGGAGACTAAATAATTCATTAAAATTATTTCGCCATCGATACGAGAAGACACAGACATAATGTGGTTAGTACGTCGCAGCAGATACCGCAGTTGGCGGACCTTCAGCAATAAGAAGTGTGCATTAAACCCTGCAAAGGTTGGCAACGACGAAGCAATCTTAAAGTTGAGTAGAGATTGGACCTTTTCATCGCATCAATGTCCTGGCCACTTGACGTCCGCCCACAGATGACTTACAAGGATTATGCGAACAGAACTAGGAATTAATTTAAACAAGCTATGTTAATATAATTAAGCAAGACACGATAAGAATATATCTAGATATCACAATAACTCGTACATATTTATCGTCCGCGCGAACAAAGTCACGCGCACAACAGAGTCCAAATAAGCTGAAGAAAAATAAGAATATTTTATTATTTAAATATTTGAAAACATTTTTAAAATTATTATACTTCGGTGATTTATTATTACGCATTTGGTCTAAACGAAAATACGGACAAGTTTTTGGTCAATTATGTAAATTAACGGGCTCAAAAAATTTTAATGAACAACGCATTTATAGGTTCGAAAATCTTGGATACAAGTTTATATCAAATAAGATCGCACGCATAGAAAATGTCCAAATTGCATTAATTACATTTTTGTTAGCAGATTGATTTGTCAAACTAATTAAAAAAAATCTCGTTTCAAGGTAAATTTTTAATCGATACTACGATAAATGTAACGTTAGCATGGTGCAGCGATCGGGTGTGTAGCGTAATTATTGATGTCACGATCTTAACAAGGTCAGTAGAAGTGTTTCATTAGGAAAACGTTTAAACAGATTCGAAACATTTACATAGTAAGTTGATAAAGCCATCAAAGTTCTGACGTTACGGCTATTAACGGTGTTATACAACCGCACTCCGCTAAAATCTAAGCACATTAATTTTAATAAATGAATGCGACAAGTTCTTCGAAGTACATTAAATTCGTACTAATACCTCAATATTTATCACCTGCCCACGGGTGAATTATTAGTGAGTATATTCAGTACGTAGTGTAGGCGGCCATGTCTAGGCGGAATTAGTGTGGCGGGCCTGCGCAACTCATCTCTTAGCTTACCTCTGACTTTAATTATAATCGCTTCTAATAAACTAAAATTTAATCTTATTTAAAATAACAATTTAGAATTATAATATCACACATAACGAGTACTTACTTTTTTAAAAAATGATTTAAAAATAATATTTTTGTACAAACAACATCAGATTTACTTTGGATGAAGTAAAATAGTAAAAAATTGTTCATTTTGGAATATTGAAATGATTATACCATGACGAACGTTCAACCGAAATACGTTGAGAGAAAGGTTCGTAAAAATATAAAATGATATAAGCGCGTAGGGAACAACCCGACTTGGCGCTTTGTACGAGCTAGGGTTTTAGAATTGGACGACCGCCAAATTTTAATTACAATATGACAACGTAATGTGATTATGGAAATTTTGTTTGATATTATCATGTCAAATGACATTGTTTTTTTTTTCGCAGAGACGAAGAAACAGTAATTATAAACAAATAATGCTGAGATCTGACCCACTGAAACATATAGAATAAACAAAAAGATGTAACATAATAGTAGCTTTATACAAGAGGGGTTTATTACTTTACCTGATCTGAATTATCATCATCATTGAGGGGGAAAATATTCCTACAAAGGAGCATTTAAAAAAAAAGGTTTAAATCTTAGTTCAACATACTAGCATTACGCTTGCTTATTGATCGTCAAAAACTTACAACTGATTCGGAAAGTGTTTCTTTCCGAATCAGTTGTAGGTTTGCCTCAAACCATAAAAGAACCTTTGACACACAAACGTTGCTTAAAATATTTTTCGATTGAACATTTCCGAACATTTTCTGTATTTCTGTTGTAATAATGCCTATATTGTCCCACAAAAGAATTATTAACCCGGTGTGGTCGGGTAACAGGCGTAACTAGCTTATGATGGTTCCCGGTATTATTAGTATTACATCACAATTTCAAGAAATATCTTTTATGTTTTCGCAGACGTAAATAACATTATCAAATATGTATGTTACAGTCATAGTGATTAAATAGCTATTATACATAATGACTGATCATTATGTATAATAGCAAAATTGACTAGAGAATGTGATAAAATCATCACTTTATTCGGATATTATTCATAATAGCGGGTCACAGTTAGCTAAAGTAATAAATACGGTCTAATTTACTTAATAAATTAAACTTAGATAACTTTATGTTAATTAACGTATAATGATTATCCATGACAATGTTATTTTTATTCTTAAAATAAACATTTTTATTATTACTTTTAAATAACAGTATAATATGGCTGCACATATAGTTAGGTATGATGTTTAAGTATACCTACTTGTTTTATTATATTATCCAAGTCTACGAAGATATTATTAAAAATCCTAGTTAATGTGATTACTTCTGTATAAATTGAGTAGAAATTTAGATAATATATATAATATCCGGATTTATTACTTTGGCTGTAACATATACACTAGGAAACGATTCTCAATATCTCCATTTTTTTCAGGCCCATGTTGTAGACTTCGCGAATAGTGTTTTTTGCAAATTGACAAACGATTGTAAAACAATAATCATTTATCGAAACTTTTATGATTAAGGTTAACTTGTGTTTTTGTGTGCATTCCGAGGAGCGCCCAGCAAACCAAAATGGACACCACACCGGCCTAACTGTATGGTCAATACAAGTACCTACCTATATGTGAAATAATCAGCTTTGCATACTTATTTGTGGCGAGATGACGTATAGACTCGTAGGTTTATCATAATAGATCAAACATTACATAATGTCGCTAAAATTTTAAGTCCATTTAAAATGTGCACTGACGTCGATTTAATATTATTTGTGCAAATGTTACAAAGATATCGCTCTAATATTTGATATTAACTGATGATTTTATTAAAAACCCACCGAGTCACTAGTTAAATATATAATCGCGGCGAGAAAAGACCTTTTTGATATAAATACGGTTCTTTTCACGCGTTCTTAAAAATATTTCATAAGAAAATATTAAAAAGGCGAGGGACCTTGCCAGCTGAAGTATTTAAGAACAAGTGGGAATGAGGTGCGGTGAAACGTCGTAAGACGTTAAGTAATTTTAATACTCAACGTGAAAGGAATAGAGGCTATAATCCAAATAAATATTAACGTCCTCAAACGGCCCGATGTAGGTGCTAAATGTATTAAGGGTCGCTGGAGCAAGAAAGCTATCGTGTTAGGCGTCTGCTGCAGGTTGTTTGAAGTGGGCGAAAAATTGTATTACTCAAATTATAATATCATTATTGTCACAAAAAACAAATACACAGAAATGTATTCCGAAACTTCAGATAAATTCAGTGTGTTATAAGCAAAGAGGACACTCTTTAGAGAGGGAAATATATTCGAATTGATCAACATGTCTACAAAACAGTTTATAACATAAAAAACAATATAATAGTAATTAAGCAAAGACTTCTCGGTTATTATTTATAAACAATAATTGAATAAAATTATTAAGCATTTTTAATATTTTATTTGAAAAGATAATGATATTTTATACGTAATTGGAGTTGGAGTAAATGCTATGTGTATATTTGAGAAAAGATGCAGAAGAAGCAATTGGATATTTCTCGAATATCCAACGCGAAATGTAAAACAAATACCAATAGGCTTAAAAGAATTTCACCAAGCGAGCTCAATTAGCAGAGGCCCAGCTAAGCAATTTGTGTATAGGTGACAGTAACGGCAGCCTTGCAAATTGGATAAGTGGGGACTGCCGGACGCAGTCATTTGCATTCCGACTCGTTGCAGGTGCACCGACAACGGTACAGAATGATACGTGAATTAAAGAACCTATCCACACCAGGATATCAGGTATAAAAGCTGCTAAAAATTACTCTTTGGTCATTTCTATTTTCCAAATGAGGTCATTTTCATTATAAAATAAATAAGCTTCGATCACTAGAGACACTTAGAATACGTCAACTATGCTATTTGTATTTAGCACGGTTACTGTTTGCAAAAAAATCGTCAAGATATTTTAATATCAAGGATTCGTGCCCAAATATCATTAAGACAAAACAAGGCAAAACACTGAGCCGGCGGTAAAACTGTAAAACATCTGAATTTATTCGGGCGAGCAAAGTTCCGGCGACCCGTGACCCGACAGATGCCACGTGCCGGCCCTGCGATTACAGTGCTCATCTGAAACTCCAAGGTTTTATTCTAAAATGCTTTCAAAAATATTACTGGAAAATTTTGGGATGAGAGCGAACCGTGAATGCGATATCTTGAACGAAAATAATTTCCGAAATTTTCTGAGCCAATGTGATTGCCCTAATTCGTGATTGAATTTGGTTCACGAGTGCTCACGACTGGGAGAATTTTTCTTAAATTTTTCACATTTTTTCTCGGAATATATTCGAATATGATTGAACATGAAACTCAGATGAAACCAATTTGCAACATATTATTCATTGATATTATTTCTTTAACTTTCGAACCGCTTCAGAATTATAAGGTACGCAACATACGCGAACATTTTTGATACGAAATCAAATATTTTAATATTCCTTACGATGTCGATTGAAGCTTATATTTTAAATATACAATAGGTGCTTAAAACTTATCTAAAATGTTACGCTTAATGATTTAAATAACAATTAATAGAAAGCCGTTATATGCGAGGTTTAATTTCCGCGTGGAAATGGTTAATTTTCGGTCGATGTTAAGGCTCGTTAATTTCCGTTGCGTCACCTGTCATATAAAGAGGGGTTGTATTTTAATGTATCGAATGCGTGTGAGTTGACTTTGTACAAAAGGTAAATTATCAATATAACTGTTCGAATATGTTTTATTATAAATAGGTTTACGTAATTCATTCTCACGTTGAACAAATGATACGATGCCGAATTGCATATTATTTTAAAATTATTTCACCCAAGACTTAGTTTAATTTATAACAGTTTTTAGAAAAGGTTTAATCGTTAATGCTAAAACAATATCAGTCGGTGTCGAAATTTACTTTTTATTTCTGGGGATTTCACAACTTATTAAACATAAATTAAGAGCAAAAGAAAGAGCAACAGTGGACAAAAGAGAATTGTCTTTAAATTTACTGGTTCAAGATATCGTTAAATGTGAAATGAATACTCCAACCGTTATCCTTTGAACGAACCCGAAGTGAGTCGTCGGGGAAAAACATCATTGCAGCGTCCATTGTATCAACCGTTGATTGTTATCATTACGCAGCGTCATCCGAGGGTGATCTAACTCAATAAAGGGTGACAAATTTACTCGAGATTAAAAGCAACGACGGATAAACGGATATTGAAAATTTTACAAGCGAAGCCGTTTCGGAATCGTATTTTATTTTCTTTCGCTTTGAGTTTAATTTTGAATTTGCTTTTCAAAGTTAGTTTCAATATTATTTGACGAATTAAGGGTGTAATTTTTTTTTTATAAATTTGAGCATATCACGTAACTAAAAATAAATTTTCAAGTAATTTGAAAATATCAAAATTACTCAAGTTCGTCTAAAGCATATTTAAAAAATAAATACAAACAGAAATCACTGATTGTGTAGACGTCAGTAAATAGCAACATATTGAATGACTGATCCCTTTAGCTTCAGGCGAGGAAAGATTATACTAAATATTTTGTTACCGCAATACACAACTAATTAACGTCTGAGTATTCTGTTTAGCTTTGCGATCGACAGAGTTTTGAGAAACATTTTTATAAATAAAAAACCGTTTTGCGTTCAATTGAAACTCTTGTTTTTGTAATTTCAATTATGAAAAATAAATTAAATATTATTCATAAGAACTTACAATTTCCCTGTAATGGTATATTAAACAAAAATTAAATATTATAAAAGCATCAATCTTTTAAATAGCTGTCTATAATTATAAAACACCCGACCATTACCGGAGTGACTTAATGGCAGATGTAACATAAATATCACCTGTAAGGGCCGAAGCAGAACACTCTGGACTAAATTACACACGCAGGCCCTTCAATTTATTATTTGATTTAAATGTTAAAACCGCTGTTGTACATGATTGTATCCCGCCTTAATAATCTTTTTCATCGTCAATTGAGATAATGATACCCGCTATTGTTTAAAGACCAATTTCGGTGTAAATTGTATGTTTCTTAACAAATAATAAATAGAAAATAGTTAGAAACGGGCACTTAATGAAAGTGAGTGATAGAAAATAGGGAAGCGGGGTGTGGATTCACATCTGTCGCTACCAATTGAACGTTGCAGCTTATTACTGTATAGGGACTGTACACAACGTTGTTATTGTAAGCAAGAAACAAGACAAACAATTGTGTTTTTAAAGAAATGTTCGAATTCATAAACTATCTAATAGTTTGACTTCAGACCTATTCTATGAAGAGAGTCTGGTATCGCGAACGATATACTCGAAGATACAGAATAATGCGTAAATGTACAAAAAATCTTATCATTGAAGTCATAGCAAAAAGCAAATATACGAAATTTTTATTTCATTGCTGCATTGAAGGCGGAAACCTTCCAATAAATCAGGCGTCGTATTTTTTCTAGTCAATGTACTCCAATCTTTATGACATCGTCTGTCACTTTATACAGTTCATTTGTCCCTTTCGTTTGGCTGTTTAAATGTGATTTTAGCACTATTACGGGGGGTGAAGCTTGAAAAATGAGACGCGAATCCGATTACTGCACTCAGTCTGTCGGTACCGACGGCTTACATTTGAAAAGACAATTAACATGATGATTACGAAATAAAATGCAATTTTAAAAGAAATATTTACCATTTGTTCGGAGATTATAACATCGACTACGATGAGTTTTAAGATTTCAAATTTAAAATTAATAGAAATTTTATGAATCTAATTATTGATGATTAGATTTTAAGTAGGTACATCTTTCCAATAAAGAATTTAACTTTTAGAAGAATTGGAGTCGGGTATATTTTTGTGCAAAATCGAATGAAATTACATTAAACTGTTACATCGATAAAATATTACAACATGCATACATGTACAATAAAAATACGACCGCGGATATTAGCAAATCAAACGGCGCGTGTGATATAGTACCATATGTGTTTTTATTTAAATAATATTCTCTCTTCAATAAGAAATAGTTTCGGTACGCATTGTGTCGCAATGCGCGCCGCAAAGCTGGCAACAAAGAACAAAAAATGGAAATGTCTCTGCAAATATTTTCGCTCACAAAAACTCTAAGAATAAGTGAATCCGACTTAATGTCGTGCTTCAAGGGATATGTGACAATATTTATCGTGGACACAAATGGACGCCCCATTGTGTGTGTCGCTATAAACATCGCTGGTGTGTCCATAGCCTATTGTTTGGTTTTTAATATAAAAGTACAGAGGTTTTGAGTACAAAGTGATTCTTGAAATTCCGGTAAACATCTAATAAGATCTTAAGTTGCAGCTTGTATTCTAAAACTACACATAACGTCTTACAAACTATGCAAGCACGATCTTGTGTAGTTTTCTCAACATATGGTTTTGCAAATGCAAAAAGTATTTATTTCAAATCAGACTGGACGAGCACATTTAAACAAATAAACAAACGCACGACTAAATGAACTGTTCAGCGTCATAGCATAGAAGTTTAAATTAGTAACAGACTCTCGTATTTCGGGGAATGTCAAAGAAAAATCAGTTTCAACAGCTTGGACGTGCATCATTATTTTCATCAAAGCCCCGCACTGGAGAAATATTAGGCTGTTACTCCACAGGTCACAACGTGTTTATTGTGCGTTGCGTGCGTTCCAATGTTCCATCACTTACGTGTGACGGATTCCCGTTCGTTCCACAGCCGGCTTCAATGGACCTGAAATATCTATAACTTCAACCTTATGCCCCTCTAACAGAGGCTAATGATGGCCATGCTTAACCTTATTGTTATTATGTTATTGCTCTGTAACAGCATCGCTAATTGTTATGTTTCCATTAACGCTGCGTTCCGTTTCAAAATATTCAATGTTGTTTGTAATTAAACGTTAATTAAGTAACTGCTCGGCGATCTTTTCGCATTACTTGGTACATAGAAGCAATTTGATTTTGTTATCTAGAGTGTAGACTTTGATCATTTACAAAGTTTATTTTTAATTTTGTTACATTTAACAAATTGTATTTGGAATTATTGTTAAATGTTATTTGTTCATCGTTTCTATTTACATTATAATACAATTTAAGCGCTTTAATTTTACAAATATGTATTTTAATAAATAATGTTACATTTTTTATTTATTGTTATTGTTAATTTCGCTGCACGTGTGTGTATAGTGAGCTGACCGCTCCTGTTCATGTCACTACAAAAGATTCATTACATTAACATAACAATCGCTACAAGGCGTGTAACATTTATTGAAAGATCTACGTTTTGTTGGAAATATTTTGCAATAGTATTGTATAAATTGACTCATTATAACCACACAATACTTTATAAATTATATGACAATTTAACGAAAACAATCACCTACTTATTATAACTAGTTTTCGTCGCGAGGTCAAAATAGCATAATCGTTATTAAAAGTTTGAGAAAACATAATTTACGAATTTGCGTTGACGAAAATTATTTATATTTTATCTAGTCCAAGGCGGTTTAAGAACTCGAATTGGTGTCGCGGAAAAAACTACTGACTAGTTTTAAATATCAATACTAAATTACGTACAAAGAACAGCAATACGTCGAAATATTTTTGCATTTGAAATATCTATTCCCGTCATCCGATTTGCGGAGCGTGTTTTTAAAGTTTCATAATGCGGTAAACGTTTGGTAAATGGTAAGTCATAGGAATAGAGTACAAAAGGCGCTTCGCACGTAAATAATATATGGAGAGGTTCCTTCTAAGAAATATCGACCACTCGACGAAACTGCACGTGATATTAGTTTTCTTTGTGAATTTAAATTTCTCCTCTTTGCAGTTATAATAAAAATTAAATTACTTTCAATCGCCAATATCAGCGTCTAAGACAGGATAATTAGAACATCTCGAAGACGACGCTAATTGTGTGTGATAATCGATTTAATGAAGATCTCTTTCTGTTCTAGACTGTATTCTAGATTTGCTTTTTCTCGATCTCTTTGAATTAAATAAAAAATTAATGAGCCGGCCCTAAAGCGATATCCTCGGGTAAAAATTTATATTTTTAAATTAATATAATTATGTTTTATAATACGCAAATATTAAAAAACAATAATAGCGAAATTGCATATAACGACAAAGTTTTCTTTCAACAAATTACAAATCAAAATATCCGTATAAAGGGTTGATCGCCCCAAATATTTTTAAAGGGCTGTCCGAGGTCATTGTCTCTTTGGACCATTGGGGTTGCGTATGTGTAGGTTACATAGTGTTAGTCGATAGCCTTTACACACGTTCGCTTGTGTTTGTGTCCGCAATGTGTGCATGTATTTATTTGTGTGTTGCGGATTAATATTAAATGGAACGATTGTCGAAACTGGTTTTTTATTGCAGTGATTTGCATCGAATCATTGTGAGGGGTCCGTTTTAAATATCATAAGATATGTTCGCTGTTTATTCGAATGCATTTTGCATTATTAAATGATAAATGTAATTTAATATAATGCTCATAAATATTGTTCATTTTAAAACACGCTTAGTAACATTTGTTAGATCAATTAAGGGCATATTAGTAATCCAATCAAATATAATACCTTTAAAAAAACTATATTTTTATTTATTCATCTTTTTAATATTAAGTTGTAGTTCGAATAAAATCATTTAGTAAGTATTTATACGGAATATATTGCTTAAGTTTTTAAGAATAAAAGGCATTCCTTTCGAAAGCAACTTAAGCACCGAGATAAATTTTAAAACCAAATTAATATTTTTTTCATACACTTTTAAAGTCTCAGTAATAAAAATGTAATTGATACTCAAAATCTTTCAAGCAATCGTATAATACTTAAAAAAAAAACAGAGCCAACACAGACCGGAGACAAAAGCATTTCAATTACCACAGACTATAAAAATAAATCCTCAGCCCCATAAAGGGCGTAATAAAAATAAAAGCTGCCGTCAAAGGGTGACGCCAGGCGAGTCACGTACTTTTTTTTCGAATGTGACAAAGAAAACATACAAACAAATGTTTGATGTGCGGTTATTGGTGTCATAAATGTTTTGATTGGAGTTAGAACTACATATATATCTGGGGCCGATGACTGAGTGGTAGGAACCATAAACGCGGGTTCAAGTCTGGGCAAGGGCTACTTTACTTACTTAATTTTTTTTTTGTATTATATGTAGGCGGACGAGTAAATGGGCCGCTTGATGGTAAGTGGTCACTACCACCCATAGACATTGGTACCTTTAAGAAATATTAGATGATCATTCTTTCAATGCTCTACAATTGAGTTTTTTTTATATTATATTATATAGGCAAGCAAATGGACCTGATGGTAAGTGGTCACCACCGCCTGTAGACAATGATGTTGTAAGAAATTTAAACATTTACTTTAGAATTATATACATATTAAGGCCTTTTGTATATTTAATGACTGAGTCAAGTAATTTATAAGTCTTATTACAGGCAATCTATAAGATTGATATTAAAGATAATTTAATACGTAAATGAAATGTTACAGACCGATATATTAGTTATTATATATAATAAGTCACATTAAATATAATATCTAAACAATACCACAAATAAAATACAATACAAATTGCAACTCTTAAGAACAAATTTAAATTATAATACTAAAGTTCGACACTGATTTTATAAGAATAAACTTGTACCTCACCGCAGAAAACAATCATAAGATGTCCCAAGTGATATGCGAAATTGACTTTAATAATTATTAAATAGAAACGTTATACGTATCAAAATAGCGTATCACCGTAATTCGGTTCAACATTCCACGAGTAAGGATCGACGTAATATAAGTTCTTACAGAATAAAATGTATTCTAAACATAACTGATAATTATTAGTTTTGTACTTAAACATTATATCTTTATAACGGAAATAATTCAGTTGATATAAAATGAACAGATAGTATCTGTAATGTGCAGCAGGGGCTTAGAGGTGGTATTTTAGACCGTTAACTCTAATAAACTGCGCGTGTAAAATGGGTTGAGTCAACAAGCTTACTAACTGGCGAGTTAGCACTTGCACGCTAGGGCACCGCTGGAACAGTAGCGAGTGAGGCTAACGAGAATATCACATTGGGTTTAAAATTTGGAGGTAACTAATTAGAATTTATGTTGTGATGCGCCAGTGCGAGTCAGACTCGCGCACGAAGGGTTCCGTACCACTATCTATAAAAACTTATTTTTTTTATTCTGTTTTTACTGTTTGTTGTTATAGCGGCAACATAAATACATCATTTGTAAAAAAATCAGGCGTCAATCTATCATGGTTCATGAGATACAGCCTGATGACGGACAGACGGACAGACAGATAGCAGAGTCTTAGCAATAGTAATCTTATTAATATATGCCAAATAAATGTATTTATACTGCGATTATATCTTCAATTATTATCCGATAAATTATATAAAATATCTCATAGTTTCTCTTTCATTTTCTGACCGAAGGTTAAATAAGAAATATCAACAACATAGCCGGCTAATGACTCTATCGACTTGACTGGCCCCGCCCAGCGCCCAGCGCCCAGCGCGCAGCGCACAGCGAGATTCAATCCCACCAACCAACATAATTACGTTTTCTTATCTAGATGAGCAATGTAATTGGCAATGTGTTCTGCATAACGAGCTCTGAGGTACATTTTAAACAAACTTATTTTTATACTTTATTTTTTTATAAATCTGAGGTGTGGTCGTTTTGCATTGTGACCCGCTTCTGTTTGCACTGCTTAAACTTTACTCACAAACTATCAATATATTTTAGGCATAGATAAATTTCAATAACAGAATGGCAGACGGTTAAATGAATCTGATTGGAAATGGTCTTCTCTGTCCACAGATATCCCATAAATGTTAGTTACGTTGTCAATAACAGTACCACCATAATTTAATGTTTACTCTATATTGTAATTTTGAATGCGGCCAATACACCATCTCTGACACTTATTGCCATTAAAAGACTTCAATGGATATGATATTAACAAGTAATCTTTTGTTTACTAAAAATATTAAAACTTGTAAAGACTAGGTAACATTAGACTGGATTTTACTAGAGAATTATTACAGAAAACATAAACATTAATGCATAGGCTACTTCATATTTCATATGAACATACTAACACACAGACAGATACAATAGTGACGTCCTCCGTTGCTTCTCCGTTTTCATTAAAAATGAAAATTATGCAATTATAAAATACAACAGGAACAAATTATATTTTAAATTTCTTTTGTAACTTTCGTAGAACAAGATTAATTTCAGTTATTTTTAAATTAGATTATTTTAACCGACGAATAGTCTCTAGAGCTCATTTCTCAACCCCTTGGAATGACAATCAATCTTAACAATTAAAATTACCCACACATTATTCGTTACTTGAAATAGCATTGTTAAATTTATCACCAGCTTACTGGGTGTAAAAATAACTTCCGAGGGGATTCTTTGCTTGTTTTTACCAAGGATGACTGAAGCTGTGGATTATCATCACACGTCCCAAAAGCATCGTTAGGAAACCGTAAAATCAGATTGGCTTGAAACAGAAACTCCCATTAAGTGTTAACAGGATTTTTTGGTACTCATTCAAATATTTCAATTGAACCGAGATGGCATAGTGGCCACCACACCGACCACATAATACCACTTAACATCAGATGTCTCATTCTTTCGTATGCCTCTCAAAAATAAATCGATATACTCAACAGTTGATCTACTTTCAAAACTATTTTCCAAGTTTTGACATTTGAATTATCCCTTAGGTTAATCTTTCCGAGTAACTTGTTAATTGTTACTACGCCCTAAGGCAATGAACAGGGAACTGTGTCACCACGTGCCAGTTCTACAAGATCTGTGTTCAAGGTCTCAATCAACTTGATGACTTTTAAGTTCTTGCGCGTGGGTGGGACCAAATTGACTTATACCTACACGAGATTGTTTGCAGCTAATTAGCTTTTCTTTGTGAAGCGTGTTCTTACGTTTGATTAGTAACCTGTTCTCGATCGTGATTACGACATTATAGATGTGAGAATTTAGAAAGCCAACAGTTTTGATTGTCATTAATGTTAGTGATTTCACATTACGTATGAACGCTGAATTTGAGATTAAAACATCGACCACACCTGAGCGACCAAGCGAAACGAAAGCTAGACGGCTTATTAGAGACTAGTAACATATAATTTAATTTTTAATTACATATAATTATGTGATTGATGTAAGAAAGTAGTTAGTATATACTTTACCGATTCTTCTCGGTATCTCGAAACGAACGGCAGCTTTAAATATTTAATCTGTCTTGTGAAATCACGATCCGAAAGAACTTGTAAGAGCTTTCTTGAGTGAAGTATATTTTGGTTTTGATTATTATATTACGTTTCCAAGTTAGATTCAGTGGTGCGTGAATCTTGACTTGAAGTTAAGATTCAGATCGGACAAGTGCCTGTTATCATGAACACTCTGCTTAATTTGTGTTCATAATTCATCGCGTACTTACATGTATCGGATGAATTTACCCTCCTTGTATCCACCATTCCTAATAGAAGCTGCGCCGTGCTATAAGGTCCACATCTACTCTTCGAGAGCAGAAGAACCTTTAGCCCAACAGTGGCATATTTCACGCTATTGCTTTATTTACATTTTTATAATACTTGTTTTCATCACCATTTCATAGTATAAAACAAACTTACCGCTGTCTGTCCCTGTGTATGCTTAGATCTTTTAAATAACACAATGGATTTTGTATTGTACACATTAAAAAGATCTTAAAAAAACCTCTATGTTATATGTCTGTCTCTAAGGGATAAATTAAATACAATGTGAGTTTAATATTGATGAATATAGCCCCTTATAGCATGTAATTTAAATGAATATTTTCGAAAATATTACAAATTAGGGAATTATTAGACCATTAATTAGAATTATTAGAGTTTGTATTGTCCTATGACTGAAAAACTGTGAACGTTGTAAGACATTCTGTAGTTTATTTAGTATCAGCATTACACCCGTGCGAAGCCGGGGCGGGTCGCTAGTTGTAAATAACTTATAAAAACTTAGCTTTTATTTATTCATCAATTTAACTAGAAACGTGCGATTCAATTGAAATTTTCCAGTAATAATAATACTGAATAAATTAAAATGTAAATATCATGAAGCGCAATGAATAGTTAATTAGGTTTAAGCTTGCTATGAGCAGAGAGAGCTTTTTGCGTTGCGATACTGAAAGCTGAAATCTATTATATCCCAGCGACTCACAGACGGCTGCGTGCGAGAAATTAACATTATACATAATCACTCGACTATCTTTTATACAGATTCTTTTTTGTGGCTTTATCTGAAGTGTATCTCATAAATAGGATTTTGTTTATGATTCTTTTATGAATATATTCTTTATGATTGATGATTTTTAAGCGAATAAAGGCCTTCATGGCCAAGAGTGTAAAATGAGTGAACATTGTCAATATTTTGATTGCTTAATTTTTATTTATAATTCATATCGTGTTTGTCGGTTAAGGAAAACAACTTGAAGAGAGCTGCGACTATAATATAGTTAAAATATACAACCTGTCTGGTATTATACTAAACTTCTCAAGAAGAGGAGGTCAAAGCCCAGCTGTGAGACTTCGACAAAAAAAATGTGCTTAGTATTTTAACGAAGTCATCAAAAACAAAAGATAAAATTAAATAAATAAACATATATTTATTAAAAGCAAAATAACGTCAACTGACTCTACAAGAACCGTTTGTAATATAAACATCAAAAAGCAGCTTATTAATATGCCACATTGCCACATAACAGCATACGAGTATGTCCCGTAGATGGCAGCACTGACAATGTAATAAATTCGTTATCCCTTTTACAAGGTATGCGCAAAGGTGAACTTACCATAATTCGACATGTTCATACTATATATTTATAATTTGTTGTCGCCTGCGGCTTCGCTCACGTTTAGGGGATTGTTCAACAGTATAAAGCATATAAAACATATCTCCTTCCTTAGAGTTCAAGTTTACTTTATACCAAATTTCATCAAATTCGCTTCAGTGGTTTGTCCATGAAAGACACAGAGACAGACAGATACTTTCGCATTTTTAATATGAGTACGGATATACAAATAAGAAAACAAAATTTAATTATTTCCGATGTTACAAAAACAAACCTTTCTGGCGAAGTATTAAAGTAAAGTTCCAATCAAAAACTTGATAAAATAAAAATACAAACATTAATTAATAATTCAACGGGAAAACGCTGCTGGTATCCTCGTCACCATTCCACGTGGTCTAATTTGTACTGTAACTTCTTTCTAAATTTATATTTGTATATAATAAAACGTAGCTGTTGTTTACGTAAATAAATAGAATAAAAAATAATTTATAGGAATATATTACAACATAATTACAATGCGAGGTATTATAATATATAATATAGATGAAAAAAAGCTGTTATACATGTTTGTTAATTTTCACAAGGGATATGTAAATTGTATTTGATTATGAATAAAATAGTCGCCGATTTTCTTGGCGGTTCTTCTTAGAATTCGGTTTCAGTGGTAACTACCATTATAACCATGATAGCTTTACTTTATTTATAATATTGGTGATAGGGCTTCGTGCAAGCCTGTCTAGGTGGGTACCAAAAACTCATCCCCAAATTTCCCGTCTGAAAAAATATCTAATCCTATAATTATGGAGGCTCTGCTTGTAAGAATGTAATTGATAAAGTTTTCTTTTTATTTCGCCCGCCGCGTCATGTAAGCTGTATCATTATCATAATCTTAATTTCAGACTAAATCCAATATCAATCTTGCAAGATATTGACATTCAACAGTTTGTTTATTTCAGTGTAAGATTGTACATATTTATTGTCGCGCTTACAATTTGTTTCTTACGGAATAACGTCGACGTATTTATTCACCACAAGCCGACTACCTGCGAGTACCCTTTAAGTGATATACTGAGCAAACATCTCGAGCCATTTCCTTGCTGTCAACGAACACGCGTCGCATCCAACCGAGGCGACGTCACCTTGCATCACTTAAGAGAAAATGTTACCATCTTGAGTGAAGTCAAACAGAGGACTTAGCATGAAAAGTCGCATACAAAAGCACATTATAATAAAATTGTTGAGTGTTTACACATAATTGACGTACTGACAACATACTTATATTTTTCTAAATGTCTATCGCCTATCTGTCTTTCTTGTTATAAATTATTTATTTATTAACTAAACTATTTAAAAAAGTATGGCGTGTTTTTATTTTGGTGAGAAATACTCATGAATTAAAACGATTTAACAGAAACCTACTTTAATAGACAATTACATAAGTAAATATCCAAAGTCTATAGTCCATTAGGACAAAATAAAATAGTAAATTTTATTGTTGATGAACCAACAATGTAAGTCCAAATAAGGAAATGATATATGTAGAATATTATAATTCTGTATATTAGTGGAATAATATATTTTACAATGAAAACTTATTGTTCTACACGTTTCATCAGAATGGCTCCCTTCAACATTTTCCGCGGCGAACTCTTCGGAACACTTCCATTAATGTATCTCCTACATTTGCTCGTCGATGGCTTTAATTTAGTCTCCGCCGCGGAGGATTTACTGGTCTACCGCATAATTCTTTCCGACCTTCGGAACAATTTAAATAGCAAATTGCTTTGAAATTAACTTTTTAATGTTTTAAGTCTTCTAGTTAATATTGTTTTATTCCAGGAAATTACTTAAATTCGTCCATGTCTATGAGTGTGTATGTATTTACCACAAAAATGATTACCGCTTTGCGTGTACTTGTAACTAAGCTAAAATAAATATAGGAGAGTAAAATAAAAAGTACCCTTTAAACCATCCTTTGAAACATAATTTTCTATTTTAACCGCTTTCAAAAAATTCACCGGGAGTCAAAATTCTATTTGATTCTCAAAAATTATATCCATCCTGAAATCATACAATTTTCTTCAACATCCATGTAGTGTTAAGACTTGTTATTGTTTGATCAAAGTTTGGGTTTGTCAAGCGTAAATTTCGTAATTTAGAAATCATTTCTTTAAACATTATCAAACCGTTATGCTCCCTATGTACGAGCTGTGAAATTAGTTTTTCCATGTTTCTTGTTTGCGTACAAGGCTTAGCCCCTGGACTCCAACAGCAAACATTCAATTAGAATCAACTCGCCACCTTTGAAAGCTTTTAGCTCACACACGCTCTTTCCACTAGGTTTAATAAGATTGTGTTAATGTTAATGAATATCGCTTAGTTCCTACTGAGAGAGGTACAAGAAAATATAAGTTGATTAATTTAGCTTATAAGCATTGACATTTAAAATACAATACAACTTAAAATCTATTTAAGAACATCCTCGAAATGGATCCTCGGAATGGATGGTTTTCGGAAATAAGTTGTACTTTCGGAAAATTTAATTCGAACATTTATTGATGAAGCGCTCGTGTCTGCACGGAGCGATTGCGAAGTTTAAGCCTTCCGAACTTAGTGAAAACTATTCAAAGGCCAAAAGAGTATTTCATATCGGCAATGAATCGGATACTTTAAAGCTGATCACGAATCTGAAACTTTGTTGGGCTCGAATTTTCAAAGGTTTCCGCGTCGTCGCTCGTCGAGAGTTCGTAATGTGTAATGATCACATAGTTTTGATTAAACGTGCTCTCTGTTCGGCGCGCTATTAGTTTTGGCCCTTCCAGATAATAGAGAAAGTAAAATAAGCTTCGGTAAACGCAATTTTACTTCGCAAATACTTGTTTAGGGGCTGCCTAAATATTATAATGTGCCCTACTTTACTTACTACTTTACGGTAAAGCCGATCGATCGCTTTATTAACATCAACGCTAGTCCTACTTAAACCTCTTTGGACCAGAGCTTGGCATCATAATTTAAATTAAAGCAACTAAACTTCATTTATCAGTTAACCGGCAGCAAATTAAAACTTTCAGCATTTGTTGAGTATTTATTGTGATCTATTCGTTGTATTAATATTTACTTGATGGTAGGGTTTCGTGCGAGCCCGTCTGGGTAGGTACCACCCACTCGTTCTATATTCGACCGCCAAGCAGCGATACTTAGAAGTATTGGTTTGGGGGTGTTCCCGAAGTAACATATTAGCTCCCAAGGTTGGTGGTGCATTGGTGGTGATGTAACAAATGGTTAATATTTCTTACAATGCCCATGTCTACGGGCGGAAGTGACTATTCACCATCAGATGACACATACGGCTGTCCGCCTTCTCATATCATTAAATAAAAATTACTGTATATAAATATTTTTTAAATTAAATTCAAAGGTAAATATTAAACTGTAATCAATGAAAGGCTATTATCTCCTAGCTTAGGCTTTGAGCAATTAGGTAAACTCGGAATTACTGGATCGCAGTAATTTCAGAGCCTTTGCGAACTTTAAACAATGGCTTGGAAACTGAAGAGATTAGTTATGCGCCTAATTCACTGCTATAGAAATTAACGAACTTACTTTCCGAAGTTTCTTTCTATTTTACAATAATGATTATTCAATAGATAACATTTGTGACATCATATCGGGCCTAATTTGTACAGTAACTATTTTTAATTTTGTTTAGTATATACTTAAGTCCTTATTGAAAATAATTGTATTATACATTTACATAACATCATTTTTGCTGTTCACCGTAGCGTATTCATTCAAATAATTATATAGTGTTTTCCTATCGGTACGTATAGGAACAAGCTCTATCATTATGAGAATGTAGGAGGTGCAAAACAATGTACCTCGGACCTTTATTAGCCCTCACCGGCACTTAATCCACCTTTTGTGTCTCTTAATTTATTTTCCCTTATTTAGTCTCATACATTCCTATACTCGATGTTATTAGAGTGTAACGATACTGCGGTGGAAATGGCGATACACAGACGGAGCTTATTAAGATGCCAGATTATTTTAATATTAGAATAAATGATAACTGTTCTTTGACAGGCTTATGGAGGTTAGATGACAATCGTTGTATGTAAATGGCTTAAGCCTTGCCATTTAACACCGTAATAAGCATATCGTGAATGCTTTATTACGGGAAATTCTGACTCAGTTCTGCGCCAAACTAAGTTACATAAGATTTATACCTTTACCTTAAAAACAATACGAATCAGTAAACATTTTATTAAAACTATTTACATCTCCTGTTTTTTTTATTTTAATTTATGAATACGCATTAATCGATAAGATATTCTACGTAGGCGATACAATGCGTAGAGCTAGAATTCGTAGATTCATGCAAAATAATAATAATTTAATAACATTTAATTAATAAAACATCTCTGTAAATAGATGGGAAAGAGTGACTCCTGACGATTCGTCGAAGTACAATTTACATTGCGGCGGTGGCTTTAAATTTTGTTGATCTTTTGAATAATGTTCCAAATGCGCTTAAATAAAACCAATTCGTATGAAGATTATTTTGTTTTTAAATATATAAATACACTCCGAGGTCCCGGTTTCGATTACCGGCCGAGTCGATGTAGAAAAAGCTCATTAGTTTTCTATGTTGTCTTGGGTCTGGGTGTGGTACCGTCGTTACTTCTGATTTTCCATAACACAAGTGCTTTAGCTACTTACATTGGGATCAGAGTAATGTATGTGATGTTGTCCAATATTTATTTATTTATTTATATGACAATTTTGATCATAATTTTATATCAGATTAATTCAATTTCTATAAAATAATGTCTTCATTATAGAACTCATCGATGGTAATGTTTAAGTGTGTGTATAAGTTTAATTTTGTCTCCAGTTGTGCTGCCGCCATTAAGTACACTGACTTAATGAGTACTATCTCCTATACCATCTGTAATCTCGATCTTTTAATCTGTACCATACAGTAGGCTAGACTGTCTGGCGTAACGCCAAACATGAACATCGTGGACCTAAACGGTTGGCTCGCATAATAATTGCATTTGATGGACGGACATGACAGGCATTTTAACGAGATATAGCCTATCCTAATAAAGTATGACAGGTGAATGAAACGAGACAAAAAAATGCCTTTCTTCATGTTATGACAAGACTAAAATATATGAATCCCAGTAAATACATGACTGTGTTAAGTAACTCAAATAGCGTCGCTTAAAAACTTGCCACGCTTACTTTTTGTTTAGTGCTAAGCATCACGTCCTTATATTATATAAAACATTGTTACTAACAGGAACGGCTTCCGCGGATCTTTTATCTTTAAATTTTCATTAGACGATATACGTCATGTTAAAATTACTCTTTAGAAATATGAGCAAAAATCTAGTGAGAGAGCTAGTAAATTATTAATATTTGGGAAAAGCAATACAAGTTTCCTTGTAGGTTATGAAAAATTAGTATAATAAAGTATTCATTAAATTAATTCACGGTGTCATTATTAAATCTCGCAATGGATTTTCATAAAACTCTCCACAGAACAACCGTACGATATGATTCTGTGCTCACACACAATTTAGTTTCATTCCGGAAAATTACGTAAAGCCTTTCCGCAAAATAGCAAAAAAATTATCTGTATTTCCGACGTCCGCGCGCTCAAAGTTGCTGGCGTAGCGAGTCATATCACTTGTACAGGCTTAACGTAATATAGTATCGTTTTCCGTTACACTGCACTGCATAGTTCCAATTGAATAACTCTTTGTTGAAACTAGTAGCAGTGCCTACACTAGTCGGAACAGGCAGGTATCGCTAAGTACATAGAAACCTCAAAAGTACTTCCAAGGAAAACCACAAGCCGCCCAAACTTTATCCTGTAGTGTAACAAGACACTGAGCATGTTTTATACACAGGTAACAGTGTTTTTTTATTAAAAGTAAAAATAAAAACAAAACACCTTACCTTCGAACAGTAATTCTCAACTTAAACAACTACGAACTTAAAGGCGGGTGGATCTTGTAATGGTATAAAGCTGTGCCAGTGATGTAGTGACCTGATTTTAATTTCAATAGTTTCGAGAACATTCTCGCTCTAAGCACTTTATATTAATTATTTAAATTTCGATATGGGTGATGTTCTGCTGGATTTATTTGAACTTTCCACTTTATTGTTTTTTTTTTTCTGCCGTACAAAATCTAATTACGGAACAATCAAGTAAATAGTACTGAAGATTGGATGTCGGTATTGGAAGCGATCACGAGTCGACGACTCGTATGCGGATTGGCACTTACAAGCGCTGCCCATAATACGATGAGAGGATTCACGTACGGAGTTCCATTGCGAAACGCTCCAATGCTAAATTTATGTTTCAGATCATCGTGACTAGTTTTACTCGACTACGACTGAGCCCAAAGGCGGACTATGATACCAGCTATATATGTCTATCTGTTCCTGTATATCTTCCTGATTTATCAAATGAGATATCGTTAGAAGCGATTTGATTGACCACTGGTTTTTTGGCTTTTAAGTCCTGCATTAAAATATATTTTGTGCTAACTTACTTACCACATATAGGTATAATATATTCTTTACTACACACTAAAATCAAATTCTTAATTTTGTAAAATACAGACAGCAAAACATTTTTTTTTATGTTGACTGGCGTAATGATAGGCGAAGTATTAACAAGTCGTAACTATCTATATTATGACAGAATATATGTTTATACTTGATACGATGTAACAGACATACTTGGAGAAATGTTTATAGTAATAAAATTAGAATCATATATTTTTTATATGAAATTTATCGACATGCCTTGAGTCTAAAACCGACTCGCTTGCCGTGACGACAAACGTTATTTATATTCGAAGAAAAATTATATTTTTTTGTAACAAACATGTACTAGTAAATAGTACTTAGTATTAGTAAGAGTACTGTATTATCATCAACTATAAGTACTTCAGTATATACACCTATATATATCTAAATAACTTATTAAACTTTCCAGTGATTATTTCATTCAAAATAACTTTTATTCTAGCAGATACCAGAAGTAAACTGTAGATTGGTATCAACTCTATTGTTGGACGAACACATCGCCCAATACTCCAATGAAAAACGAAATATGTTTGTAATCAATGCGACTAAAATGGAATGCATGTAATTACCGAGTAAAGCTGAACAAATGAGCGGACACTGGACACGGGTTTATATTGGAAAGCGATCACGGATCAATTCGCTGTACGGCACTCACTGCCGCCGCTGATAACACGATGGAGTCAAGCATTGTTACGAAACACGGCGCCGACATATTTTTCCAACATTTAGCTATTTCATGTGAAATTGAACTGAATTGTTTTATTGAAAATGATTGACACCGATGACTCTTCATGCCTTATAAATGGAATACAGAATTTAAAAAAATATTATCTGATAATCATCAATAAGGACCTTAGTATGATTATCCTTATTAATTACATATCCTTTAATTCTGTCTCAAAGTTGTAATTAATGATATCAGTTACCATTTACCAAGTTATTATTATAAATTACCCCATACAGGGTTTGAATTGTCTCGTATATTGATAAAAAAGAAGTATATTTATTATATTCCGATATAACCCTCACGTTTGAACGTTCTTCCTGTTCTTTGCGTTGTTTTTTATCTGAATATTGAGTATTTATGTAGCTTCACACAGCATTAAGTACAAGCGTGTGGCTCAACCCGCAGGGCGCTGTCAAATGCACGCGTCAGTTTTATCGCGACCGGGTATTCGGTACCCCTAGTTTGTTTGTTTTTTCTATCGAATGCACGCCGTTCCCACGGATTTTCTAAATTAGTGGATTCATTTATTTACCCAGCGACAGGCGAAAGCTGCTTTAATTAAATGCAACGAAGATAAACCAAACAATGCGGACACGAATTTGAATGGAGTCATTGCTTTTCTGTAATTATTTGCCTGGTTATTTATTCGACTAACTAATTACATAGTAAAAAAAAAACTAAGAAAAATATATGATATTATTACATTAAATTGAATATTATGGAATAAATTAAGAGTAAAATGAGATATACCGATAGCTTTGTACAGAATATAACAGAAAAACAGAAATGTCAATATTTTTATGGCTGCGTTTGGCATTTTTCCTTGTTGACAATAATATTTTGTCAAAATCATAAAAGTCGGCGATAAATTGGGGAATTATTACGAGACCTTCAATCTCGATACTTAGAAAAGGTCTAATAATCACAGTATTAAAGTAAGCCGTAATAAAAAAGCTGTTCCCGTATTAACTGCGACTTATCGTAACCTTTAAATAAGAGTGTCACCCCCGGCGTTCTCGCGCCGTCCGGACCGTTTATCATTTTTTCGATCAGCGCCTGAGGGCAGCCCTGATAACTATGGGGTTAGTTGACAGCTTTCAACCCGGGATTAACTTCGTATTGCGGCCCAAAAAAATTAATAGCTTTTTTGAAGAGGTCGGCCTTTTAGACCCACTGGTACGAAATTGAGAGGTCCATATTAACCGCGATAAAAAAAGATTAAAATTGAAAAAAGTGTCAAAATATAAGTATAATAGTTAAGACGAATATTTAAATAATATACCAAATTTTTTCAACTTTATCCTCTTAATTAGAGATCTGTCGCATCTCTGATGTCAGACCTCTTTGGAAATGCTTTTGCTAATTCCACTTGGGTTGGATCTCCGTCATCATACGGGTTGTTGAGACGCCTGAGTGTTCAATTAACGAATGCACTTAAAAAGCATTCTCTCAGTCGGCTCCTATGACACCTACAAATTGAGAAGGAGTGACACTATTCTTCTCACATAGTAAAATATACATTTACTTATCGATTTAAATGATTGTTTAATTATCGGATAAACTTGAATTTATACAAAATATATTAAAATCTATATACACGTTATACAATACACACAATAACATAGAATTCGTGCGTTTATTAATATGGATTGGGTAAATAGTTCTTTTTAAATTATTTATATTTGGTAGGCGGACGGGTAGGTGATCACCACTGCCCAGTCATTATCGTCATAGAGAATTATAATCATTATTTACGTCGACAATGCTCTACCAACCTTGTGTGCTAAAATTTTATGTCTCTTGTGCACAGGCACAACTAATTACAGAATTACACTGACTTGCTCACTCTGCAAGCTGGAACACAATTATACTAAGTATATCTGAATATAATATAAATGATGATCAGGTGATACCTACCCAGACGGGTTGCACAAAACCCGACCACCAATTTAATGTCAAAAATTTTATTCTAAATAGAAGCGTTACAATTAATTAATAATAGCCAAAAATCAAGCATCGTTTCGTAAATGAACGCCTCGGACTTGAGAATAATCGGCGAAAAAAATGCGGCGATTTTTTTATCTCATACCTAACAAGTATTTAGGGATTTAATGGGTTTCATAACAATAACATTTTTTTTTTAATTTAAGGTTAATTGGAGGCTATTGTTTTATTCCCAAGGTGTGCTCGTCTAAGAATTGAAATGTTAATTTTTATTAAAAATTTAAGATTTTTGAACGTTTTCTGAAATCCTAATGTAAACGCATGTACATTGTCCTACATAAGAGTAATTAAGTATGGTATTACATATGTATAATAAAATATATAAAATAGTTAACTATATAATATTATATTTCAGAATCAACAAGTTGTTATTACGGGATCGGATCATTATAATGAAAGATACAATTGATCAGAATAATTACGATCCGTTTCGTATTGAATAGAATGATTTATTGGTCGCGCACAGTGCGCGGTGCGCTGCAATTTCGTACGATCATTAATAATATAAATAATGACACTGAATGAATGCAAATCGCCAACGAATGTGTGATCGAATGTTACACGAATGTGATTTAAAACAATACTACGATTGAAACAATATGTCGCGTTGCCATGTTCAAATGTAAAATACATTCGGTCGGAATTTAAATAACGTATCCGTGCTGGTTTATTCTCAACGAATGTCAATTATTCTCTCGTTATTAAGTGTTCAAAATATCCTACCTACACCTCCATGACAAAATCTGAAGATAGTAACTGATACAGTAGATTTACAAACTATAACAAAGTATTCATAGTAGCAATAATTTCTTTGAATTATTGACTACACATTATTACAAAGGGAAATAGCTGAACTCATTATTCAAACAAATTATATTTTATTATTTATATGTAGGAAATATTATATTATAAATTTAATTTTAATAATCAATCTCGAAGCAATATGACAAAAACATACCAATTTTAAATAAAATAAGTATTTAAAAAATGCTCAGCTAAAATGGATGTAGATTCTGGTATATTTTAGAGATATTTAGGGGATTGGTAAACTATATTATCAGGAGAACCACGTTAGAGTGTGATGTGTTTTTACGTTGCGTTTAAGACTGACAAGTAAAAATGTTCAAATAATTATAAATAATTAAAAATATATAATATAATAGAATATATATATAATATAATATATAATATAATATAATTAGAATAGATATTGTCTAAAATCGATGTTATTGTTTTATTCGCGTAGTCCTTTAAACGCTCATAGCGTTTGAATAATTTCACCTGTTAGTATGTGCGGGTTAAATATAACTGGATTTTTTCTATGCTTTTCAAAACTCTTTCAGCTACGACGCGATTTGGAAAATTTCTTATTTTATTTGGGATTATTTTCGGTTGGTCCCAATTAAATTTGGAGAAAAAATACAACTATTAAGTAATTTTTTTATGAGATCGATATTTATTTTTAATTTATTTTGTCAGGGTATATTTTGTTTATATTATTGAGCAGAAGGTGTAGAGATTATATCGGCGCACTGTTATAATGCAGGTTTTACTTGAAGGATGTTTTCTTTCACCTCTGTGATTATAAATCCAAATTAAGCACACCTAAAGTCAATGGTGCTTATATCGGGCTTAAGCCCGTAATCTACGATTAAGGTTCGTGTTTTAATCACTGAACCTCGGCTCAGTGTTGTTAATAAACTTATTTTTATTGTTAATAACATTAAATACGAACTAGAAACTGCCATCTATCACCTTGGACTATGAAGCACATTCTCGAAGAGGATAAACTTAAATAATGTAACAGGAAATTTGAATATACCAGATGGAAATGCTTTCACCAGTGAACAAATATTGATGGAGTTGATCGGTTTTAATAGTCATTTACCGCGGCATTGAGATGAGGTAAATACTCGAGTGTATGTTTGCCTGTCAATTCAATTTGTTCGAGTATGACCAGTCTCAATATTTATGTTTCTGAGTCGAGTTTGAAATGTAGCTATAATATTATTTGCTTGTAACAAATATTATACCTACTCATATTTTTTTTTAGCATTTAAATGATATTGTGGTTCTGTTTTGTTACACACAGACAATTGTTTTTGTGTGTTCTCGTATAAAACATTTAGAATAAATAATTAGGTATAATATAAACAATTTTGTTGTTTTAAGTTTTGTATTTTCCCTCTTATTTTTGTTTTCCAAGCTAATTTTCTTATTGGTCAAAAATAATTACATTGATTACGCTAATAAGACGTTATATGTGAAAGACGTTTGTTTTAAATAAAATATATAGTATAAGCAAAGAAAAAGAAAACAGAATTAATTTAAATATATAGTACATTTGAAAATTAAGCAATCAAACGAAAATATGAATTTATTTTAGGTTATTTGAAACATTACAATTTGTAAAGCTAGTTTGCTAGTGAGGAGATACGCGCGGTGCTTTTTCGAAATGTTTATTTTCAAACACATTAAGTTTACACAACAAATCTAGTCATCTCACTAACCCAGGACGTTTTTAGTTATTATTGAAAATTAAGGATGGCTTTCATTCATTATAGTAAAAATTTGAACTTACCTGGTGGGCAAACGCAGTCACCATAATCACGAATACTTCTTTTCGCCCTCCAAAAACCGGGTGGCCTGGAGAGAACCTCCCTTCTAAGCCTCTCGACCAAGGGTTGCTGCGGCTCCAAGACCGCACTTCTCAATGCCAAGTGCTGCTCTTCCAGCAACGACAACCTGTCCTGCAGCCCCTGCTGCTTGTACAGACTATATCCACTCGATATCAGACTCATGGCACACGCACACCACAACACGACACAGTACATCCATGGATCGGGGCATCTTTCCTCACATTTCTCCTCTTCTTTCTTCTCTTTAGTCTCTTTTTTCGGAGGGCTCTTGCCCGGAGGCTTTACCCCCATTTTGAATATCATGGCTGCAGTTTCATGGGATCCGCTGTTCCATCGCTAATTCGTTTGAATACACATTGTACGCACGACGGACGCGTCCGGCTTTTACGACAATTAAAATATATTCTTAGCCCTAAATTTTTCGGATAGTACAAAAATAACACAAAGCAGACGCATTTGTTTTGTAATGAATTTACGAAAAGCGCTAAGGGAACGTTAAGTCGAAGTGGTATCGTTGTTTTGAAACTCGATCGTATTCTCGCTAGTCGTCGCGAGGAGCGCGAGTACACACCCTTCCTACTCGGCAGGCGGCACGCCACTGTCTGCTAACTGCTTCGTCTGGATTACGAACTTGATGCGACAATGCCTCGGATCAGCCCGCGTTAAACGCGGATATTTGGGAATATCAAAGTCATATCTGCATACCACTAGAAGATTTATGTCCTCGTCCTTAGCGCTTGGTATACGCATTACGTGGGATACATTTTTAATGATGGCACATAACAAACACATTTTAATTAGTGTAGTAGTCTATAATACGCCTTACGAGCAATAATAGTGTTTAGAATATTAACAAAGTAAATTCTAATTAATTTAATAATTTTGAATGAATTAATTTTGAATAACTATAATATTTCAAATATTATTTATAAGGTTTATTTACTCGTTTATTTATACGCTAGGTAGTGCACATAATGTAAAGAACAGATCACAATAGATAAACATGTATAAACATGTACCAATTATATTATAAATAAATGGCAGCCTCAGCCTGGTTAAGGGTGTCAAGAGCATCTGAGTTTTCTCGTGACAAATCTTACAGTGACATTGATTAGTATTAGCCTAATTAATCAATTTAGCAAGTATTGCTCTTCCAAAAGTACAATAAGATATTTTTTTCTCTACTCTTAACTCTCATCCAAGCGACAATCCCGGATTCACTACTGACCAAGTGTAATAGCATACATATGGCATATGAGTATCTTTCATGGTGATCGAAAAAATCAGTGTCGAAGTTTCACTTTATCTCAAACAACATCCGTTTTTATACAAACGTATGCAGAGGTTCTAAAACGCATGTAACCTCTGATTAGAGCAAAGCGACTCACTTGGAAAGAGGGAGTGTGTCGTGGCGAGCGCTAGTCAAGACGTTCCGGGAGGGTAAGTCATTAAAAACTTACTTTGATCAATCAGTGGAGATAAAAGTGAATGGTATTAAAAGTTAATTTCTAGAATAAAATTCAATATTTTTTTGGAACGAAGTTCCTATATACGGCTTACAGTAGAGTAAACTGGCAGAAATCACGTAAGAAAGAAACCGTCATGCAGGCGAGCCTTCCCTCTCTTTCTCTTTGTCTCTGTCTCTTTCTAGTATACAATTCAATATAACACTATTAAGTTTATTCTTATTGTTTTATTTTTAACAATATTCAACACTGAATTATTCCGTCTTGTCTGCTTAATACATAATATATAACGTAAGTAACTTCCGTTAGTTACGTCAACGTGCCTAATGGCTGTCCCACGACACGTCTTTTTTAATATTGTAGCACTACACTAAAAATACACTCGAGAAGAATTAGAAAAGACAATTAGCGTTATTATAAATATATCAAAGCTTATGAAAATTTATATTTTGAAATACTTTTTACATTTTTTGAACATAAAAGTATCTGTGTTTAAACTAAATTTACAATGAGCTTGTATGTATTTTTAAGGTTTAGCTATATTAATATCGTGCAAGATAAATGTCACTCTACGTAGAATCTCTACTAATCTATACATGTAATAAAATTGGAGTATCTGCTTAATTATGTATGTATACTCAGTACATATGTTTACTGTCTGTCCGTTTGTTCCGGCTAATCTCTAGAACGGCTGGACCGATTTTGACGGAACTTTCACTGGCCGATAGATGTTGTAACTTAGGCTAGAACAATAACTTTTTTGTTAAATACAAACGCGCACGAAGTCGAGGGCACAGCTAGTATGATATTAAATTACAACAATAACCGATCGATGTGGTAGAGATAGATATCGTTTTAAAATTCGATATATGTTTATTTTTTGAGATAGTATGGACGGGAGCAGAGCGTATAATGTAATAAATGGTGGTATAAAGACATCGAAAAAATCATCCACCTAATGTTAAATTTATACACAGACAAACAATCGCTGAAAATATTGTATGGTATTGTACTAGTCTTTAAACTTTCTAAATAAATATTTTTCGGTCTGTAAGATCCAGAGATTAGTTTAATCAAACAAACAAACTCTTTAGCTTTATAGAGCTCCGAAAAATTGTAAAAATCGTGTGATTGTGATATATCTTTTAGATTTTGAACGGATTTTTAAAACATTTTGGTAGTATTTTTCGATCGATTATTTCTACTGAGAATTATTCCGTTATATTGTAAACAGTATGATACTGTTCACAATATTTGGACAAACAAAATCGTGAGTTACATTTTAATCTAAAAATTTTACGGTGACATATATATGTATAACGAAAAAACATTTTTATCCCAAACTAATACCTCGTTTATTTTGTATTTTTAATTTTGCGATGATGAAATCGGTATGTATTAAAAAATCCCGATTCTTGCAACCATGCACGCACGCGTTCCTAACCGTGAACCTAGAATAGCTCTCAGACTAATAGGAAAAGTCAGACACGCACGTAAACCAAAGCGTTCGATGAAGAGAAGCAATATTTACAGAGTGGTGTGCGTAATATTGTGTCGTAGACACCGTAATGCGTCTGTGTGCTAATTAAACAATGTTTCTACACACAATTAAATGACTCATTTTCAAGTATTATACTGTGTTACAATACTCACAATAAACTAACCTTACTAGGTTATTTCAGATATAAATTTTTATGACTTGATCTTAGAAAAGCCAAACGACAATCGCAAGCAAGACAATAACGAATGAGGTGCGTATTCGGAAATATTGGTCAACAATAAAGTCACTCTATTCTCCACACAAGAAAATAATAACATTCATTTTAATTCTTAGTCGTTGCCGTCGTTTATTTAATGTAATTATTTTTTATGATGACTTTAGGCTATACTTTAACGTATTTAAGCCGGTATCATATTTTCGTTGTTCATTCATTGACATTGAATTCATTGAGTAACCTAACCTAACCGTTACGAAAAGTAATACAAAAATTATACATAATCTCATATCTTATGGTATTACGATCATACCCAAACATCTCGGGGTAATTTTGATGTTTATATGCTGGTCACCCTGGCGGCATTACGTGATGTTTTGTGTTCCAATAATATATTACGATTGTTTTAGTGCGTTTACGTAAAAAACAAAACAAAATCAAATAAACATATTTCCGAAATTGAAATACCACGTGACTTCTTTAATTTAATGAATGAATATTTTAACGTTTTACAAGACAGTGGCATTTTTAAATAATGATCAATTTGGCTTTTGCAACAGCGTGTACGGCTTTTCGTATCGCGATGTCGATCAGCTTCCTATTTCAAATTCAGCTCACCTTACTCTGCTAGCTGGTGAAAGCTTTGTACACCCTATCATCATATATTCTGCTACCAAACAGCGATACTTGGTATAGCTGTGTTCCGGTTTGAAATACGAATCAGTCACATCTACATGCATAAGGGACATAACATCTTGGTTCCCAAGTTTGGTGGCGCGTTGGTGATGTAAGGAATGGTGAATGTACCTCACAGCCTATGGGTGATGACCATTTACCAAGCAGCATATTTGTACGTCCGCCTACAGATTCCATAAAAAAACCGAGATCATACCTTTATTTCATTTGATTGTAATAAGTCGTGCCATAAAAGAGGCACACTACTCTTATGTACGTACAGATAACATCAACAGCTATCATTGCCTCATATTTATTGTTACTATAATAATTGTATATTACACCAAAAATGTTTATGACAGAAATTAAAATATCAAATTTCCCAAAAACAAATCGTAGTTAATAACCCGTTCGTCCTACTCTCAAAGATCTGTATCGACATTAATTAAATTTGTAAGGAATGAAAAAAATAACTTAAAGCTTCTTTTTTAATCTATGAAGCCAATTAATCTCTTTAATAGAGTCATTAAGAACCGAGTGGCAGCCGTGAGCGCCACAAAAAACGCTCTCCGACCGCGCGTCACGGACCTTTACACACCAACCGTCATAAATGTCTAATAATAAATAGGATCGACTGTCGTTACGTTGTATACATTTTATATTCGAATATGGTTAACAGTGATCTAACGCTCGATTTAATTTATTTCAGTCAGGAGTTTATTTCGTTCGCGAAATTTTCTCTTGACAATCGGCACTACAAATATTATTTTGTAATAATACCCAGCAAACGCATACGTTTCATACGGGGAAATCCTGAACAAAATGTATGCAATACGCTGACTCAGAGTAAGAACTATAACTTTCTGGAGTTCATTAAAATTAACTAAGTAATTTTGCCTTTAGGTATAAATACCACAAAATACACAAACATCGATACAAAAGTCTAGTAAGTGCTTATTTTATTTACTTAACTCTATAATATAATTCACATAGAACTCAATGTGGTTTGATTTAGTATAAGGAAATCCATATGACAATTCTTGCTTTACGAGCTGGAAGGACACAAAATACTTATAAATCTTTATTTGAACCTGACACAACAATTTCGAAAAATTATTTAGTTATACTTGAAACTTATGATTAATAAGCTTAAACTAGGTGTTATTTTGGTATGACACTTCTTGTAGGCATTACATCACACTGCTATAAATGTACTCAGTTACAATACATATTTGTACATTTAAGGATATTGGTTGTTGAGTTAAAATCTTAACATCAATACATTTTAATTATAAATAATGTATGTAATAATATGTAGTATTAAGATTTAAGATGAATATCTTAAATTAACATATTTAAGTATGTAAAATATTTACAAATACTAAACAAAACCATACAAAAAAGTTAGTTCAAACAATATTCAAGCAATCATAACGCAAGCGATCGAAGGTGGCACCAGCCCACTCCCTTATCAATATCTAAATGGTCAATTCTAAAATTTAACTCGTGTTCCTCGGTTTAACGTTACGGCCTTTTAATTGGCTTTATAAAATTCGAGCCATAAATAGTTGGAGTTTGAAACTTTTATCTCGTATGATATGAAGATATTTTCAATATCGTTAAATGTGATCAAACGTTTTAAATATTTTATTCGAAATCAGATGGATAATTTAGACATCACTTTACAACTTTGTTAAAAATTAAAGATTACATTTGAAGATGGTAGGTATTTAACACACAATGAAATCGTTGGTCCAACAATTCTATTAAAAATTAATTAGAATCGAAATATTGTAAGGATTTGTTATATTTCACGGTAAATTGTCGAATTGCTTTATAAAAAGTCAATATAATATTACCGTTACTGTTACTTGCGTATTATGTTGACACCATTGTAATACCGACAGAGGGTAAAATAAACATTATTGTGGTTCCTAGTTGTATTGGAGCCGAGATGGCCCAGTGGCTAGAACGCGTGCATCTTAACCGATGATTTCGGGTTCAAACCCAGGCAGGCACCACTGAATTTTCATGTGCTTAATTTGTGTTTATAATTCATCTCGTGCTCGGTGGTGAAGGAAAACATCGTGAGGAAACCTGCATGTGTCTAATTTCAACGAAATTCTGCCACATGTGTATTCCGCCAACCCGCATTGGAGCAGCGTGGTGGAATATGCTCCAAACCTTCTCCTCAAAGAGAGAGGAGGCCTTTATCCCAGCAGTGGGACATTTACGGGCTGCTAATGCTAATTGTATTGGTGTAAAAATAAATTACGTCGGATTATCACGATGTTCCCACAGTCTATGAATGTTTGACGATGTTGGTTTGTGTTAGCGCGATCCCTCCGATGGCAGTAAATCGTACACAGATCGAGTTGGGCGACTAACATGAACAAACCGTCCAAACTTGAGTATCAAGGTATACCGCAGAATCCTACCTATCATTTCAACGTCCTCCATAGTGAAAGAAGTTTGAACGATTGTGTGGAGAGTCTGTTTTGATCACTCGTCAGTTGGCCAGATTAGAGTTATGTTGGAATGTTGGACAGTTAGACGATCGTATGGAGCCGGTATTAGATATTTTTAAATTTATGCTAGAGCAAATACCAAGTTGAAGCAAAAGTGAAACAGTCATAAATAATATATATATATAAATTTTTGGAGTTTATAACATAAATAAACTTCTTATAGATTGAGTATGCACAACTATTAAGTGTAATGCTCTTCTACTGCTGCGCTAAAACCTGCTCTCCTATTAAAGAAGTTTAGAACTTTTTCGATAATGGATACATACAATTATGGCAGATTTACTTCATATTTTTTTTTATTCTATTTTCTGTTTAAATGTATGTGTCCTTATCGCGGGGGCATATAATAAGGATATTTTACTTGGTGGTAGAGTTCTGTGCAAGTCTGTCTGGGTAGACACTCAACAGATATTCTATCGCCAAACAGCAATATTTGGTATTGTTGTGTTCCGTATTGAACGGTGAGTGAGCAAGGCACACACAATAACACAGGCACCAAGGACATAACACCTTAATTCCGACGGTTGGTGGCATATTGGCGATGTAAAGGATGGTTAATATTTCTTTCAATGCAAATGGTAATAAACGGTGGTGACCATTAGGTTACCCCTTTGCTCGTCCAAATATGTGTGGACGATATGCTATAAAAAAAAACCCGTGTTTTTTTTATGGATGAATTTATATATATATTCCCTTAAATGACAGCAAAAATAACTGTTTAAAATATATTGGATTATTTAATGGTCTCTAGTTCACACCATAAATAACGCGGTTAAGAACAAGAGGCATAAAGTATATTGTTGACTCTTATTGCGAGCTTTATGATAAGCAAACGAGGAAAGTGTTTCAAGGCATAAGTAATGAGACTGTACGTTACGTCACACTTAGACCAAAACGACAGTGACAAAATATTCAAATTCAGAATTATATCATGAATTTACAACACGTGTTTATTGTAATGGTCACAGCACGATTTGTATTCCTTAAGTCCACATGAATTGTTTATTTTGCCTTAGTTTATTTTCTTTGGAATCATTTCTTAGATATATTTTTCTTATTAAAATATTTCAAAAAAATATATGATTATATTTTGTTGAGATAGACTCAGTATACTTCCAAAGTTACCCTCAAATTCCTAAGTATTGGACATTGAATTTTGAATCAATCACGATGTTCATTACAAGATGTAAAGCAATCCAATGTAAGCAAACATCAAATTTATTTATTTATGTTTGTTGAACATTTAGTTTAAATTGCTAAAACAAAATAAACATCTGGTACATAGCCTGGTTTATCAGGGAAGAAGACGAACTTCTATTCGATATAATAAAACATACAATCTAAATTTTATTTAAAAAAAAAACATAAGCGTGTAACACCTTCTATATATCTTTATAATAAAGTAATAAATGAGAATGAAAAAACTCTAAAAGCGATTTACATAAAAATTAACAAGAATATAATATTATTATATAAGCTGCGCTTCGCAGTTTCACCCGCTTTAATTTTAGACTATTGACGTGATAGTCTTGACTTTCATCTTCTTGTAGATATGTACCGAATAAGTTACTAGAATGTACAAAGTTACATTCGACGCAACAGGCAGCCTCGTTCCTCAAGGAATAATCTCTTCCAGATTACTTTTGGGCCAAGGAACACTTGTAAAATATATGGAAAGAAATAAACGTTGGTATAAGGGTAGTAGTTTGGTAGATTTATTTTATTTCAAAGAATCAGTGGATAACCATTAGAACATTTTCAAGACTTAATGAAGACTGAAAATACAATAAATTTTTCTATTACATTTTTATTCTAATAAATTTAAAATATATTCCATAAAGTGAACTAAGAACTGTACTACATCAAAGTAAATAATTGACTAAAAGTTCGCTTGAGCTGGGGTAACGTATAATGTTGCACAGTTAGCTCATTAACATTTTAAAACAGCAGTTTCCGGAGCACAATCTGCAACATCCAAGACAAACGAGCACTATTAAGAGAAGAACAACGCAGCTCACGGCTCGCATGCATGATCTGTCTCCGAGGAACAACTTGTTTCAATCTGACGAAGACTTTAGTACTATGTATATAATGTGATAATCTTCTTACTTGATATTAATTCTTTAATAAATATAACTCAATTGACATTATTCGATAATAGTTGATAATTTATTAACACCCAGTAAATTATTAACTGATTTCAAATGAAGGAATAATTTATAAATTTGATGCGTAGGTTTTCTTTTTGAATAGTTAATTATATTGCCCATAGAAAAAATGTTGCCTGATTATTACACTCATATCTATCCATTTTAGCTTTAAGACGAATGGGAGTTTTAATTGTATTTATTTATTTAAGAAACTAACAACTGCAATTATGTTTTAAGAGGGGCTTAGATGATAGAGAAGAATCTATCTATCTAATTCAAAATTAATTGATGAAAAAAAAAAAGAAAAAAGAAGATTTAAAAATAAAAAATAAAAACTATTTTACATTTGCGCTAAACTATAGAAACCTATATTGGTTGACTTTCAGTGCGAATGTATGCATTAATTTGTCTCGGTGAGTTAAAATCAATGACAAGATAAATAGACTTGATGAAAATAAAAAAATTAATACCTTGTATTGCTTCTAAAGACTATCATGGCGATTGTATTATTTAAGATATATTCAGTATTTGTTCTTATCAATTTAATATTAATTAACAAAACACGTAACACAACGAACTGTAGCTTAATATACCAACGATGTTACATCAGCACGAAGCTAATGCACTTACATCATAATCCTAGATAATTGCCTATTAACCTGCTGTACAATTGTTAAAGATGTCAATAGGATAAGGAAAATACGGACAGGACAGACAGTTCCTTGTTATTAACTAAGGCGATTACATCAGGACGACATAACGAAGCCTGTTCTAATACACCTCAAGTCCTGGAACGAGCGCTTAATGAACACCATTTATTTATGAGAATAAAAGTGTAATAGTTGTGAAGGTTCTGTCTGCTGCCACAGACATATAACAATAAATACTCGCAAATTTATTAATTCTCTGAAGTACTACCATACTTCGTGATAGTTTTATTGTGTAAGTATTATGATAGATGGAAAAGGAATTCTGAAAATATACGGGGAAAGAAAAGAAACTGTTGTTTTCTGTACAATGTTATAATCGTATACAATTTTCAGTATCAGAAAGAAACGGGGAGTAATCGTTTCATTTGCAAGATGTTATATTACATTAGCAGCCTGTAAATTTCCCACTGCTGGGCTAAGGCCTCCTCTCCCTTAGAGAAGAGGGAGAGAGAAGGTTTGGAGCATATACCACCACGCTGCTCCAATGCGGGTTGGTGGAATACACATGTGGCAGAATTTCGTTGAAATTTAGACATATGCAGGTTTCCTCATGATATTTTCCTTCACCGCCGAACACGAGATGAATTATAAACACAAATTAAGCACATAAAAAATCAGTGGTGCCTGCCTGGTTTTGAACCCGAAATCATCGGTTAAGATGCACGCGTTTTAACCACAGATGGCCCAGATGTTATATTGTCATCCATGAACTCAGTTATTGTATAATAAGCTATTGCCAATAAATGTTCCTTTAAAGCGTTACTAACTCTATACAGTCGAGTGATTTGTCTATATTTATTATTAATAGTCGGAAGTTGGGCGAGTTGTAATGAGATTTAATACGTCATGTCATTTGTGCCAAGGGTAACTGAGACTGTTTCCTATGCACACTCACTTACCCTTCAAAATGAAGTATGAGTAGATAATTTCTTACCAGATGAGACTGCTCTAGACTATACTAAATTACCAGTAATTTAGTCTGTGTTATAGAACTTATCTCTTTTTGTACTGCAACGGCACCAAGAATGAAACAAAATGTTCCACGGGCTAGAAAATAAACTTCGGTAACAGACTTTCAAAAGTAAGAAAACAGCGTTTTCCGGAATTTAATCTGTGATTAATTGATTTATTAATCGAAAATGATATTGGTGTGTTTTTAAATGTTGAATTCATAATAGCGTTTACAGTAATTAAACTCCAAGCCCTATCTATAAAATATTCTCCAACAAAACTAGAAGTTTGGTTAATGATTATGAAAACTGGACGAGTGTCAAGGGAAATCTGAAGCGAGCCAATTGTTCAACTTGAGTCGAACAATCGTAAAACTTCGACTATACCGTTTTTATTTGGGGATAAAAAGTATTATAGTGGGTAATATAAATTCAGATTGGCAACCCTCGCGAGCTCCGGATTTTCTTTAAACTGATGTTTCCTGGATCGGTATCTTCATATCTGAATTTTATTTTTATCGGAATACTTTATTTTTGTCTTGACTACTTTTATGGAATTTTATTTTCAGATTTAATACGTACACGTTTTTGACGGGCTTGAGGAAAACGCGGATATCGTACGGATTTTTATGTTTTTAATTTTATTCAATCATTGGGAGTTCAAGTGCTTAGTTTTTATGTATATGTTTATTTGTCTTGATGAAATATTTTGGAAGATAATTGGTCAAAAATATATCTATTCGTTAACATGCGCTGAAGTAGCGTCGTGGAATTAGTTTGAAGTCTTAAAAGGAAAGAAGGCTTTTGGCCATCAGTGGGAAATATAAGTACATTGTCTTTCTTAATGATCTTTCAGTTAAAACATATGTTTCCTCATGAAATAAATTATCGTCATCACAGCGCAGATTTCTCCTAAGCTTGTAATTTTAATACAAAACCCCCTCCGGTGTTTTCTTCAACGATAGAATTAAGCTGTCGCGGTATAGGTTAAGATAATTTAATATTCTATTACGCGAAATGCCAGCAAAAACAAATACGATACCATAATAACCGCGACGCGATGAATATTTATAGAATTGAGATTGTAATTATTAAAAAGAGGTAGTAAAAAAAAGTACTATAGAATATTTATCAAAAATGACATAATGTCTTAAACAAACAGACGGAAGTATAAATAATGCGGAGGGAAGGACGGCAAATGTAATATCTTCCTTAAACCCGAACGGTCGACGTCACGTTATCAGCCCGTGGGTTTGTTTACGGTGGTCGGGTAAGTTCTTAAGGTCTGCTTGCATGAAACGATTGATTTGTCAAGCAAAACGTTAATGTCACTATTATGTAAGAAACACGAAATATTTTCGAACTATATTTAAAAATGGAATGCTTACTTGAAGATATGCAATGGTCCAGTGGTTATAAGATATGAATTTTAACCTTGATTCCGAGTACCGATACCCAAGCAAGTATTTTTAAGTGCTTAATATGTGTTAATAATTAACCTCGCTTGAGTATGAGCACGAGGTGAGCACACCCAGCAGTGGAACATTCACAGGTAGCTTCTTTATTTTTTTTAAAATTACGACTTTGTCTAAATTGTATTGTCAATAAAGCGACAGGCGTGTTTATTACTAACGTGCTATAATTGATATATATATTACTAGTCTGCACGTACCCGTATATTTACGCAGAACATTCAAAGAAACGCAAAGTAAGTTAAACTCGAGTGTGTCGCCGGCCTTTTGGGGCGTAAATTGAGCCACTGAGCGTTTTATGAATTGTCGCCTCGCTCACCCACTTGTGACTTGCGTGTTTAACAGATATTGCCTCGTAAATATCTGGAACTTTGCGAACAAAAACCATTATACCAATTTTATAAGACTTCAAAATTACATTTTCGTCGGCCTTGTTTACCTCGGGATGGTGAAATTACTTACTTCATATACAATTGAAGACTTTGTTAACGTAACTTTATATTTACAATATAAGAATTGTTTAAATTGATGACATAAATAAGTACATATATATTAAAAAAAACCAACAACATAATTCATCACCGCATAGAATAGATGCTTTAGGATATTCACGTTAAATCGTAAGCTTGGAATCGAGATATAAACTAACCTCCAATGGAAGAAATAAGATTATTGACAATTAGATGGTGAAACTCTTATAATAGAAAATCAAACGCGATGCTGATGGGACGCACGAAATTTTTGAACATTACTTCAAAACAACTGCTTCATCTAGGCCACGCTCGCTCACAGTAAGACATCACTCAAGAGGAAATATAATAGTATTCAGAAATATAAATACATGACTGGTTCCTTACCACATTTACCCGCGCGAATATTAAAAGCTGTACCAACAGCTGCGAGAAGAGATAACGCGAAGGACGTTACAAAATCCTTAATATCTTTTTCCAATTTATTGCCTTTCGAAAAGCGATCGGACCGCAATCAACTTATCAATTTATTACGCAGATCACAGCGGAGTGTCAAAGTGACATCAATTAGAGAAACTATTAACTCCCAAGCGAATTCCAAATTGACAAAAGACAAATTGTCCTGGACCCCTCAAATTGGTTGGCGGTGACGCGTGACGTTCTAATCACTACTATCATAAAGTTTTGCATTCAAAGTCAAGTCTGGAGCACACTGTGCCAATTTTAGCAACTATGTAGATTGTGATTCGCATACTTTACGACGTATCTTATATATCCGTATATATTTTGGATTTATTACACTGTGAAAGACTTCGTTTATTATCTAACTTATAAAGAGGATATGTGTACTTATCTTAATTGAAAATATGGGGATTCCGAATTCGGTGTAAAACTAATGACTTTTGGAAAGGACGAGTTTGAAATTTTTTATTGCTCAGCATTGTCGGTATTTTTTTTTAAATAATATGCAAATGCAGAAAGTAATAAAAGTCGTGGTATGGAATAGTGTCAAAAAATATATGTCCCTTCAGAGGAAAACAATTCTTGTAATACTGATATGACAAATAATAATAAATAATTTTTTTTCTATGTATTCTATGTACTCTTGAGTCGAGATGTCTCAGAGTGGAAGAGTCTGAGTTCAAACGAGCGATCCCAATAAATTTTCATGTGCCTTATTAGAATTTATAATTATTCTTTTACACGGCGGAGAAGAGACGACGAGGATCTATATGTATCGGAAAAAATACATTACAGGGAATAGGATAATCAAGTCGCATTGTAGCAGCGTAGCGGAGATATTCTCCAAATGAAAAGGAGAGACTGTCTTTATACTTCACAACAGTCTAAATGAATTTCTAGCACATCATCAATAATTAAACACCCCAAACCAGAGTCACAAATCGCAAGTCGGTAACCTGAAGTGTAACAATATATCAAGTCTGGTGCCAGAATAGTTGCTAAGTCGCTCGAGTCACCAAACTCCGCAACTCCGTAACAGCCGGCAACAACATGTGCACCGAAATGTGGGTGTTCCGATGTTTGTTACATTATATTACAAGTTACTTTAGTAACATGTTTATTTAGAACTTTGTACAATACCCCAAGAAACTGTTAACTTTATTTTGAATGTTATCCACTAAACTAATGTGGTGCTACTAAATAGCTTTGCGGTTAAACTACGAGTATGTATAAATGAAATGTTTCGCATACGAATGCCACTATATTTGTAGTTTAATTGAATTCAAATAATATGAATACATCGTAAAATACAGACAGGAATATCAATAGAAAGGTTCATAGTCGGCAATTGTGGATAATATTATCCAATATTATATAATAATATATTATCCAATTATAATTGTCGTTGAAAATATAGGTACATATCTTGAGTGATGAGTATATTGTAGTCTCGAGAGTATTGTAGAACTCTCCATTCCAAATAATTAAAATCAAAATATTTTTTATTCAATTATAATCTTTTTTTTATATTAGCAACCTGCAAATTTCCCACTGCCATTTCCCACCACGCTGCTCCAATGCGGGTTGTATTTGTTGGTTGAATACACATGTGGTAGAATTTCGTTGAAATTAGATACATGCTGGTTTCCACACGATGTTTTCCTTCACCTCCGTGCACGAGATGAATAATAAACACAAATTAAGCACATGAAAATTTATTGGTGCCTGCCTTGGTTTGATCCCGAAATCATCGGTTAAGATGTACGCGTTCTAATCACTAGGCCATCTCAGTTCATTATTAGCTATTATAATCATAAAAGTATTGAAATCTAAATTTCACGGGCTTGAATCAATGTTAATCTATCACCTCTACAATATATCTTTAAGTAGATTGGCCCGAGCAGATCTGCCACGAAACTCAGTATTGACATCTCTATTATAAGTACATTAATTAAATAAATAAGTTCGTTATTATTTATCTTACATAAATATTAACGAATATCAGATACATGCTTTTTAACGTCTTTGTAATCCTCTTATGAGTAGTGAGCCTTATTTATCAAGGTTTTTTAACATTAACAGGGCACGTTAAATATATCTGCGGAATGTTATTAAAGAAATAACTTTTACTGGAAAGGACGTATTGACTTAGCGAAGTCGGTAACTTAATATTATAAGTTTCTTAATTAATAAATAACACTTATTGTAGCGTATTTAGGTATATGCGTACGTTGAAACGTCTATGTTTTGTCTATGGAATGGTTTGACGAATGACGTACTTTCTTTTCTCTCTTCCCTTCTGGTGTGAACCGCGGTAACGTGTGTTATGTGAGTGCGCCGCGCTTTTGAAATTAGCTTGTGTAACGGACTTATCCTTCTCCTATAATATCACCCATCCCTTTGGCTGTGTTCTTCGAGTGTATGAAGACCAAGGGAGCGCTCCCAAGAAGAACGTGTCTTCGCAAGTCAGAGCCCAGAGTTTTGAGGTAACAACCCCTTTTATACCAAAAATACAGTCCACTTTTCTCTCGCGCGTGCACTTATTTTGAATAGAATTTGTTTTGAAAAGAATTAATCCACAAATAAATTAAACAAAAATAATGTTTAACGTTATTGTAAATATAAATATGTTAACTGTGATCATGTGCATGCATTTATATTTTAAGGGTATACAAATATACCTAACAAAGATTTCATGCATCTGTTATGGTTTTGGCGGTCGTTTGGAAAGCGGATCAACAATTCCCTGTCTTGCTAAAAGATAGAACAGAATCATTTTATAATATTTATAATTGCTTACTAAATACAATGAAATAATTTCAATAGATACCTATTTATGTATATTATTTATCTGATAATTATATTTAATAATATCATCTATATTATTCAAATATAGCTAAATAGTTTCTACAAAGCAATATCATTCGTATCTATGTACCGATGACCTCTGTGGTCGAGTAGTGTGTACACCGGTTTTCATAGGTACGATTTCCGGCTGAGTCGATGTATAAAAAAAGTTTATTAGTTTTCTATGTTGTCTTGGGTCTAGGTGTATGTGGTACCGACCTTACTTCTGATTTTCCATAACACAAGTGCTTTAGCTACTTACATTGGGATCAGAGTAATGTATGTGATGTTGTCTAATATTTATTTACATTTATTTATTTATCTAACTCTTTAAAAAAGGTTTTACAAGCGCATCTATACATTAGGTTTCGTTTCTATCTGTCCACGCATGCAAATGCAAATGCAGCAAATGAACCACCCATTACTACGTCTAGTAGCTGCTAATATTCACCTATAGGTGGCGCTATTATATATGTGATATTAATCACTCCTTACGGAGTCAAAGTGCCGCCGACCACGGGATCTCAGATACTATTAACCCCGTGCTTGTAATTGTGGTAAACATTAATACAACATTTATCTGCAGACACCAATATGCAGTATAAGTAAAAGTTAAAATTCAGCTTATATCAATGATTTTTTTTATGGCATTGGTTGGCGGGCGAGCATATGGGCAACCTGAAGATATTTGGTCACCACTGCCCATAGACAAAGGCGCTGTAAGAAATATTAACCATTCCTTACATCGCCTATGCGCCACCAACCTTGAGAACTAAGATGTTATGTCCCTTGTGCCTGTGATTACACTGGCACTCTGGATTATGAAATCTGTTATAGAAGAATCCAAGGCCAGTCGAACCTGAGCAATCGACCTCTCTACGTCAAAAGTCAACACAAATGAAGCTGCGGGCTATAACTGAATCATATAAAGTTATTTGAATGGAGTCGTGACGGTATTTAGTACAGTATTAACGCCGCTGATCTTTATGGAATTGTTTATTGCTCTTTTTATTAAACTGTATCGCCGCTCTAATGTATAATTCGTGAGATCGAGGTCTAGTTAAAGCGGTGTGCCTTTTATTTTTAGTTTATGACTTAATTCTAAAACAACATATCTAGTGGTTAGAAGATATCTTAAGTACTTGATACATTTGGAAATGGGTTCTAAAATATCACCTTTGATGAAGATAATACTGCTGTTTACAATCATGAATCAATACTTTTATAGAAAGTTAGGTAAAGTTATTTTTTTTTTTTACATAATATTTAGTGGTCATCACCCTTCATAGCCATTGACATTTTAAGATTAGATGATTTGTGCTTGTAGTTATACTGACTTACTTACTCTTCAAACCGACACCATAACAATACTAGTAATTGGTGCTTGGCGGTGATGGTGAGCAGGTTCTGTCTAACCTGTTGGATTTTCACAGAAGCCTACCACCACGTAAATTTACATTACACTAATAGTTGAGTAGCTTAACTTCTATAGTTTTTATGACTCGTGGGTCTGGGTTTGCTTACAAAACAGCAGACCCCGGTGGCTTAAGATCAAATCCTGCATTGAGCCAATAATTAAGGTTTTTCGACATATTCTCAGAGGCTGAACTCTTTGCAATCCAGTCGGCTTGGCCGCTTTAGCTGTTTTGTTGTCTTAATTAAAGACTTAATTACATAAGGTCTGAACTATAAAGTTGTTTGGAATTAATGGCAAAGTAACAATTAAGTTAGGAACTTTGAAGACAAGGGTGGGACAAATGTGACCGCATCTGAGGGTACGATTTGGGTTGACCTCTTAGGGTGAGGACGAACATAGGAAATTTTCATCAGCATTGTATCTTATACTTACGATACCAAAATACCATAGTAATAATGATTTGCTATACACCAAGGCTCGATTTTATTTGTTTTGGAAAGGCGACGTGACCGCTTGTCACATCTTTGTCACCTTGTGGTAAGTTTCTTATCCCTTTTCCTAAGACCACTGCAAGCCATTAAACTTATACCACCCGTGACACTGCCAATGCGATGCCATAGAACCTAAGCTGTTTCTGGTTGGTGTAATTAAAATGGATCACTGAAAATTTTACTGGAATAAAGCAATACAAAGTATTTATGTTTGGATGGTGAATAAGTTGTGACCACCTGCCTGCATAAATATCTGTCTAGCCTTATCGTACTTGGCCTATAATGTTTTCAAGCAATATTATGTGTTAATCTGCCTCGCACAACCACTCTGTGGAACCAGCTTTCGCCGGCGGTTTTTCCGAACCGATACGACTTGGGAACCTTCAAGAAAAGAGCGTACTCTTTCCTGAAAGGCCGGCAACGCACCTGCAAGCCCCCCGGTGTTGCAGATGTCCATGGGCGGTGGTAGTCACTTTCCATCAGGTGAGCCTCCTGCTCGTTTGCCACCTTATGACATAAAAAAAAATAAAAAAATTTGTCGATTTTATATATTTATCTCAAATTACGCAATGAACATTGAAGTCAGTGTTAAAAATACTCACATATTCACTTATTCGATATGCGAAATATTTTGGCACTCTAGATTTAATTTTGTGGCAATATTAAATTGATTGTAAAAGCTTAATTTTTATATAATAGGCGGACATGCAATTGGCCATCTGATGTTAAGTGGTCACCACCACCGCCCTTTTACCAGAACTCATCAATAATAAGTATTGCTGTTTGGCGGCAGAATACCTGATGAGTGACTGGTACCCAGATGGACTAGCATAAAGCCCACCAAGTGAAAGTAATAACAACTAACTTTTCATAAAAGAGTTAATCACGATACTTAATATTAACTTAAAGCCTGTCTATACCCCACGAGTGGGATAGTGGATTAGACTCTCGTTCTGTCGTGTTAAAAAAATTGGAGGCTTGGAGCTTATCTTACAACGCTTCCATTATAAGTTGGTGGATGTACACGTGGCTGAATTTCAACCCATAAATGTAGATTTTTTAATGTCGTTTTTAATAAATATCATAATCATCAATTAAGATTCAAAGGATTCCTACCTCTTACTCTTTGTAAACTTTTGCCGAATAACTGTTTTTGAATATTATTAATTTAAACTTCTTCTGGTTATAAAAAAAAAGTCAATCACTTTCCCTAACCTCAGCACAGATAAATAAAAGTTTAATTGAGCTCGTTTCAAAATGAATATCGTAACAGAATACGCTTTGTTAAAATCAGTTAGTAAGATTGTCGGGTTCATAAACTGCGAGGCCATTGTTGGCGTGTTATTTACATTTATCGCTGAGGCGGCGTACGTTAACGATACTGTAGCGGCCGCTATTGGTATTGCTTCCACGCGTGTTATGACTACTTCATTATTGTGTCAACTATCAAATAAAATTATCATACGGAGATTGCCTTTCAAATCGTTTTCCATTTGAGACCATTGAGTTTATCTTATTAAGTCCACGTATGAGTTTCTTTGAAGACTCGTATTCTTGCTCCGAGATGGCTGTGGTTAGAACGCGTGCATCTTAACCGATGATTGTGGGTCCAAACCCAAGCAAGCACCACTTAATTTTCATTCACATATTAATTGTGTTTATAATTCATCTCGTGCGGTGAAGGAAAACATCGTGAAGAAACCTGTATCTACCAACCCGCATTGAAATGTTTTGAGTTGATCCAATTTCGTGATACATAAGCGTGGTGGAATAAGCTCCAGACCTCCTCCTCAAAGGGAGAGTTGAGTATGTTAATATTTTTGTTCAAAAATTGTCTTTGAAATATTTGGTGATTTTTTATTTTTGTGTAATCATATAATTTATTCAAAAGTTCAAACTTATATGCTGACGTTATTATTACAAATCGACTTTCGATATATTCTTACTATTTGCAAAATTTCAATCTACTGCATTCATTTCCATATTAATAAACCAGTCAGCCAGTCTCTCTGTACGTCACAGTTCAAATTTATTTGTCATCAAGTTTTATACAAATTGCCTACAATTACTTCCAGCTTCTGAAATAATTGTCAAAAACAGATAATATTTCTCATAATCTGAGCGGGCGTTTAGTATTTACGCTTAGTTGCTGACTAACTGACGGTAAATATAAGCAATAACGCCAATTTTCTCCCGAGTACTATTAAAAAAATATATATAATTATAAATCTTATTACTAGACTTTGTTTTTATTTTTTTAACTCATATAAGTTAACTGAATTTCAAATAGGTTGTCTGATGAGAAGTGATCATCACCAAGGCCTATAAATTTTCTGCTGTAATCATTCACTAATGCCTCACCAACCTTGGGACTTAAAATGTTATGTCACTTGTGCCTGGAGTTACACTGTATATTATATTGCAGCATCGTTGTGAGTACACACAGATATCGTAAGATTTGAAGGCACCATTACATTAAGTGATATGGTTAGTTAAGTGTGATGGCGACGTTTACGACTATAAAATGTTTAAGTCAAAGGTCTACTAAATAAGGCCCGGTGTCCTGCTGATATGATACTGCTATATGTGGTAGATATAATAGTGGATATCTGTTTTTCCTCCCACACACTTTTGACCATCGTGTGTGAAAAGTGGGTGGTAGCGATTGTATACTGTTTACGTTTAGCAATAATTTGTATGGGTTTATTGGATTGCCACACCGAGACATTATTGAGAAACTTTGAAAAATAAACACTTTAAAGTGATATTGGATTACACTTCGGATATGTGTTTATTGTTCACTTTAGAGCGTATATAGTTTAATTTATATCATTTGTTTATAATCATGTTTAAATTTATTGTTACTGCAAAATTGAAGCCTCAATAGCGGCAATGGTTTACGGGCTGTCTAGCGATGTAAAAGGTCGCAGGATTAATCCTGACCCTTTGGGCTACTATCGTCCCCACTCCTAACACAAGTGATAAGCATAAAAGGAGGGGTACATAGGAATATTAGTAATTCCTTCATTAATAATTATTAAAATATAGTAATAATTCTACTAAAAAATATATATGTCAATCGACGGAATTCATAAAGCAAATCCGAAAATAATAAGAAAATCTATTGTGAGATATATTAAATCATTGTAGCATAGATAACATAAATATGCTACTAATGGCTTTCATAACTGTGTATATTATAATGCTATGTCGTTAATAGTTATGGCTTTTAGGTTACACAAGAGGTTGCGGTTTCTCCTTCAACTGAGTATAAAGTCTGCACAGCTTTGTATTCCTATCATCTGTATTTAGTATTATGAACATGCATTTTGATGTAGGTACGTAGATTCATTAATACGTTTACCTTCGGGCGAGGTGCACCTTCGAAACCGCAGCTACACTATGGCGCATCCCACGCTGTTCTTGCAACATCGCGTCACAGGGAAAAGTGTATTTATTACACAGATACCTGCAATAAGGCAACCGTCCCCTTCATTGTTGCCGAGAATGGTCCAAGTAACGCGATAAGGAATTATACCATCAAAATGGCCTTAAAGAACAGAGACCTTACGATTTTCGAGAAGCTGACAGGATGCTGATTTTGTAGGTACTTTATAACGTTACTCTGCGCAAGGTCCACCGTTAATACAATGACGCAAAAAATATAGTTTATAAGAATAACATTAGATTAATTTATTTAATATACGCATTGAGATATATATGAATATGCGATTAAAGAACACAACAGAAACCCCTGTAAAAAGATACGATTATAAATGTCTGTATACATAATATATAAAAAAAATAATTAAGAAGTGCAATTTAGTAGCAACTTATAAAAAGTGGATAATAATATTATAAAGGCGAAAGTTTGTATGTATTTATGTTTATTACTCTTTCACGCAAAAACTACTGAATGGATTTTAATTAAACTTTACAATAATATAACTTATACATCAAAATAATACATGGGCTACCATTTATAAAGATATTGTGTGAATAATACCTGGAAACCAACACAAGCTAAAACGCAATATGAGCCGCGGGCGAAACTAGTTTATAAATATTTGGCGAAATATGGAATTACTGCTTATTAAAATAATTCACAGACCTTAAACGATTTGAATAAACAATTGTCATTACTGTTTATATATATGTATGTATATTTATTGTATTTTTATTGTGCGTCAATCACGTGATACTACTAAACGTATCGGTACGATTGACCAGTCGACGCAGAATCCTCTGTAGATAGTTATAAGCTATGATTTTTGTTTTAATTCCGTTGAACATGCCTCCGCCTTTCGTCCAACGAAGCGAGTGGGTTACAACTAGTAAGTAATAATATTAAAATAACACATGAAACGTAAACATCCAAGCAGTGTAAACCATGAGTAGATATGAGTAATAATTTAATCTTCTAAATAACTCTAAATTCTGTTCGTTGTCGTTTGTAAATGTATCATAAATAAACAATCCATTAAAATGTCATAACAGCACCTAATATATGTCCCGATGTTTTAATCCGAGCCTCATTGGATAAGCAAACATAGAAGGAAATGAATGGCGCTACCGAGAGGGACGTCGGCCTCCGTCCAGCGATACCGCGGCCACGCGGCGCACTTTGTCCGCACTCATTCGTCTGTGTAAAGATATACACTTCCCCTACAGTCTACGCCATCCGAACCCCGCTCGTGTTCCTACATCTGGCCTTCATAAATTGGTTTCATTTCGACAGTCTCTCCTTCACTTTGATCTGTCTAATCGGACTTAAAAAATTCATTGAGACGCTAATGGAAATGTTTTGAGTTGATCGAATGTCGTTTCGTTTTATTTGTGAGACACGTCTATTCGAAATGTATTTACGAAAAAGATTTTACAACTGAAATATTTAATGTATTTGGAACTGAATTTTTAATTTAAATAATTTATACATTTCAACTCAATGTTTGAACATTTGTATAATTCACGAATCAACATGATTACTATCTGTAAATTACTTACGAATACATAATGTTTTGCGCAATTAACTTAAGCAGCGAGTATATGACTCCGCAAAATTGATGAATAAAATTTAATGCTGTTCCTATAGTTTCCATTGAACGATTTATTTTTAAGATAATGGTAAAAAAATTATTCTTAAGCAAGGCTCGTTAATGTTGTTGTATTGTTTTTTGGTGGTTTTTATTTGATATAATATAAATAAATATAAAATACTTATGTGATATTTTTCAGGTTTCTTTCACGTTTGTGAGTGTCTTTATTCCACCATTACTTTAAATGCGGGAATAGATTTATATGTGTCTGGTATTGTTACAATCCAAACATCATCCATCCAAAGGCAATTTTTGAATATTTAAGGTAAAATGTTGTATTTACTATACGATAGCATCTGTTGGATTACGATAAATTAATATTAATTAGATTTTTGACTAATATAACAATATCACGATGGTACTATCAAGTTTTAAATATTATATTAATATAATCTTTGAAACTTATCTATAAATAATAAATTTAGAAGTGTCAATAGCGGTCAATAGATTTACGGGCCGTTTAGCGATGTAAAAAGTCACAGGTTCGATCCTGACCCCTTGGGCTATTGTTGTCCCCACTCCTAACACAAGTGATAAGCTTAATAGGAGAGATAAATAGTTACACTAGTAATTCCTTAATTCCTTAATCAATTTGGTGCATTGTTAGTATTTCTTTGAATATAAAAAAAAAAAAAAAACAGTATTCTTCAAAATCAAAGCACAAATTTCCTAACCAAGACAATTTAATTTAAATGTACCTCGACCGAGTCGTGTTGTTTCATTTTTCATCTCGGAGAATGAAAATCATAATCTCGAATAGGTCGGCGTTGAAAACTCCCCCGAGGACGACGTCCTGACAGTGACAGATAAAGCCCAGAAGAAAACAAATAACAAACGTCATAGTAAAATGGCCGCCAGCGCGGATAGTGAGCGATCCGATTTAGCAAGCGATTTCTCCGAACATTCGGGGCGGCATCGACGGTTTATTTCCCTCAGATCTGAAGGAATTTCTTTTATCAAATTTCCTCATTCATGAGCAACTGAACGAGCTATTATCTAAAGCTGATGGTTCGCTATTTATTACGTTTCTATAAATCGGGACAACGTTATGATGGTCTTCCATCGATCGCTGCTTCCAAATCATAATATGCCTTTTCTTTTGACAATTTAAACTCAAACTCATTTTTTTTTTATTCAAAATAGAAGCATTACAGTAACCTATTGATTGTCAAATGAAACACTACCACCGGCTTGGAAAAGAAAATACCCTGTCTTAAGAAGAACCGGCGAAAGAAACTCAGCGGGTCTTTTTTTGTCAATTTTTTGTATATCATCATAAACATTCTGGTAATAAAAAATCCACTCACACTAAAGGCGCAGACAACATGTCTGTACATATTAAAATGTAAAAAAAAGAATCTAGAAGTATCCGCCAAAATGCTCAGCACTAATCCAATGCTGGACATAGGCCTGTATATTACATATATGAACAATATATATTAATATCCTCTATTCAAATCAAGAATACTAACTCCCTCCTCTTATCATCAGTACGATCTTGTGTAGAATAATATACCTTATATATAATAAATTATTTATCTATATTATTAATATTTAAAAATGACATCCGATAAATGTCCCACTACTGGGAAAATCTTTTCGTTTCTTTCGAGTAAAATATTGGGGCTTATTCTACCAAGCCAATTATACCATGCAGTTTTGTGAATACATTTACAACAAGTTAGAAGCAACAGTTAAATTTATATAAAAATGGTTTGATGAATGCGCCCCTTGAAAAAAATATTTAAATTTTAAAAAGTTTTTTTTTTAAATAAAAGAGAGTACAAGTACTTAAACCTATGAAACACTGCGTTACAAATATACAATTAAAATATAATAAAAGATGAAATTGTCAGAGATAGGAATGTCACGGGCGTTATAAATAATTTAAAATTAGAATAATACTTATCGTTAAAACGATAAAGTTATTAATATAAGGCGCTATAAATCTATCCGTATGGGCTAAGGTCCTAGGCTCACATCCCATAGTAAATTAAAGCCATCAGCAGCTATGACAAATGGATGGGGCGAAGTAATGTTGCCGAGAACATCTAAATAGCATCTGGTGTTAAAACAGGCAGGATATCTCGATAATTCACTCGGATGAAACTTACAGGCACTTTCACACGGAACTTGTAAAATATCTCGTGATATCGTGTCTCATTTAAATGTTCGACTATGACAAATTTGTGATTTTTTTTTACAATACTAAATATTCGGTGTTACTTATTCGCATACAAATATTTATAGTTATTTTCTTAAATAATTACACTGCAACGGCTTTCTTTTTATATTACATTAATATTGTATAGATCCATTCACTCTAAGCGGGGGCTCTTCCAAATTAAATTATCGGCGTTTTTTTAATAAAATAAACTTAACAAATATAATCTTTTTCTTTGTTTTTACAATTAGTCGTTTCACACACAGAAAAACATCCTGTAAGGACTAGCATTACTCATACTAGTGCAAGCCGATAATAATATTTAACGTGGAGGGGCGCGCCTTCGTGAGAGATTCATCAATATCCTGTAAATAATGTATTTTATACAATATAATTATTCTTGTTGAATGGAGTAATACAAATCTCCTACTCAAAAAGAATCTTCATCTATTTATTTGATGATGTTTTACTTGTCTTTGTATGACAGAATTTATTACTCGCTTATCTAAAATTATTTGTTTATTTAATGACTTTTTTTACCACTACAAAGTAAGTGGGACAAAATGCGGACTTAATACCAGAAGGCATTCTCTGCCAGTCAACCTTTAGGTCAAACAGAAAACCACGAAGACTCATCTAAAATTACAGTTCCTAATGTATTTACAACGATAGCGTCTAAGCCGCTGCCTGTGTGAACATCCAACTATCTTATGGTTGGGCAAATATTTGCGTATGACCCATTGCATTTCTCTCCAGGACTTACAATATAGGGGTGCTTATTGGGGTCGACTCTATCGGAGGGAATTCGCTCGCTATGAATATGGGTTGTATTTAAGCGAGATGTTATTAAGAAATCTTCATTTTGATGTTTTTGATGTTCAACGGCTTTGAAAGTGTGCATAATAGTAATTGAGATAATTTACAAGTTTATAATACGAGCCGTTTCATTGTTTGTTATAATTTTGCCTCTTTATAATTGTTGAGTCATTATATATAGTATAATTGTTAATTCTTATACTAGATATAAATTGCTTAAGGTGTTAGAGAGGTGGTCAGATAACCGCTAAAAATATATATTATGTAGCTGTAGAGTTGTAGATATTTGGAAAAAAGGTTTTAACTTATAAAAGTAACTTTAATTATACGTATTTGCTTGTGGATTTTGCCTATATTTCAAGAAGGCCATAAAGAGCACTTTTTGAACGTTAAGCTATTGAATAAGAAACTTATGTATATCCGTATAACGTATCTTATCTCTAATATGTTAATAATGTGTTCATAGCATAACATCTATTAATCGATACTTAAACATACCAATTACTCAAGGCGGACCGACCAAATCACAATCTTCGTTCGCCCTTCATCAAACGTTCCCCTGCTTAAACAAAGCGCCCTCCGAAATTGAGACGTTTGTCTTCGGATACAGCAAACAAGCATCCGATATGTTTTTACAAGGCTCTCGTTCTGAACAAACACAATATTATCAAAACCATACCCGTGATGTTGTCTTACTATTAAAATTCATTTCTCCGTCAACGTTTCGAAGGGATCTCATATATCAATCATTACGGTGATCGTTACTTAAAAAAAAAACCTATCGTCCCGACTTTGTTTTACAGAGCCTAAATGGCTTTGTGATTAGAAAGTGTCAATATTGATCGAACATTGCGGGTTCAAAACCAACAGACTCGAAATATACTACTGAATTTGCTTAACTATTGTTTAAAATTTATGTCGTGCTTTGGAAGAAGAACTTGCCATATACTTACTCACCGAGTCGCATTAGATCAGTGTGGTCGAATGAGCCTTGACTGGGGTCTAGGACTTAAGGAAACATATTTAACACACTGTTACTTCGTTTTATGTAAATTTGGATACAGTAAATAAACTTAAGTACTTTATTGTTTACGTTTAATTAAACAGTATGCAGTGTTTTGGCACGTGTAAGAATGTACTGTTTTTGGTAGCGAGTGCCGCAGCTCCGACGTCTTTCGTGGTCGGCGAGTTATAGCATGTCCACTAGGCGCAGTGTGGTTGCAGTGCAAGAAAATAATCGACACTATACTCTCTCAACTTATTACTTTTAAGAGCCTTTTACGGAATTATTTAAAGTATTTGCTACGTATACTTTTAAATTAAAAATTACACATACATAAATATTGTTGAATTAAATCTGTCGTAATAGCTTTTGATAAAATTAATTGGAATAAAAACATTTAATTTCCATCACATGTCCGTAGACGTTAGATGGTTCTTAGTTTTCTATTTCAGCTTTTGTAAATAATTTGATGTTAGATTATTTATGCAGATAAGAAATGTTTTGTCAATAAGAGCAATATGTCGCAGTTTTGTTCAAATCGACGCTACAGAACCGTTTTATCGAAGATGGGAGACGATGATAGGACATGAACTGGGGTTTGCTGAGAAAGGATTTTAGATAAAGATAAATTATAAAGAAAAATGTATGAAATAATAAGATAGATAAATACCTTAATAAAAGTTGTAATAGTACATAATTATCCGGTAGAAAAAAATCTTCAGTTTCTTATAGGCCTTTTTAAATGGAATAAGAAAAAATATAACAAAAAAAATTTTACTATCACATTTTTAATATATTATTGGAAATATTTTACTTAATAAGTAATAAAACATATCGTTGTACAATTTAAATTGGCTCACTCTATAAATGCAACAATTTAAATAAGATTATGCGAGAGAATGGGACCTACTGCGGTGTTCCCGCAAATGATTCTATCGCCGATAACATCTTAAAAAGAAGAAAGCAGACAAGCGGTTAAATAATCACTTCCTGCGTAGACTATTAAAATATTTGTCATTTCACAACACGTGACAGCATGTATCCTACGCCTCCGTAACAATGGCAAACGAGAGCCAATATATCTCTATCAGATGCCATTCGTTATTTATTCCACGAACGGACCTGGCTGCGTTTTGATTTAACACAACTTAATTCTATTGTATTCCATTCGCTATCTATTCACTGCGCGTTGTCAGATGACATCGAGCAATCAAGTGATAACAATCGATCCGTGGTCGCCGTTGCCTTTCCGAATAAACCCCCGAAAATAAATAACAGTAACACTGCGATACCATACATCGAAGCGTTTGTTCAATAATCGAATATTTACATCGATACTGAAACAGTAATGGTTGTGGATGAAGTTGATCGCAACTGTAATTATAAACTCGTAGTAGAAGAAACGCAAGTTTGGATGCGGGTGTATACAAGTTATCTAGGAACATAAATTTATTTACAATTGCCCGATCAAAGATAAGCTAGTCTCGTTAGTGAACGACAATTTGTCGCGTTGATCTGTTGGTGCTTTTAAATTGGTGCCTTATGTCTCTGATCTGGTTGAATAGACTTTTACTAGTTCAAATTAAACCGATACAACTATATACTTTGTGAGAGGGTAATCTGTAAAGTCGTTAAAGCCATTTATTTCTGATCCGTCTTGTCACTGTCGGCTTGTCTAGCGATACGTCTTATTGCTTGTCACTGTTCAATTAAATCTTTAATGGATTCATTTATACATTTTTGTTGTTAGTGATTTATATTATCTGTTTCTAATGTTCTTGTATTTTATGTGTTAATTGATTTCAAGTCGAATTACTCCAGCGGATTATACTTAACAATATAAACCTTTACTCGGTGGTCGGGCTTTGGGCAAGATCGTCTTGTTAGGTACCACCCACTCATCATATATACCGTCAAGCTGCTATACTTAGTATTATTTTATTCTGGTTTGAAGGGTGAGTGAGCCAGTGAGACATAATATCTCAGACCCCAATGATTATGTAAGAAATCCGCCTTTGCTATAAAAAATAAAAATACTTAAAAAATAAGCCATTAAGATATCTTAATCTTATCAAATTAAACACATAAACCACTGTAATATTTTCCCGAAATTGAACTCATGATTATAAGCTAAAATCTACATCTTTATCAAGAGTTTAAAAATTGATATTATATCGTAAAAACAGTTTTGACGCTTGACGATATAATTTTAACTACCGACGCAAATTCTGCCGAATTGACAAACTTCAACTTTCAACTTTCAAGACTACTAAGCTGAAACTGTCACGGAAGATAATTGCAGTATCCTTACATTTTAAATTAATCCAAATGAGCACCAAATCATTGATTCTAAGACGAGATTAAGAATGGAATTCTTATTAATGTAATATTAGGCTAATATAATGAAAAAAGTTTTCATGTTTTATTATTTAACTATTGATTCTGTGAAGCTATTTTCAAAAACAAACTCCAGACTCATTTCCACGATCGTGAAACGTCAGTGTTATATGGGGCATTGACTGTAATAATTAATTTATTATATCGTTTAAAGGATACGCTTTAAACGTTTCTCACTCAAGAGTTGCTTAAAACTTATTATCACGTGAGTTATTACAGAATCATAATTGCAGTACATAGATTAATTGTATAATATATCGTATTAGGATAATTCGAATGGGATAATTGTATGTGTGTATTTAAATATTACTTAAATATAGTATTGTCGTGCGTTTGCTTTCAAATAAAACGCAGTAAGATAAAAATGGGAATGGTATTTGTTGCTGAAAAAGGGAATTTTAAAATGTACACCGAAATCTAAAGCTACGTTATTTCGTCGTGCAATTGAGCAATCTGAATGTGTGCCAAATCATGCTAAAGTCTAGCGCAGACTAGTTGTATTAACAGTCTAGGTATTTAACGTAGGGTTGACACTTTATACACGAGAACTGACACTTTTAAATATTTTTACAGGATTATTATTAGACAAGTTTGTTCCTTTGTCTTTTTATGCACCATACGTGGTCACCACCGCCCATAGACATTGGCCGTAAGAAATATTAACAAATCACCAATGCGCCACTAACCTTGGGAGCCAATGTTATTTACCTTGGGCTTGTACTTAAGTTGAATCGCTCAACTTTCAAACAATACTAAACAAAACACAACAATACTAAGTAGTACTATCAATAGTATCTTAGTAGGTGCAAACAACAAAATATACATTTAAAAATATATGAAGTGTTCAAGTACATCTTATTCTAAGATTTCCAAAGATCAAATAAAGTGCTAAGAATAATTAACAATACTTGACTATAATACCGGGAATATAGTTAAATAAACTAAGTAATATATTGTAAGCCTGTACAAGTATAATAATCTTTCTGAGCGTAAAAGTGATCTTTAAATACACACTAATATTTTATTTTTATTGAAACTTTTGTTGGCGGATTTATATGTTGAACATATACTAATATTAAAAATAAGAAAGTAACTGTCTGTTACATCTTCACGCTTAAGCCGCTGAACCGATTAAGATGAAATTTGATGTGAAAATAATGTCAGAATTGGAGAATAGGTTACTTATATTACCCTCGAGGTGGTAAAATGGAGGTGACGGTTTGGGTGTGATAGGATAAATTTTGCGCGGGTTAAGCCGCAGAATCAGCTAGTTTAAAATAAACTAAAGGTTTGCTTTTGTAGGTATGTTATGATGTAAAAAAAAGTAAGGTATACATTGCCAGCCCTACGCCACACTCCCTATGTTTCTACTCTATATGGAAGGGTAGTTTGGCACGCACGCATCGCGGCCGTGTGTCACACCGCGGCGTTTGCCCACCGGCGCTGTCTTTATTTATGATACGAACCACAGATAGCAGGTTTACTGCCGGTGTTACGCCAGCCCTTTTTAGATTACTTGTTTTGTTATATTTTTATTTGGATTTCAGATTTATCGATCCGTATGAAAGTTAACATGAATTTAGTTCACAAAAAGAAATATACAATTACTACATTGTTACAAAACGTTGGGTAGACATTGTTTAAAAAAAATTGAGTTATATAATGTAAAACTCTTCGGGTAGTCTATGAAAGTTTCGATCCAAAAACAAATAAATGCTAAAGCATCTTCATAGCGACTTGCCTATCACTTGATGGCTGTAATTAAGGTTAAATCGCCTATAATTCAGAGCATACCCGGCGGCTTAACCCACTGTTAGTATAGCGTAATTTCTGACACTATCAACCGGATCGCTCCTTAAACACCGTATCCTGGGATCCAACAATGCTGATGGGATCAATTTGTATTGCTTTCCGTCTAACCCTAACAAAGATTCGGTCAAACGAATTATAACCTTAAGTACGGCATTTACGGCTTCATTTTATATGTACGCCGTTGTGTCGCCGTCTGAAGTCGCAATAAACCAGAAGATGGGGGTCTAAAAGCGACCAATTAATGAAGAACCCTGGCTATATCAATCTGGTCTCCTCGGTTGTCTAGATTCGTTAAGCGTTAGAGGGGTCGGGGAGTTAAGTTTAAAATGGTTTAACGTAGTTAAGCAGTAATTGTACGTAATTTGTGCGCATGAGATGCGGTGCGCAGTTTCGTTAGGATTGTGCGGAATTCATCGCGGCGGACTTTGTGGACATTACACGAATTGAGTTTGACTTTAGCTAAAGGTAGGAATACATCCAGTCTAGTTTAGTATTCCACATTAAATAATTTCAAGCTGGTTTTGTTTTATAATATTCGCGGAATCTATTATTGGAACTACATAACATTAATTAAAAATAAAAAAACCATTTAATTAACAGTTCCACGCTAGCTGGCTGAATGAAATGAAATAGTGTAGTAGTAATGCTACGTATTATTAAATAAAACAAAAATCATTTTCTTATGCTTTTAAGAGTTCGTATCATTTTTAAGATTGTGACAAAACTTTGGTGAATTTTTCAGCGCACACCTGTGAAGGTTCCAGGCCCAAAAACATTTTCCTTCAATATAAACGTTAATGTGAACCCTTATTCTACCGTGCAGTGTAGTTACATAAATAATAACAACACACCTACCGTCAAACAATCTCACCATACTACGTATCATGTTGTGTATTTTTTCACTTCACTCGAAACTTACCTGAAAGCAAAAACAAAATAGTTTATTAACATTTAATTAATCACAATTAGCAGAGATGACTGTTAACTGAAGATTACGTTTTCAAAACCGGGTAAGCAGCACAGAGTGCTTAATTAATGTTAATATTTCATGTTGTCTTGTGCATATAGAATAAGTACATTTGAATTTGAACCTTATACGATTGATATGTGGTAGAAATTTAATTCGACTTATACACGTTTCTTAGAACTGATATGATATTCAGGACTTGTTCAAGTTTTTACTAATAACAAATACAGAAAGTAACTGATGTCATATTTTACTATTTAATTGTATAAGTCTCCTTAATTTAAATAGTATAAAGTATGAGCGGTCGTTGTGGCGATTCTGTCTTTGGGGGAGGCCTATGTTCAGCAGTGGACGTCCTTGTGTTGTGTCTTTTGTTCCGAGATGAATGTATGAAAATGAATTTGTTTTTTTTATTCTGGGCGAGTGTAGAAAATTGAGTCGATGTTACGAACGCATATAATTTTGGAGAACAATATAATAAAATAAAAGCAGCGAGTGGTATGCGTAATGAAGGATTTGTTTAATTGGATCTACATTTTATTGTTATAATAACTGTAAACCTTACGGCGGCGTTTTATTAAATTAACTGAGAAGAGCTATTTTGTTACCTTAATAACTGTTAAACGACTTCTACGATTAAAACTATTGGATTTTAAAAGTTAACCTTCAATTAAACAAAGTGTATTCAAACTGTTCAAATAAAGTTATTCAAACTCAATAATTAAATTAACGATCGCAGTGAGGCGTTCGCCAAACTGTCCTTTGACAAAGTTCTATTAGCGCCGGACTTTATCTTTTTGCTGTGACTTTTGCAAATTAAGCTCATTAAAGTGAATGAGCTCTTATCAACTTTCAGAATCGGTCCCTGGACCGAAACGGATCTACGATTTTTCAGTAGGTACCTACGTCGTGTATTTTGTACAACGTAACATAGGTATTATATGTATAAGGTATATTCGATTATATATTTCTGTGATTTTTTTTAATGTTATTTGTATGTTTCGTTACCAGACTGAGTAATCGCTTCAAAAATAGTAACAGTAACAACGCCAACACTCTTTCTAGGCGCACTTCCATCCGAAGGAATGGCATTCGGTTGCGACCAAAGAGAGATAAAACTTCCTTACTTTAGGCTTACTACTCACAAGTTAATAGATAATCTCGTATTTTTTTTACTAGCCACCAGGTATTCAATTCAATCAAGTTATCATATATAGCTAACTACTAGCGATTAAAGCAAAGACAATCGTCAATTAAATAAATTGTTCAACGACATCATTTAATTTTCATCGTTAAATATTTCATAAGTACAGTTTGAATGAAGTGATACAAAATTCGCAATGGAAATAAACCCGAAACTCGCAAACAACGCCTGCTTTTCACCGCAACAATTTGAAAGAAATAATTTATTACGTGACCATCTGAACGGTTCAGCGATTTCAGTCGAAATGAGGAAATTTAAGTAGATTTCGCGCCATTCACAAATCATTCGCCCCTCAGAATCTGAGGACTTTATGAAAGAAGGGCCGATAAAAACGCGATCGTTTGAGGTTCAACGCGAAATTTATAAAAACGTTTCAATAAAATTTATTATATGATTTAATGTTGCATAAGCGATTCGACTTTATGAGGTTAGCTTTATTTCCTTCTGATATTTTCCTCGCTCTTATTTTTTTCATTTAAATCGAAATTCTTAATTTAAAAATTCCTAGATTTATCAGCGGTCTGTGACCATTTATCAGTTATTCCAACGCAAATTAATATGTATTGCTGGGTTCCACTTTAACGGCTGAGTGAATAAGACGTCCTGTCTGAGAGTGACAACCTTAGATCCTATGGTTGACGACGCATTAGCTCTTAAATATCTATCCTAGCATTTCTAATATCCGTCGAATTATTTCTTTTTTTTTAATTATTTTTGACAAAGGTCGATATGTAATCAAATACGAGCTATTTGACTGATAAATTTTGACTTACATTTATAATAATATTATATGCAAATTTCAAATTATTGCTTTACTATTTAAATGGAATTCATACAATAAAAAATTTTTTTTTGTAAACAGATGACGTGATACGACACCATTATTGAACTTTTATTCAAAATTTAATTACAAAATTATAATAAGTTAAGTTACTTTCCTTGAAATTGAATATTTTTGTATATCCATTAATCAAAGAGTGCGTAGCGGTTAGCAAACACAACGGTAAATAACCACATTAATTAACATCAACACAAATTGAAATAATTAAATTGTCATTATTTATATCGACGCGGTTTTAAATAATTCAATAATGCAGTTATACCTGATCTATACGCTACATTTTTCGCGTTATTATGTGCGTCAAATTAGTATTTCACGTGTTCGTGGCTTAAAATATTTTTTTATAATAATGACGTCATATAAGTGTAACAGAATACAATGTATTCACATACTAAGAATTTATACCTTCTTAAGAAAATGAGAAAAAAATTAAATTATTTTTGTACGGAACCCAGGTCAAGAAATAAATAGCGTTGAATGTTCTACACAACAAAGCAGACAGTGAGATGGATTTAGCATCTTACGAATGAAGACAAAAGGAGAGATTAATGCTATTTTTCTGTTTTAAAACGAATACATTTCACAAGAGCCTGATTACGATGCAAAAGTTCGTGGGTTCTTTGGACGATTATTCTAAAGATTCGTACTAAATATATTCAGAATTGTAAGCGTATAAAAGTTTTAATGGTCACAGGTCCTTAACCTGTACCAAGTTTTCATTCATTGAAGTTTTAAAATATAGTAATTTTAACTATCGTCTGAGTGACTTTAAATGAAAAAAGGTTTTACATAACCTTATCAATACAATTGTTATTATCAAGTTTTATAATTGTATATATTCGTGCTGAAACAAAGGACTGACTGATATTGAAAAAAAATTGTCATTGTTATGAATATGTTGTATTTAGCAAAAAAAGCTAATACCCCGCCTTATTACCTACGGCGACAAGATGTCTGGCTCACTTTTATATGCTGCGAGTATTCGTCCCGTAATTCCACACGGTCATGGTTTATACAGCAGCTCTTATTATATTTTAATCTGTAAATATTTAGGAAGGTTTACTATGTAGTTTATGACGGTAAGTATTCTAATGTCGAGTTATTTTAATATTGATCTACGTGTATGCCACGTCATTGTCGATAAAAAGGCAATATTTGTAGTTTTTCCTCGAGTACGAAACCAATGGTAACAGGAATTCTCGCGCGTTTCCTACTTTCCTATTCATAAGATTATAAAAGATGTTTACGAGTTTCCACCGACGCCAACATAAAAGCGTCTTCACACAATATATGAATATCGGATATCTTCAAAGCACCCTCTTCACACACCATTGCCGAATTCAATGACCGACTTATGTGTTTATTCCTTTAGAACTTTGTTCGAGGTATTTAATTTTTCAATAGAAATGTTTTTCGGAGAATATTTCAATGTTTCATGTTATGTATATTCTTGCTCAAATTTTCGTTTTTTAGTTTAAATTTATCACTTCGTGAAAGAGCAGGAAACTGTTGAATAAACAACGTTTTTATTGTATTTTAAAATTTAAATTAGGAAAAAAGGGTATACATTTTTGACGATATATCTATAGCTGAAGATAGTGACAGTACGTTTTGTACAGTAGGCAGTGATGGCCCATGATGAGTGGTCCATGGTAAGTATTATAAAAAAAAAAACATTAAATGAACTTACATGAATATCGTAGCTATAAAATGCACTGGCCTTGATGAGGGACAATTTCAGTAAAATTTAACACAGTACTTTACTGCACATTAGTAGAGCTCAAAATCTAAACTAAAACTTGCAACATGAGACGTATAGAAACCCAAAAGAACTCCGTGAATATTTATTATTCACACAAACAGTTTGATTTTGTTATTCACTTTAACTGGCCCCGGAGTCCTTGTTGTATGTTTGCTGGTACCACTTCAATATCGGTGACATCGCTTTATTTGAACAAATATTTGGTTTATTCTCTCACCATCATCATCTCAGCCGGACAACGTCCGTTGCTGGACACAGACCTACACCAAGGATCTCCACAATAGCTAATCTTGCGCTACCCGCATTCAGTAGCTTCCAGCGATCGCAAGACGATGCCCACACTGCGAATAAGTGGGTGTAGATCTACCAGTTTAAATTTTACATTTGGTTTTATAATAAAATTATTTAGAAGAGATCCATTATAACGATGAGGCCGTTGTTATAAATATATCCCGAGCTATGATTTTACTGACGTGTTTATGTGCAAACCTATAATAAAAAAAAAAATAACGAAGACCTTAATGGCAAAAAAAATATTCGAATAATATTTTAATAAGAATATTTCGCCTTAGTGTCGAAATAGCATTGTTTTGAGTCGGGTACAAAATCTATTATAATATTTAATCATAATTATGATGACGTTTTGTTCCAAAGGTGACAATAGTAATATTTCATACAAACAAAATGAAGGAACTCAAAAGTAATAGACATGATATTTTACGTTGACTCCGACAGATACAAATCGTTACAAATTAAATAAATGCTAATAATTGACTCTTATCCTAACGCTTATAAGGGCTATAATTGAGTGCCCAGATAACAAAATCTCCGGTAAGTCATTACCACATTAATAGTTCTTCATTACGCGACTGTGCTGGGATAACTTCATTATTGTTTATGTTAGTGAGACACCATTTTAATTTACCTTTCGATGTTAAACGCAATCAGCATATTAAAGAGATGCCGTTAAGTAAGGGGGATATCATTTCATTTTTTAAGGGGCGGTTCTTGTATTTTCTTATATTAATTATTTATTAAGTACAATCAAATATTTGTGTTCGGTCTTAGGGTTTTGAATAATCCTCTCTGGGTAGGTACCACCTCATCAATTATCTACCAACGAACAGCAATTAATGTTTATTGCAATCTTCCGGTTTGAAGGGTAAGCAATAGCTTAAAATAAAAAAATATGAACATAAGTTCAATTGGACAAGTGCTCCAAAACGTATTTACTGTATACGGAATAAGTATTGTTTTACTAGTAATGCCTCTTGACGGTGGTGATCACCACCAGTTTCAGTCTTACTACATTTTTATCCGAATTCAAAAAAAGAAGGAGATAATCGAACTGGATGTGTTTTTATGTTTGTCAACTCAGAACTTCGTTATTTATGAACCGATTTGGAATTTTTTTTTTGTTTGGCTGGGTATTCATATTGTACGAAAACAAGTCGAAGTCGGTTTTTTTATTGTTAAAATTTGTTATTCAAATCATTTTTAACTTTATGTTGACATGTCATAGCTAATTTGACGTGCGTTATTTCTTGATTATTTCTTGAAAAAACTACCTACTCAATTTCAGTTTTATTTGATTTACAGATATAAACACGTATGAATAGTCTTAACACTTTTAAATACAACGAAATATTAACAAATCCTTAAACAAAACTTTACATAGCGAACTGATTCGTTTACTGCAAACGATATTAAATAAAATAATATTATTAATGCATTTAAGTTAATATTTATTGTGTTTCGTGGTGTTTTATAATATTTAATAAAATATTTTACTAAATATTATAAAACACAACAAGCTTAAGACGACTTCAATGAAGAACTTGAACTTAAATTATCTGAGACTGAACTCAATAGCTTCGACAGATCTGTCATTTTAGTATCTGCAGTTTGATCAGACGAACTATTGACAACATTTTCTTTAAGTTCTTTTGAGGCGCTGTTCTACTTTTAATGTCGTTTAATAAACTGTAGATGTCTATTATTGTCGAGACTCGTGCTGTGACAGCAAACGGCATGCTTCCTCTTTGCCACCGTTCTCTCCTATATTTTTTTGTTGTTGTATAATATTATATCAGCTTCATTAACTGTTTCAATTGATTTCACACATTTCGTTTGTTTCGTTCGTTGACAGTCACAGTATATATTTATATCTTTATTGAATTCTTTCGATAGTTATTTATACATAAATGGTCTTAAACAGTTTTATTACATTTATAGACGCAGATAAAATGTCGTAGAAGTTTAATATAAATTGTATGTGACTGCGATAAATGGCCGATACAATTTTCGCTTTGGCCGAGCTTCTAATGCGAGCAATCAATCTTTTGCTGTGAATGTGGACGCTTAGATCTAAAATCACTGACTAACGTCTGAACCAGTTTATACAGCTGTATATAAGCTATACTACGCCACAATAAGTACTAAATGTCGTGAAATATATCTTCTTATTACTTTATTTATTGGAAAGCGTAAGATATTGAATTTTGATATTAATATATTATATGTAATACAGCAGATTTTATAGAAAAATAATTTGTAAAATTAAAATTTCTTAAGTTTTTTTTATGGAATAGGAGGCAAACGAGCAAGAAGCTCACCTAGTAGAAATTCACCTATGTACATCTGCCGGGGGAGGTGCAGGTGCGTTGGCGACCTTTAAGGAATGTGTATGCTCTTTTCTTAAAGGTTCCCAAGTATCATTGTTATGTAATTACGGTTATTACTTATAATATCGGGTTCGATTTGAGTCGATATTTTTTATTGTAGAACAAAATATTAATATCAGTTGAAAGATGGCAATTTGTCATGGTCATTGTATAGATTTTTGTAGTTACTGTTTGATAGAAAGTTAGTTCTGATAGTAAAGATTAAAAATTTACTTGTGCAGATTCGCTGAAATAATACCGTGTTTATATAACTCATTAAATACATCGAATCTTATGGAAGATATAAATCTTTTAAACAAAATGAGATATTAAAAATTAATTAATCATTTTCTTCGTAAATGATTAAAAATATTAAATGAAAAAGAAACGGAGCCTTAACGTTTTAATAATGATATTTCAAAAAGCATCGAAATAGAAGTAATGAAATCAAAATGATTACGTTTCGAGATCCCATCTGTATTATGGCATGTGTTTCAAACTTGTATCTATAAATATTATGTCACTTGCTTACGATTTATGGTGCCCTGGTAATTGGACTTGCATATTTAAGGAGAAAGCTATAAACTTATATACTGACTTCATTTTACGAGATTTGTTCGTGTATATTGTATATGATTCGTTAGTATAGTGGTTAGCTTGTAAGGCCGCAATCCCAGAGAACCTGGACTCAAATCCCTGCCTAGTCAATAAAAAAGGACTTCTCCATCGATAAATTCTCAGAAACAGCTCAAAGTTTGTAAGTTCTTACTGTAAACTAATAACAACTCAACTGAAAAAGCGATCTCAGCGATAATATATTATATAACCAAACAGCAACACTCGGTACTGTTCTGTTCCACATTGGAACACAATACTAAGAATTGTTGTTTGGCGGTAGAATATGTGACTCCAAGTGACTCGAGATATAAAATACTGCGAATCACTGGTAGTTTTATTTTTAATTAATCTTTTTTAAAAGATGACTCAACTTGGCTTTTTTATTAATGTAAAGCGTATTTTATTTTTATATCGATATTTCTAAAGTGACACCGAGTGCAGCAATAAGAGGTATAATATATTGTTTAGCGTAGTAGCATTTCTCACAAGTACACGTACCGAGTCGTGGGTATAACCTCATTGTTTAACGCGAGAGTGTGCACATACAAAATGTAGTGGTCAAAGATTAAACATGTCATGCGCAAAGCCATTTATGTTGAACTAAGGCGGTGTCAGATCCAACATTAATCATGCGACGAGTAGGCGTGCGGGGTTTTTATTATCGCCGTGTCCCGGGTACGGGATACGAAGGGTTTTAATGCGGTTAGGGCTGCGACTTCCGGGATTATAATTTTATGGTCTTCTCTTCGTTTCTTTCTTCATGTGTGTTTTTTGTAAATTGTTAGTTTTCTCTGTATTTTGTGATAGCTTTTTATGAGTTCTATTTTAAATTCAAAAAGGTGATACGCAAGGAAAAGTTGGAAAGGTTAGTTGTAAACAAATAGTAAGAACTACAAGGAATATTGTTCAAACATTCTCATCGTGTTACACTAAGACTATCCAAATACCACTTATTACAACCATAACTTTGAACAACACTACATCGACGTTCGATCTTCATAAATATCAAATAGGATGTATTGTCCTAGACAAATACACGTTTTTTCTATTATAATTAATAACATGATAATCTACCGGCAAACAGCAGTACTCAGAATTGTTTTCCGATTTGAAGGATGAGTGAGCCAGTGTAACAGGCACAAGGGACGTAACATCTTAGTTCCCAAGGTTTGTGGCGCATTGGTGATGTAAGGAATGGTTAATATTTCTTACAACGCCATTGTCTATGGGCGGTGGTGACCACTCACCATCAGGTGGCCCATTTGCTCGTCCGCCTACCGATATCATAAAAAAAATATTTATATTATTGTTTCTGTAAATTATCATACCATACTAGACTGTTATAGTATTGTATTTAGAAGATACATACGAATATAAATAACATAGAAAATAAAAGAAAACCAATATTGTTAATGAATGTAATTGTCAAAACTAGACGATACGATGACCTTACTCGAGAAGAAAACTATAAAGGAAAGCACGCAGTTCAAAATAACAAAGTAATGAAAAGCCAGCCCTAAACTCAAAGGTCCCTCGAGTCCGTCGCAGATCGCTTGCGGGAATCGCTTGATTTACTGAAAATGAACACGCGTACGAGATTTTGTATAAACTTCGCGATTACGATCCTCCTCTTTGTTATTTATTTCATTTTTATATTCTTATTTGCAATTTTCAAATCTCGATTATCTTAACCTATTATTAGTCGTAAAAATACATATTCTAGTTTAAGCTACAACTAAAAGAAAATGCCTTTGTATGTACGTTTAAAAAAGTGTCTGAAAAATTAACCGGTTTACTATGAGTCATTCAATCAATTTTCGCTCTTGACTACATCATCAGATCAGTTTGATACTACGAATTTATACTACATTCACATACTAGCAGAGTTTCAATACAGTACATAAAAATATGTTACTTAAAAAAGATTGTATAAAAATACACTCAATGGTAGCTAATATAAAGAGTAATAATATTTAAAGCGAGACTAATTTGCCCGATTTACGTTGGCGTTTAAAACGTTCGATCGTTTGTTAAGATTGTGTACTAACACCGATTTTGCAAATACTACATTAATTTGAATAAAATTATTACGATGCGATTTGTCGACTTTATATTCCAGGCGAATTTAATGATTTGCGGTCTGTTAAATAATACTGTCGCTCTATTGCCAAGTAGGTTTTGGAGATTATTAACTCAGAATTTCTTCAAACATTTGCAAGGTATCCTAACAATGTTTGGCACCAGAAAGTGTTTTGAGTTTGAGCTAAACCAAAATCGTTTGTAGAAAGTTACTATTAATACTTATTCACAGTATCGAAGACTATACCTAACCTTAAATATCTTCTATATATATCTACTGTAAGGTATGTAATAATGGAGTAAATGAAGTGAATATAATAATACATATTCGTATAAATGAAAGACAGAATTTAAATTAAACGAGATATTTTTGTATCATCAAAGAGAACATATAATTTTTTTATTTGACGGACGTTTTTGAACAACTTAGTATAATTTATTACGAAGGTCAGGGAACAAGTGAGTATATATACATTAAGTATACTGGAGATTTTGCCACCAGTTTTAAAAGAGTGTGAAAAGTTCACTAAACGATTTTATTAATATATTTATGAATTTATTTGATGGTTGCATTTAGGTGCACGAAAATCAGGTCACGAGCAATCAGTGCTTCGCGGGACGAGTATTGTCCACTAGACTGCACTAGACCAAAACCACTCTCGACCAAATAATTTGCAAAACTCCCTTCAATTATCATATTAGTCTCTAGCAATTCTACCTAGATATTAGACAGGAAATATGGCAATTAGCTAGAGCACAACTCACAGACGATCTAATCCGACGGGACGTAATTTAGCTGGCATTTGATGTCAATTAACGCAATCACGTTGATTAGTACTAATTACCTATACTTGACCTTAGAACGTTGAATAATGAAATTGACATTGATTTTAATCAGCAATACCTGGATTCAAGAAACGAGTCCTTTACCTACGTTTTCCTTGACCATTTAAAAATGTTTAGTATGTTTCGAAGGCACGTATGTTGTATAAACTTATACGAATTATTTGAATAGCTTTGGCGGTGGACTCAGCTTAAGCCCGCCTAGGTAGGTACCCTCTAAGAGGTACTCTACCTCAGAACAACAACACTTAGTGTTGTTATGGTTCGATTTAAAGTGTTAGTGACGCATTGGCGATGTAGGGAATGATTAATATTTTTTAACAACGCCAATTGTTATGAGCTGTGACCATTCATCATCAGGTGGCACCGTTCTCTTTCATCTACCTATTACATAAAAAAACTATGGTCTTCGCTCATCGGACTACCAATAATCAATTGATGTACAATATCGATTCTTTAAATATATGAACATATCACGTTGAAGTATTTGTAGTCATGTGGTAACTATAACTGCACTCATACTATTTTTTTATTGAAAAGTAGCAATAACATTAACAGTGTTTGTAGATATTCAACGAATATTTCAGTGACCCAGAAAGTTCTATATCTATTGTAGGTTGATAACCTATAACGCGTATAAATTATATAGGCTATAATAAAAGCCTATGGGTATGGATTATACGATACGAAGATGCTTCAACAAAACACATTCGGAAATATTTCACATGTTTGGCTGTCTACACTCGTTGGTAATCTCGTTGGTAATCTTTTCTTGTTAAAAATTCCTCAGTTTTTTTTTCATCTATCTTTATTTTGTACCTTATTATTCAAGATTTTGACTTGAACCTCAAGCTAATTAACCAGAATATTAAGATGTCATATCTAAATGTTCTGTTTTCTGAGGTATCGGACACAATGTCCACGGACTTCCAATATTTATAGCCCGATCAGAGTAACAGTTACAATCTCCTAGATAATTACAAGTATTTGAACTTAGGTAGTTATGCTTTGTGCAGTTACGATAACTGTCTCTACAAGATAGTCAACATCCCGAGATACTTGGTACAGTCGTGTTCTGATAAGCGTGGCACTCCTGAAAATAATTTATGAAATGTGTTAAAAAAAATGTCATTAAAGTGATCTATTGTCTACGCACAAAATATATGGAATGTAATAATAAATTTTATCATGTACATAATATGTAATTGCCCAACAAAATAAAAATTATAAAATATTAGTAATAACTCAAATTTATTTATTTCTCAAATTCATGTATCGATAAGCAATAACTATGTACGTAAGTATGAAATAATATGTAGTTTATAATTATGCATATATAATTTGATGTGATGTTGATGTATAATGTGTGTATTATTGGGACGGAGGTGTGCGTAGTTTATTGTTATACTTTAATATAAACATTCTAATGTTATAGCTATTATCTCCCCTCTCTACCTGTATCTGCACTTACCAGTTTTCTATCTAAGCTTCTATCACCAAAGGTTGTCTGTGCTATAAGCGATAAGATCGCCTTTACACACCATTTGTTATTTATATTATTATTTTTTGTGTCTCTTATGTTCAATCATATGTTGTGCAATAAAATATTTAAATAAATAAACAAACAACACTGGAAATAAAAAATAGTTGAATTTGGGCCGATGGATATAGGAAGGCGATAACATGCTCAAGACACCAGATTCGGATAAGGTTAAATGATAATTAAATATCACTACTTACGCGTCTTATAACCGCTGTGGTATTTTGGTCGCGGATAGTTTTTCCTTTTTACAAATAACAAACAGCTGCAAGAAGGTAAACCGAAACGGCGAAACCCTTGAGACGATACTTCTGTTCGGATTAAATTGCCAAAGTAGATTTCGTGCGATACTTTAATGTGGGTTCAAAGAGCTGTATTGCAATACTTTACAAAATACGGTTAGAAAAAGTTTATTTTATTTATTAACTTTTATCCATAGACAAGATAAAGAACTATTTATACGATTAAATCGAAATAAAAATGTACTTTGACCAAAAATAACAAGCACTCTTGAAAATGTTAGTGTATTTTAAAAAGATACATTCTATACAGAAGAACAGTCTAGGAATTTAGTAGTAAGTATTTTGTATCACACGGATTATAATTATATTAATTTATTATTCGCAATTACATTTAGTACACACTCGTATTTTACGAACATGAATAATAATAATATTTTTATTGGTATACAATGTATGATACGTATTATGTATATCAAAGAGGCACTGTACCTAAACCAGGACCCCGAATATTAGGGGCCAGTGATTTCCCAAACGTGATTACATTTGTTAGACTTATTATTAAGTTTAAATCTTGTGTTTAAATATATTAAGAGAATATAAAGAAAAATAAGATCAAAAATATGTAATGTGGTAAGAAATTGTATGTATTAAATTATGTATACAATATATGCGTGCATGTGTGTTTGTGTGTGAATGTGTTTACGTGTGCATGTGGTCCGCGCATGTGTGTGATTGTCATAATACAGTTTTAATAGCTTAGTTCGCCGCTTTTTGGTCATCTCTATGAATATATTTTTTTAATTATTTAAATAATAATTTGACTTTTCTTATTATCTGCGAGATTTTAATATAATTAAAAAAAACGGTTTTCAGATTTAAAATAGTTAACTAATACTATACTTAATTTATCTTGTAATGAATGTATGTGTGTATCTGCATGAATATATTAAACAAAGCGGTTACTTGCGGAACAAATTTCGACATATTGCTCAGACGAGAACTTGAACTCGAATTTATTATCAAACATCTAATCTGATAATCAAACCACTTCGTGAGACATGCTCTGTGATGTCGACTGATAAGTGACGAATGTACCGGATGAATTCTTTTATCGTGACGTCATTTATTAAGGCTGAGTACACATTATTATGACTGCATTATCATTAATTCTGCCAAAAATAATTATGTGTATTTTGTAGACCGATAATTGGCTTAATATTCAATCTTTAATCGGCTTAAGAATAAACTTTCATTTAATTTAAGCACTTCGAATGAAATACTGGTTTGGCTTATCAATAAATTTTAATGATGACAAAATACCTATTACTCAATAAAATACTATATAAATGACACCACTATACGTGAGATAGCTCTCGTTTGATTTTCATCGAAGCTATATAATAAAAAAAAATGTATTTAATTTACTTGGCTATGTTATTTAATTAGCGGAAAAGACCAAAAACCGACTTTCTTGTTGGGTCTTCTCAGCAGAATCTACGTTCAAAAGCACCGGTTTCGAACGTAGATTCTACATATATTAAATTTAATACAGTAATATGATTACCATTTTTGTCAAATTATTGACAGTGTTAGGAAACCAATGAGCCATTAGCTCATCTGCAATTATTCTACAAAAATGATAATGAGCCCCATCTTAATCCAGATTCTTGGATGCCAAAAATCCGACTACCTCATTAAGTCTTGATCCATTAGTAAGGCACCCCAGTAGGTTTCTTAAAAGTAGATTTCGGAGTTAAATGCTTACATCCGGGTTGTATTGAGTAAGATAGTTAGATTATAAGATGGGGCTGATTATATTGGTCAAAATTGGCCATTAAACTTCTAGTCAAAGGATAAGACACATTTCAAAAACATATAATCATAAACTACCGTTAACAATGACTACTAATATCCTTAATAATTTAGTTATATCATATAAGACCCAAACGATCAAATAAAGTTATAACAAACAAAGGAAAATATAGTTAAGTTGAAAGTAAGTACATAATAGAATAGAACGATAGTATAAAGTAGATACATTGCCCAAAGAGCTGGCTTGCAGTCTCGTGTCAAATTATGTTTCATGAGTAATCGATAACAATCATTCTCGTAGAAATCACTAAAATATATCAGTTAGGATATTCTATCGTAAAACGTATTTGCTTTGCAATACTTTTTTAATATCAGTCCTCTTCTGGCCTGTTCCTCATACTATTTATTGCGTTATTATTAAATAAACTTTTTCACTTTCAGCCTTTTGTGTCAGTTCAATCAAAGCCCAGTTTAGATACATATTATCAAAATTGAATTAAATAATACAAAAGTTGAAATATATAAGAATATAATTTGGAAAATAATACGGTATATCGATTTTATCGAACATCTGTTTTGATAACGTTCAGTTCAATTCGCTTTTGACGAAGTAATTAATCGGTTAAGATTGACTCATGTAAACGTAACGTATCGTTAATACTGTTGACTGTTGTAAGCTAAATTGGAGTTAGCTGAATACGACCAGGAGAAATGGGCAATGATATAAAAAAGTCTTATATTCAATAATTCAAGAAAAAGTATATAAACAGTAAAAAATAATAAATCAAGAAAAATATTTTCTCATAAAGGAAACATGCGACCCCTGTTATTAACAATGTAGACAGCAGGCAGCAGGCTCGGCGGTCAACGAATGGCAACAGATGTAGCGCGTGTCGTACAAGGGAGAGCAGCGCGATACGAGTCGCCATACTGAAACTGTACCGCACGTAAACATTACTAGGCTTGTGGGTTAGGCTTAATATCTTATCGCTACTCGCTCGTGATTACATAATACTAGCTCATGCCGCGGCTACGTCCGTGTTGAACTTAAATACTGCTTTTCTTAGATATAATCTTGATTGAAATGATTGGTGACACGTTAAGTGATGAAAGGCAATTGTGATATATTAGCTAGATTTTAAAATAGAAATTTATACTTTTATGAAAATTTAATGGTTTTTTTTTATATAGTAGGTATGTATATAATAGTCGGGCAAAAGGAACACCTCATAGTAAGTGGTCACCATTTATGGGTATAGTCATTGGCACGGTAAGAAATAATAACCACATCACATCTATGCGCTACTAACCTTAGATGTTATGTCTCTCGTGGCTGTAGTTATAATCGCTCACTCACCCTTCAAACCGGAACACAATACTGATACACACATACACAATACTGTTTGGCGGTAGCGTATCTAATAATTGGGTAATACCTAGACGGGCTTGCACAAAGCCCTACAACCACTTGAACCTTTAAACTTTGTTTAAACTTTGTTTCAGGTATATCTCGATGGTAGAGGCTTGTGCTTTGTGACATCCATTGTATCTCAACCCTTAACAGTTCATTTTATATGGTTAGTAAGACAGTATAATAAATAATTCATTGCTATATTAAAATATTATAAAATAATAAATATTTTAAACATTGTTTATCTCCAACTCATGAAAAACAACCTTATTTAATAGGATTACTAAATTAGATATAGATAAACAAAATGAGATGTTTGTTTATTTCGTATTTTTTTCTAACAATGTCGATAGTGATAAAATCATTTGTTATTTTTTCCTTATCAGCCAATAAATAAGTAACCAAAGACAAAAGCCTATTGATCAGCGCTATGAGGTTACAAGCGATAGCCGGCCCCCGAGGGACGAGGATATATCGTTTCCCGCCCTCTTCGCAGATTCTTACCGGATTTAAAGATACTTCAGATATCAGCTCTTTTTACAAGATATAGTAGAACCGGCATTGCGCTTTTAAAAATAATTTTAGAATGGTTGATTTCATTCCATTTTTATGAATAAAAAATATAAAACTGGAAATAAAATTTACAATTATCGAGGTGGATTACAGTGTTGATAATTTGAGTCTTTTAAATAATTATGATGCCTAATGTCTGCACCATCTGGTTTGTGTATGAATTGTATTTTTATGTTTCCATTTGACTCGTTTTAAAAAATAGGTATCTTTTGTAAAATCGGTTTAGTAGGCTTTAGCTGGCAAACACTTCTTGAGCTGATCGTACAGTTTAATATTTAATACATCGTGTTTTAGTCATCAGACGAAAAAAAAACAGTTTACAATCAAAGTTCTTCATTTAAAACTCCTGTATATTTTCTTAGTCATATAATGCAGTAACTACACAATTAAAATTTATATATTAAAATAATATTTATAAAAAGTGTTGTATAAAAGTTCTTATGAGAGGGCTGGAAATTTCCTTTTTATAAACCACCTTTTATGAACGTATAAAACGGTCGTACTCTTTATACGTCGGTGTCACGCAAAGAAAAGTTCATAGGAAATCTAGTTGTAAACTGAAAACAATCCTCAATGTGAAACCGCTATTCACATACAGAGTTAGAAAGTTTGTCCAATTCACCATAAACTTGGAATCGTACGCAGTGGAGCTTTTGTACGACTTACCAACTTCACACAAAACCACAGAGTAAATAGGTTTTGTGTTAAGCACGTGAGCAGAAACTATTGTTAGGTTACGTGACCACAATACGCTGAGCGGTTGCTATGCTATTAATTGTGTTTAGTAACATTTTTCAAATATTAAACTTATTTAGTTTCATGATTCACTTGTTGAAATAAACTTTAGCTAGTATATTTACTATGTGCTATATAAATATTGCGATCTTAGTTGTCATAATACATATGTATTATGTTACGCAATATTTTTTTAAATTATAGATATTTCACTTTAATGAAATAATTCCACCAAATTGGGTAGAAAAAAAGTGAAAGTTTATTTCACCAACAACAAACATACGCTGGCTTAACATACAAACTATATACTATGTCGTCCTGACCGATTTCAGTCAGCTTCACATCTCATATTCCGATGAAACGGCGCTACGACGAAACCGGATAGAGTTCAGAACTATCGGTTTAACGTGTTTTCCGATGCACGGAAATGTAAGCTCTGTAAACCATGAAACTCCGGGCTTTTACTGAAAATTTCTTGACAGAAAAAAAACCAATGTGTTTTTTTGTTAAGACTTCGCGGTCAACGACCTCATAAGCTAGCTACTAAATGAGTCAATTTTTCGGAAAATTAAAAATTAAACAAAATTAATTAATTAAACATTTCAACCCAACCACATCGAAATCCATTTTTAAGTTTATTTCATTTTTTATTTTGAGTTAAACATTAAAAGGCATTATAAATTTACAAATATTACAAATGTGAAAGTTTGTATGGATGAATACTGGAACTCAATCTTGCCAGAAAAGCTAAACGAATCTAGTTTGGCACAAAGATAAATTATAGCCTGGAATAGCACATAGATTACTTTTGATCACAAAATGTGTACGTTATGTACCTTCACCCTTGTCTCACGGGGACGAAGCCGCGGGCGGTAAACGATACATTGTAAAGAGATAAATTACAATGTTAATTTTATTATTGATTTGCCTAATCATTACTTTTATATAGATAAGATAAGAAATATTTACTTGAGCCGAGATGTTGAGCCGAGTGGTTAGAACGCGGAACCGATGATTGCGAGTTCAAGGGCGAGCACCAATGAATTTTCATGTGGGTTTATAAAAACATTTACGTTTATAATACATTTCGGCGGTGAAGGAAAACATCGTGAGGAAATCTGCATGTTTCTAATTTAAAATAAATTCTGCCACATGTGAATCAACCAACCCACATTGGAGCAGCATAGAGTACGCTCCTCACCTTAGCTTAGGCCTCCTCTCCCTTTGAGGAGAAGGTGAGCCAGCAATGGTAAATTTATAAGCTTACTGTTATAAAATATATTATTAGATTTACTTACCACCTCGCTTATTAAAGTAATTTAGCGCGGGTTTATTTAAAAAAAAATGTTTTTTCTCTTTCTCACATCAATAATTCGACATTTGAAAGAATAAAACATAACATTGTTTAACTAATACCCCTAAAGATATACAGGTTAAGCAGTTAGACACTAAATGATAACTACGTCAATTTACTTGTTGATATATAAACATTTTTGTTTGACCGCGTCACTCGCTTCCATGCACTTAGGGCGGTGCCGTAATCGCAACTGTCCATAACATTGTACTCTTCATGATACTTGCTTTTTCTCATTTAAGTTTCTTTGAAACGAGTGATTTTGTTCTATTACTTTATACCGAGTACTGAGAGTGGGTTTTACTGTCTGGAGTTCTTTAAATACTTTTTCGTTTTTAGCAAACTTCTTTTAAAAATAGTAATTCCCATAATAATTTCCCTCAATGCATGGGTGAATATTATACATTGTCTGTCTTTGTTAGTCTGCTCTTCAAAAGGAAATAGACTAAAGATGACCATAATATAATAACTAAGGAAGACTGCTATCTATATAAGAACATCAATTTATCCTTAAAATTCCGAAACCGAACAATAAAAGTAAGTATAAAATTAAATTAAAACATGTTTAATCAAAGATTATTTTTAAGTAACGTAGTAAAGTATTTTCTGTTCAACATCATAACGTAAATTAATTAATTGTTAAAGAAAGATACTAAAGAATGATGGAAATTTCGGAAAAAATGTAATATTATATTTTATACTTTATGATTCCGAGATACCCAATTTTCCTGAATCCTTAACAATGGATACCGAAGCAACAATAGAATATCGGTATTTAATATATATCGATATTCTAAAAGTAGAGTGAAAGAAAACCAATACACATATTTCGGGAACATTTTTGTACTAAATTCAATTACTTTCGAAAACGGCATGCTAAGAGTTTCGCTTAAGCTAAATTGTGAGGCCTACGACACGACTCCATTTGCAAATTAGACGCTTACCGACACTTGCCACCAATATATATGCGATAATAGCCTTTAGCACTTAGGAAATAGAAGTTAATATAACAGCATCTGATGACATCTGTATTTTCGCACTCTCAAAATTGTATTAGCACGCTTAGTTCAATTCCTAAGAGGTAATTAGGGAAGAGCATTGTCAGCGATTAGCGAAATGTAAGATATCATTGATCGTATCTTTAATCTCTTTACTTGGGATAAATTTTTCGTTCGACGTTTGCCAAACGTCTAGACGCAATTGTTAAAGTAGATTGGGTTTAATTTATAAACGAAGATTCTAAGTGAAACGAGTAATGTGATATTGATTTTATCTTAAAGTAAATTAATGAAAGATATATTTGAATAACATAAACTAACTCTGAGTCATGTCTGAATCACAAATTACCACATTTTCGAAAAAATATACTTACTAAGCACATCAATAAGATATAAAACTTACCAATGTTCAATATACATAAAAAAAAATATCAAAATCGGTTCACACAAACAAAAAAAAAATACAAGAACTCCTTCTATTTAAAGTCAGTTAAAAATAAGAATATAAATTGGAAATAAATCGATCAGAATAAGGCATAAAAAATCTAAGAATGAATCAGAGTGTACACAGTGATCTCTGACCCGCAGGACGCCAATCAATCAAGAAGATCCAACTAAATACTACATTCTGATCTTCAAGCTCACCGATCGCCAAACTCAAATGAACTTTACCAACCAAATTATAGAGTATACATTAGCAAATATGTCTCATAAGCATATAGTTTTCACAATGATGTGATTAATGAAACAGATCGAGTGGTACATGGGAAAGTGTCTAATAGCTACATTGATGTATTAGGGGATTATAATGAAACAATGGAGATAAAAATGTTCATCTAATAAAGACTTGACGTGATGAACGGAAATGTTTGTTAAGTCTGGAGATAATTGTAGTAATGTGACTACGACTTATTAATTTAGCTTAGATAAAATATCACTTCAACAAATTAATAGGAAGTAATAAAATAAAAACTATCATATTCAACAAAATAAAGTCAAAATCTAATCTTCTATGAATCCTATTAAGAAATTTCGTTGAATTTGAATACAAGTTTTAACTAAAAGCTAGAGACATTTAGTGAAACAAGAGAATCTTAATCTCATAAGATTTTAAATTCATCAGGTTAGCAACGAACAGCTCAGTTCGAGATAAAACTGCTTATTAAACTACTTCAACTTCTACTAACTTAAGAAACTTCTAAACTTTACTTAAATCAGAAAATGTATAAATCTTAAATACAGCATCAGAGCTGTTTATAAATAAAATTATCCATTCTGCTTTTGATTTATATTGTTTTAAATATAATTTTACTGCAAATTAACTTGAACTTATTTCCCAATTCCGCGCAACGAAGTTGAAATTTATTGATTTGTGACAATTATGCGATTATATTTTATTGGTGTCTCTTTGTTTATTGAAAGGTTGCACCAATATTTGTGTCAATTTCGAAACGGAAATCGAATAATAAAAAAGGATGGTGATTAGAAGGACATTGTCTTTAGAATAGTGAAGTGATACATAATTGTGTACATAAAATAAGAAGAAATGTTTGCTGATGGGAAACTCTTATAGGACCACTTTCGAATTTATTCGGCCGTGCAGTTTCTCTTGATTACTTGATTTATCTTATTTTCTATCGAAGTATTATAAAACCTTTCCACGCGTGAATGATCATTTTATGACCGGTGTCAAAGTTAACTTTTATCTTTTCATTGGTCTGTCTGTCTGTCTGTGAGATGATCCAGAGGTTGGAAAATGCTATTGTTTACCAAAGGTTGAGTTCATAGAAGATCATACATTACTGAGTTTTTATATGCATAAATCGTATGTTTAATTCATATCGTATTGTAACGTATCGTAGCAAATAAAAACTTTGCGAAGAAAAATGTCGAATGGAATACGTGTACCCATATCCACCGAACCATACTGAAATAGCGTGGTAGTATAATAATCTTGGAGGCTTAAGCCCAGTAGTGGGATATTTGTAGGATGTTGTTTTACTTTAATTTTCTTAGATTTATGTGGCGTAATACTTGCTAACTTTGTCAAAATTCCCTTATTAGGTTTGCTCGTGTAGGCGTTTTATGTAAATATTGGATAAAGAAATAAGTTTCATGCACGAATACATAAAATTAACGAGGTAAATTGACAAAGTTGTGTACATTTTCGTGTGTAGGTAATTTTTCGTATATTCATGTTTGAATTGGACTATATGAGATAATATTTGTGTTACATTTTCTCTGTTGGTGTTACTTAATGGGATTTTTTATTTTGCTGAATCGTATCATTCTTGTTTATACATTTTTATTATATTATGTACTATCAGTTACTTTTACCATTTATTTTAGGTAAAAATTTTTTTATTTAGGTTACAGTCTTACTTCTAAGTAATGTAAATTTTCTTTTAATATGACTGCTTGCTTGACATGAATGCTTCTAAGTTTACTGGTCAAATTTTACATACCTACAGTTTTAATTGAGCTTTCAAATTTAACTCAAAGAAATGTTGGATTAACAGCAATGAATAATATCTCCGCATCAAGTCATTCCAGTACATCCTTAAGATTTAACCGAGAGTCTGAACTAAGACCAAATGTTTATTCAGCCAGTGCAAAGCTAGAGGTTGCAGTCGAGGGACAATAAATTGTAAAGACAAGATTAAACTTGTCAGGTCCCCCATTTACTTAACGCAAATTTATGCAAATTCCACGCCTCCGCTCGACTCCCGCCAAATCTTGAAATGTTTTTGTTTCTCTAATAGTTCTTGAAACGGTTTATGAAAATATCAATCATTAAATTCAACTCTTGTTAGTAAAACATTCAGCAGTATTTTCAGATTATTTCATGACATGGCTCGTGTGGATCTTAATCAGCCATCGCGGGTTTTAATCCAAGTAAGCACCCAGTTTTGATATTCTTAAGCGATGGTTGAAATTTATCTCAGTTACTTAATAAATAACTGTCAAGAATATTATGTATGACGAGTTAAATAATACTGTGCGCCATGTTGATAGAGTAGAACTCGTAGTGGAAAAGTGTCAGGGAATAAACACTAAAACTGGGAAGTTTAAGCACAAAAGGGATTTTGAGGAAAAAGAGGTCTTTAGTTGCCTTTTTGTTTAATCTTACTAAAATCATTCACAGTGTATAAAATAATATACGTATAAACCACATAAACATTTTGCCAGACTGTAGTCAAGGGCAAAGTATACGCACTATAGGTAAATATTTATAATGATTTACACAGATGTATTTTAATATGAAAATGCAAATATATTGATTCAAATAACTTACCGACTTAACTTACTAATAACTAACCTTAAACTTATTTTGAGTAGCCAAATAAAATAATAATAAGTCTCTGCACGTGACTTCCTAGACATAGCATTTTCGATTGTATATTTATAAACTCGTCATATTTATTTACTAGGACAGCGAGCGCGTTATAGTAATAGGAGTTAACAAGATCGTTTCCTGTAAAACTTTACGGCGGAGAGCGGCCCTCAATCAGTTGTTAAGTGGCTAACGAAATAAACTGTCACTTCCACATTCATATGCCGTATATTTTAGGGTTGTTGCTCATTTATTTTTAATGGATTATAAAAATACTGCAGCCGTACAAAAAAAACACACTTTAATAGACGATAAAAGCATAAACGACTAAATTATTATTATTATATACTTGGTTACCCCTCGGTTAACGAGCTGTAAATACTAAGGAATATAAAATCTTACAGGCGCGCGAAATTCCCGAAGACACAGGTGCAGTATAAAATAGAAGCTACTGCTTATACATCAAAACTCCTTGAACTACGGGAACAAAGGTGATGTATTCTTTGTAACTGAAATTATACCGGCTCATGTAGCATCCGATTCCGAACACAACAATACAGTATTGGATTTTGGGTAGGATAACTGACACATGATTGGTACCCAAACGATACTGCGAAAAATCGTACCACGTGTAAAATTGCGTCCCATATTTTAACAAAACTTTAATCTTCTTTAGTTGACAGATTTCTTAGTCCTTCAGAAGGAAAATAATCCAACTATCAAATCTTCAAATATTTAAGTCTAGCTCGGCTTCTGTGATATATATAAATATTTATACATAAAGCACTGGATTGAAAAATTTATGATAAGGCACTCGGTGAGCATCGAGATGAAATAAATAAAAACATTATATCATAATTAATGTCTTAGTTATCAAATGATTGTTTTTATAAACCAATTGCCTCAGGTAATTTCGCAGTATCTCATATTTTACTGCGAGGAAAACCCTCATTTTTTCTTCATTACTGGTGACAAACGCCTCATAAATAATCTAATACGCAATCGCGATTTGTGTGACAGACAAATGCCATCATAAAACAAATTAATACATGTATGTTATGTTGTTTAAATGGTCATATCTGTACGTATAACATTATTCTTGTGTGTATTTGTTTGAGTTAATTATTTATTTTTTACTATTACTTAGAACTCCAACAAACGTCCTTATCTGTATTTATAAGTTTGTTTGGTAGATAATTATCATTAAACCCCACTTATGAATGATGTATATTTTGTATTGTGCCAAAAAATATTAAATATATAAATATTATTCATAAAAGTTTAATTATTATCAGCGGAAACAAATGTATAAATATCAATTTATTTAAAAAATAATAATAATAATAATGACAATTAACATTACTTATATTCCAAGATAAAATATACTATATATTTAATACCGGAAAATATGAGGGTTCCTAAAAGCTTCTCAATAAACTGCATTAAAAAGTTTAAGCGGACGAAGTCCCGGTTCTCGCTAGTTAAGAATAATTTTTAAACAAGACGCGTGTAAGATAGCATCGCTGTCGGGAGCGACGGCGGCACTAAAACGAATTAATATTGCTTTAATGTCTCTTCCTTGGTCATAAATAATTTTTATCTCGAGTTTTTTGAACGGCTTACTCTCTCGGGGAAACAAGAGATTCTCCGAGATGCTTCGGATGCTGTCGTTTTGATCGCTTCGCAGTTTGTTTTAGATTTTTTTTTTTATACTGGGAAGTAAACGTCGAGCGATCGATTACCGACTTAATCACTTTAATTTCATTCGTCAGTCTGATTTACTTTATAAGAATTAAAAAAAAATATATCAATTTAAAGTTACGCAAATTGTAATAAAAGCATACGATATTTTTTACGTAATTGATTTATTTAGCGTTTAACATAGATGCCTTCTTCTTTCGAATAGTTTAGAACAGTAGGTTAACAAGCCGTTAATATCAATGACTACAGATAACACAAGTGTGTGCGCAGTATCTTATACGGCTGTTTCACACCTGTAGCAGGACAATCGGTCTGGGGAGGTCGCTTTGCAGCCTAACGGAAGTAGCATCGCTATCTCAGGTCTAACAGCAATACTTACTATTGCTATGTTTCGGTTGGAAGGGTGAGTGAGTCAGTGTAATTACACACACAGGCACAAGAGACTTAATATCTTAGTTCCCAAGGTGGGTGGCGCATTAGTTAGAAATAGTTATATTTATTTTTGCTTTCAATATCAAAATCTATGGGTGTTGGTGACAACCTACCATCATATGGTAATCAGATAGTCCATTTTCCTGGTCACCAATGGTACCTATAAAATTAAAAATTGAGAATTTCTTGACCCAATCACTTTTAGTGGTTCGACTTGGGGTTGAATGGGACTCCTGTATCTTAGGACCAGAGAGGCCCATTAAAAGTGCGTGTGAGGTATTAAGACCGTGATTCCAGCTAAACGTTCTTAGACCTGTAGAATAATTAATTGTATACATTTTGCGCCCTTTAAGATATTAGACTCAGAGTTTAAATGTCACCATGACCTCACGATTGTGCTCTAAGCTGTTGTAAAGCTAAATTTATGATGTATACTAAAATATTTGCAAAACGTGATCATATAACCGAAGTAAATCAAGTTACAACAGGGAAAAGACATACCGATAGACGTTTTTATAAATATATTATGATTACAGATCATGTTCAACCCTGCTCCATATCTTTCATATGTGGAAATAGGAATGTCTTCCGTTACAAAATGCCAATACATTTTGAATCTTATTATGATAACGTTAGGGCGAATAATCTGTTTATTAAATAAGGACCTCAGGTGCCGAAGGGAGTAACTCATTTCCGGGATCGTAGGGTACACATAGCGAGCGTGAACTTTGACTGTTTAATTTATAACTATTGACTATTCGTACTAGAAGTAAACAGTTAATCTATGAAGGAAAATATCCTTAAGCATTATATACACATAAGGAAAGTTAAAACAATAAACGTTTGACATCTATACTAATATTGTTAATGGGAAAGTAACATACATGGACAGTCTGTCTGTCTGTTGCTTGTTTACGGACAAACCACTGAATAGCACTTGATGAATATAATTTGATACGAAGCAAGCACCGACTCCAAGAAGAACATAGGCTACATATCTAACACCGGACGATCAACTCCTAAAATGTGAGCGAAGCCGCGGGCTATAACTAGTAATATAGATATATGAATAAGTTTATTTGGCGCTAGGTCTGGGTAGGTATCATTTATCATAATTATATTCTACTATCAAACAGCATTACTTAGTGTTGTTCCGGTTTGAAGAATGAGTGTGCCAGTGTAATTCCATGCGCAAAGAACATAACATCTTAGCACCCAAGGTTGGTGGTGCATTAGTATTTTAAAAAAGTAATATTTCTTAAAGCGCCAACGTCTATAGGCACTGGTAACCACATAACATCAGATGGCCCATTATGCATTTAAAAAAAACAACCTAACCGAACATTTTCAACAATACTTCAAAGCTGGACAACTGATCTTTGATTTTTAATCCAATATCCATATAGCCCCCTTGAGTCATAGCGTAACGTTATACCTACATCCTAAAACATTCATTCATTTTCAAATTGGACGGTTAGTTCTTGATATTAGTGCGTTTAATATCATTATGGATAAGCCTTAGTTTTATTTTTAAAGTATTATTCAATTTTAAATGGATATTATCACTTGAAAATCATTATATATTTTAAATTTAAAGTACGCGCTCATAACTCTGAAAACAGATGCAAACGTCACTAAGTACAGTTGCATAGCTCACATCTCACATCTCAACCAGACGGCGTAATGCGTTCGCAAATATTTGCCGCCAGTCGGAGCGTTTCAGAGTTAGATTTAAATTTTTTATCACCACCCCTGAAATACAGCTCTGTTCGATTACACGGTTAGATTTTATGATTCTTTTAAATTCGCTGTAACTGAATCAAATAAATTTTTATGGCTTGTTTAATTTAGACTTTTATGGGAAATGGTTTCAATTGAAAAGCGTAGTAATTTCAACCAACATTGGTGTACCTAACTCACTACGCTGAACTAACTGAATGTATTCTAAAAATTATCTAGTGGTAGATTTTATTAAAAATTTAATTTAAAATGAAAGATAATAATGATCAGTATATTCAATTACCTCACGTGAAATTCAAGCGAATATTGGGCGACAAACCGATTCTCATCGAAACGATTTCTCGTAAAATATTTGAATGCGCAAAAAATCGTTTTGCACACTATCTTATATCTACAAAAATAATGTCTGCACCGATTTGCAGCCAAACCGAGGTCAATCGCTCTTCGGAATGTTTCATTTCTAAATTGAATATCCTGAATTTGATTTTATAATTCATATTTAACAAACGTTTAACTTCTTCTCCAAAGCGTTGGAAGTTGGACGTTGGTCGTTGGACGTTGGATGTTGGACGTAGGACGATGGATAAAATAATTTCCAATATTTTCCTTAATTGGAAAGGAGACATTAGCCTAGCAATAAAATATTTGCTTTAATCAATGGGTATTAGGAAGGCAAACCAAGAAATGAGTCACCCCACAAACGATCTTACGTTACCCACCCAATAAACTACTATCATGACAATATAAATTAAAGTGTAAGTTAGTCTCGTATACTATTACGGCGTACACGTACCCCTCCGTGTCAGCAGACGCCAACACAAGAGAGTGATACCACGATTAATCTAATAATACTTAGTACTATAAACATAGGAATCTATTTCCACCTCTTTCCCGCTAGATGTCATTAGTCACAAGGACGGATTAACAAGACGGATGGTATAGTTAAAAAGACCGTTTAATCTCCGCCTTCAACGTAGATCTTTAGGATTTTTTATTTAAAGCTTTCATTGTTTATGTTCTTGGAAGATTTAATGGATGATAAATTTCATTCTTCTTCCAATAAAAGGCAAGTTGCATCTATTTAAGCGGGAAATTTCACAAAAATGACATGTTTGTAGTCAAAAGGTTTTGTTAATAAGGAGAGACATTTACTAATGTTTAAGATATTGTTTTGTTACTGTGATAAGTCGTTCTGTTACTTTATGTGGCTTTAATTATGTTGTAGATATCTTAAACTAAAATTGTATAAAGGTAAAGTTTTTTTTTAATTGTTAGACTGCACTTATCTCTGGAACAAATGAATGAAAATGAAAACCTTTTTGCATTTGGTAGCATATGTAAAGAGAAATGTTAGTTTGATATTATTACTATGGATCAATTTAAATGTTAATATTATGTATATGTCTGTTAATATTTATTTTCTTTCCACCAACCCGCATTGGAGCAGCGTGGTGGAATATGCTCCAAACTTTCTCCTCAAAGGAGGAGGCCGTAGCCCAGCAGTGGGAAATTTACAGGCTGCTAATGTAATGTATGTAGTATGTTTATTTATCATACGGAGTCAGCCCTATGGAACAATGTTGAGCTTTTTTACCCTAGACTTAATCCGGTATTGCACCCATACCTCGGATATACATAAATTCCACTCCAGTAGTATAAGATTGTCGTCAAATCGGATTATAAGACTGCTAGAATAGAAACAGGTGTGTGCGTTATAGTGTGTAATAATTTTATAAGTAAAAGTAACGCAATGTGTGTGCGCAAATATATGGGACACGCTTTATTTATTCAGAACATACAACAAAAGCAACAATAGCTCATGCATATAAAATATATGAATAATTAGTAAAAATGTAGTTCATTTTACTTCTAATTCCTTTGCTCTCGTAATTTAATGGGACGGAAATCCGACACGGCCGGAAAGCATTTAAGCGCACGACCAACGGATTTACATACTTTAAAAGAAGACTGAGGATTTCTTATTTAATACCGCAAGAAATATTTAATAACATGACTTTAGGTTCGGTAGACCTTGTAAGGTAATCGATTAAACCAACGAAACAGTTAATCCGTAGACCTTATATATAATTCAAATATACGAATAATTTAAGAAGTATAACTTTATGTATGGAAAAGTTGCATCTCATATCGACCTTTAAAATCTTCATTATAATTTCACTGAAAAAGTTTCATTCTAAATTTGAATCTGACATTTCAAAGAAAGTTAGCACGTAACACAATTGGACCTCATTGGGATTATCTATACCGAGCCTAATAACTCTTACGCTGTCAGGGAAGGCGTTATCATCCTAAGCCCCGAATAGGGTAATAGATAGGCTGGTAATAAAGAAAGGATATACCAAAGGAAAGCACGGCAGCGATGCCTTTCTAAAGCAAATCTGCAAATAAAGACCGGTGCCCGTGATAAGCACAATAAGTCTAGTACGAGTCTATCAACAAGTTTTATCTGTTTGAATCCATGAATAAGCACATTCAATTGGTTTATATTGGGAGAGATCGGTTGAGTTCATTCATCGTAACGTTCCGCGATCCTCGCCTCCCGGAACTTCGCCCGTACCGGATGGGATGGAAACTGGGATGTTTGCTTTACTAGATGTGCCATAAAGGAGAAATATATTCACATGTTTCTTTTAAGGAAGTTGAAGTCATGTGATAATTATTAATATGCCTCGATAGTTCAAAGATATACAGGCCGTTTTGCGATGTGAAAGTCGCTTGTTCGATAATCCGAAGTCAAAGGTCATAAATGGTTTTACGCTTAGTTAAAGAGAAAAATAAAAACAATGTTGCAATATTTACTTTCAAGATACTCTAAGAATTAAACTATAATATTTTTAACTAGCTAAGATTTACAAGTTTCAGTCCCACTGTTGGGCCTAGTCTCTTCTTAGCTTTTCAGGTCGCGAGGCAGAACTCTATACGATACATGTAGGTTCATAACATTGTTTTTCTTCACAAGATGACTAGTAATGCTCAAACTTGGACCCAGAAGTGCCTCAAGTATTCCGAAATCTTCGGTTAATATTCAGTCATCGCGGATATCATTTAAATAAAATACATAAAACAACAAGACATAGATGTAAAACATGTTTCATCTGCTCCTCGATCGAAATACCATGCGCTGACTTTCAATATCCCATTTTTTTTAATGAATACTAGCAATGCACCATTTTAAGGAACTACTAATATACTATTTACTAATTAAGCTTAAAGCTTTTACTAGGAACGGAGACGACAATAGCCCATGGGGTAAAAATAGAACGTGTGAATTTTAACATCGCTAGGCTTCCCGTAAACAACAGATATACGAAATTTATACAAAAATATTAAATGAAACCTAATAGCATATCCAGTAAATCTTTATCTTTGAATTCCTACAGTTAGGACGGCACTATATCAAATGAAGCCAAGAAATAATGACGCTTTAATTGAACGTGAAAACGATTTGAGTTACTGGAATCCTAGTTAATTTTGTGGACTAAAGAACAGCTATGGCGAAGCTTAAATAATTTTAATACTAAATCATTCTATATTGAAAATTGTCTATTTGCATCTCTCGCAACAGAATTGTAAAATGACATTTCAAAATAGAGACGAGAATTGAGTATATTTTGATTTGATTTAAGTTGCGATACATGCGTGTAAATCAAATAGTAAGATTATTAAAATCTTTTTTTGTAAAGCTTTGAATTTACACAATTACTATATTGACAGAATAAACTTCTTAAATCTTGTATATGCATTGGGAACATTCGCTTCGTGGATATAAAGAAACTTCGCATTATGATAACTGATAGTAATTTACATGACCAGCTGAGAACAAAAATCTCTGTAAATATAAGATAGCTAAATAACTAGGCAAATATAACAAATTCTGTGTAGGCTATACATCAAACAAAGTGTAGCAAACTGATTTTATTTAAAACTATATTCATAGTAAACCCTCTTTTTTTCACTCAGGAGAATATTATGCATAAATATGCTAAAAAGAAAAAATACATGCGAAGCACTTTAAGAAATCAAAAGTATTTGACATTTAAAATTTAAAAAAAGTCAAGTCATATCTGACAAATTATTGGCATATACAAAAAAAAAAAAAATACGCCAAACGAATCTTATCCAAACGAATTGATGTTTTGCAAAATGTTTGTAGTAAATAATAACAGCAAGTTAGTGACCGATGGTTGGGCAAAAGTTCTGTTGTGCAGGTTTTTCCGCTACTTATTCGACAACGCTAATCCCCAGGGCGTTGTGATTGCAAATTTATATTTACCAAAAGATAACGTATAAAGCTCATCATTAAAAAAAATAAGTTGAATTAAAACACCATTCTGTACAATATTATCTAAATATTACAAGAATTCGAGAGCTAGTATTCGTTGATTTTATACAGGATTAGACAATAAATTGTATATGTTTATAAATGTATATGTCTACTAAAAAGTACAACCATATTACGCTGCATTTTTATTTCTATATAATATATATATTTTTAATAAAATAAGTAACTTTCTTAACTTTATTTTTTATTTAATTTGTAATATCACGATTACAAGGTGATGTAACGGTCTACCAAATAATTGTACGTAACAAGTTCTATAATCTAACTGTTTTTGTTTCGAATTTTAGCCCCTTAAGATCGCCTTGTCCTAAACACTATTCTTTTCCAACCCGAACATATATCGTGATATGCATGAATACACCGCGATCCCCATTCTCGTTTCAGGAATAGTGGTTATTTTTATACTACGTAAGCAATCACGCAGGAACGCTACACACGGAAACTTCGAAATTTTCACAAAAACATCGACATATTTTATAAATACTTAGTTGTGCTTTCAAAATAATTTACTTATTTAAATTAAATCCTATTCGATAATTTAACATTATATAACAATTGAATTAAATGTTTTGTACATGAATAATAAAAATGGGATAAAATATTTATTAAAATAAATCGTCTCAATGATTTTGGTTGTTTGTTATCATAGAGTTTCAGTGAAAACTTAAAATGCGATCGTTGATCCGATCAATTTTTTTATTGCCACAAAACGTAGTTAATTTGCAAAAGTACGTAAACGTAGTTAATTTAAAAATATTGTCATGAGTTAGACTTAACTGCCATATATAAATATGGCATATGGCATACTATGCAGTATGCCATATGCCATATTTATACGAAATAATTAACTGTGCCACCGCACACGCATTGTTGGTGAAGAGAAAATCTTCGGTCCAGCGATTAAAGGTAAGACTCTATTTGTATAGACAGAAGATGTATCGGTTACGGGCATTAACAAGTAAACAGCACAAATTGAAAGGCAAACAACGCTTGACCGCTATTAAGACGAATCACACAACAGTAATGGCTTCCTAGCCCGCAGCCCATCGCCGGCGTCCGGCGATACCCCGCCATTTAGTCTCTTTATAATGGAATCCTTCCATTAGAAGCGAATTGCTGTGTAAGTCTAGACAAGTATTAGGTATAAAAGGATATATTTTAAGATTCAATGGTCATTAACGTACTTGTTATATTGTAGTTGATATACATAGGTACGTTTAAAAAATATTAAATAAATAACTCCATTTTTATTTCATTATATACAAACTAGTGGATTCGTTATATACCAATGCTATGTTAAGCTAAAGTATGATTAGGTAGATTGTATTCAAAAGTAATTCATTCGATATAATCATAATAATCTCATACAATATTGTTCCTATAAACTTTATTTAATGTAAATATACGAGTATATTGATTAATGTTTTGATCTTGTTTGCAATAATTTAAATAAAGTAATAAGTACATTACAAATCCCATTCGGTACGATAAATTTTCTTTATCAACAAACAGTATTTGTTATTGTAAATAGAAGCCAAAATATCAAGACAACAAGAAAGCCTCAAGTTATTGTTACCAATCCGGCCTACACAGTCGTCCGTAATTATTAGTTAGCGGTGAAACAATGGTGTTACAAATCACATTTAAATGTTTAATCGAATACATTGTTGAAAGGCCACGAGGCTAAGTTATTTAAGTGAGAGAAAACAACAGAATTAATACGATTATAAACACAATAAAGCTGGGTAAACACTACGGAGCTTTTATGGGTTTAATTAGTTTTTTGTATTTTCACAGTAGGAAATACGCATGGATCAAATTCTGCTATATCAACAACGTTTTTTTACATATATATACTAATATAATAACAGTTATAAGGGGTAATCTCCGGGATTAATGACCCGATTCAAAAGAAAAATTCACTGGTAAAAAGCTACAGTACTCTTGAGTGTTGTAGGGTATAAATTATATATACACACATATATATAGATAATATAATTTTCTTTATAAGCCAATTGCACACGTGCGGAGCCAGGGCAGGTCATTAGTAAAATATAAGTTTAAATTGAGATTGAAGAGATTTGATTGATTCATGATTTGATTGAATAAGAGTAGTTGGACTGGAATATTTTATTTACGATATTAATATTATATTTGTGTGTGTTTATTTGTAGGTTATATAATACGCTCGAGCTGATAAGATTATAATATATTTGGCATTATCGCCATATGATACTTTAATAAAATTATGCTCACAGTATCTACGAGTCTTGAAGAAAGATATTATTTTTATATAAGATACAAAATATGTCTGCTACATCTAAACGAAGGACGAGAAAGATTTTGAGATTTATTTCAATATTAAAGTCAAAATATGCTTGGTATAGTATGGAGAAAACTCTTTCATTGATTTCTTTTTAGATTCTAAACATATCAGCTTTCAATAATTCAAACTTATCTTCAAGTGTGTGTTGTGGTTGCATTTTTATATGCATTTTTATTAAACCTCTACAGACTAATCGGTCGCACCTTTGTTTAATTTAATTGTTAAATTTAAAAAGTAACAATTAATGTTTATTCCAAGCATTAACAGTTAACATGTGTGTCACTGTCTTGTTCGGACTTTATTATTGGACGGATTATAAAACCTGGGACTTCTACGACTACCTTCAAATAATTAATGACTTTGTCTTACGTTAGTGATATTTGGGGTAAAGCTACTTCAAAAAGAACCAATAAATTCAAAGATTTTACATAAAGTTACTGATTTCAAACGTCTCATGAGACTGGAAAACTTCATACACGAAGGAGGTAGTAAATTATGAAAATCTTAAATGTACTGAACGACGCTGTCGCGTGCAGACACTAGTCACATACGAGCGAGTTCACGACAGCATTCATTATACTTATATTTTTTATAATAGAGTTATGTGACTAGACTTCTAAACATGTCTATTGATCATAAGCAGGATAGCCCAGTTGATAGAGCACGTGGGTCTTAGCGCAAGATAAGGAGTTCTTTTTTATCGATATTGTATCTCTACAGATAGACAGTCCGTATCATTGTTATTTCTTATTTATAATTTGATTTTTGTATTTTTATGTGCATGTCTGCTTCTTGGTATTTCCAGGGAATATTATCTATAGCCCACCATCATAATCTACACTCTACGATGTCTTCATCGTAATTCTTCTTTGACTCGAAATATATCTTTGTGGAGTTTTTGACAAAGATAAATTACACAAATGTGGAACTCTGGATTGCTGAGCTTGTCTGAATAAGATTAGGGGTTCCAATCCGGTCAAATTCGTCTAATTTGTTTTTATTATTTATCTCACTACTAGTACTCAGTTAAAATGCTCACTCATATTAACCAGTATGTATCATTTACTTGGTGGTAGGGCTTTGTGCAAGCCCGTCTGGGTAGGTACCACCCACTCATCAGATATTCTACCGCCAAATAACAGTACACTGTATTGTTATGTTCCGGTTAGAAGGGTGAGTGAGCCAGTGTAATCACAGGCACAAGGGACATAACATCTTAGTTCCCAAGGTTGGTGGCGCATAGGTGATGTAAGGAATGGTTAATATTTCTTACAGCGCCTTTGTCTATGGGCGGTGGTGACCCACAGGTGGCCCATATGCTCGTCCGCCAACAAATGCCATAAAAAAAAAACCAACTCATCACACTACTCCAGTGTGATTAACCACTAATTGTACTCCTTATCATGCTTTTGTCTTATGCATTTATGGGCTCTCTCTGACTACTTTACAAATCTATTTGACTCATAATGTTTGTTGATTTAATTACAATTGTAATTACCTAAACAATTTCCTGTATTACTAAAGTTATCTGTAAACGGAGTTCGTGTAACCACGACAATGTCGGTAACAATTACGTAGTCGATCCGATTACTTGTAATTCGGTGCAGTATCATTGCGGATAAATTCAAACTAAACTCGTGCTTCGACAATCGAAGGGAATGTCTTAATTATAATTTTATGTAATATTTTGACGTGAAAGTGCTATTGGCGCGCTTTGGGGGTAAGACTGACGTGTATGGCGTGACGTTTTCTTATGCATCTACTCCCTTGTCTACGTGGTGTGTATACTGCAAATTGCGTTTATATAATACTACTAGTTTTCGCCTACGGTTTTGCTTGCGTATTGGCCTGAGGGTCTTAGATTTTAAGGAGCCTTTGTCTTTCTTTGGGGTGATGCTTGCTTCATTCTAAATTTCCTCAAATTCTTTTCAGTGGTGTAGGCGTGAAAACGTTGTTATTTTTGAAGAATAAATATTATTAAATGATAATTTTAATAAAGATACAAAGAATAATACTCGCATTATCGTCTTAAGACAGTTCTGACGCGTGTCTGATGTTCGGGATTGGAACGGAAGCTACGAATGCACGGGGGATAACAAAGATTAAGGTACGAGTATACACCACTCCCTCGCCTTTTACGTTAACAGAGTTGAGGCAGTATAAGGCTTTTACGCTAATGTGTTACAGAACAACGATGCGCAATTCTTAGTAAGCGAACGTCTTGGAATTGTATCTTCAGCAACTTAGACTAACGAACCGGTATAACACTTAAAATGTAGGCAGGAGCTAAAATCTGCGTTAGCACTTTTATGAGTTTAGAAATGAACCCGCACATCGCAGCTGGGTTTAACATCAATTTGTAACTTTATTTTGAGTTAAAATTGGGTTTATTATAATCGACTCCGAGAATGATTCATTATCATGTATTTATTCAAGCTTATTTTATTAGGGAAGGAAATACGTTGGTACAATGTTAAATATTATCTATATTTAATATTTATATTCGTTGACGATCAAATTTATAAGCCATCGAATAAAATAACTATTATACTTGGTGGGTTTTATGTCTGGGTAGGTGCCACCCACTCATCAAAGATTCTTTCGCTAAACTGCAATAATTTGTTTTGTTGTGTTTCGGTTTCATCAAGGATAACATCTCATTATCCAAGTTTGGGAGTGCGTTGGTGTAAGGAATGATTTTTTTTTTACATTAGCAGCCTGTAAATTTTCCACTGCTGGGCTAAGGCCTCTTCTCTCTTTGAGGAGAAGGTTTGGAGCATATTCCACCCAGCTGCTCCGATGCGGGTTGGTGGAATACACATGTGACAGAATTTCGTTGCAATTAGACACACGCAGGTTTCCTCACGATGTTTTTCTTCACCGCCGAGCACAAGATGCACCGATGCGCCGATAAACATAAATTAAGCACATGAAAATTCAGTGGTGCCTGCCTAGACTTGAACCCGAAATCATCGGTTAAGATGCACGCGTTCTAACTACTGGGCCATCTCGGCTCGGATGATTAATATTTCTTATTGCGCCAATGTCTATGGATGGTGTTGAAATCAGGTGGACCATACGACCTTCCACCAATATGCTCTATAAAAAAAATTACACACGAGTAAATAATTTATGAACTGCATTAAAAAAAGTTTTAAGCATAACAATAGACAGGAAACGTTTAAAATAACAATACTGTGTGTCGAATAAATCGAAATAAGTTGTCGTGACGTGCGTAAACTCATGCAGTGAGGCGTAATATGAACTGCATTATTATTGTTATATTCAAACCAACTCAATTTGTTTTAACAAAAAAACAACTTTTCAAGCAGCTAGACAGTGAATAGGGATATAAGTGTTGTGCATCCGTTATTGATACAAGTATCAAATGGATGTTATTTAATTGTTTGGAATTAATAAGTGTTTAATATATCATGTTCTGTAGAAGTGCCTATATCTAATTAATAAATAAATTATAGCTAAAGTACCACTATAACCTGTACAAGACAGCTTAAATAATATAATGTACCGTTTGTCAAGTTCTGTGGTCAATAAGTAAGTCAATAGCACTCTTCTATTTTTTTTATGGTATAGGTTGGCGGACGAGCATATGGGCCACCTGATGGTAAGTGGTCACAACGGCCCATAGACAATCGAACTGTTAGAAATAATAACCATTCCTTAGATCGCCAAAGCGCCACAAATCTTGGGAACTAAGATGTTATGTCCCAACACACAACAATACTGACTACTGTTGTTTGGCCTTTGAATATCTGATGAGTGTGTGGTACCTACTCAGACGGGCTCGCACAGAGCCCTACCGCCAAAAACATATTCCTGATTTCTTGATATATGCAAGGTACATCAATATAGTACAACTTAAATTACACAAATGACATGAGAATTCTCTTTTTTAAAATAGGTCAATAGTAGACCATTATTAACAGTCATCGGTAAACACTGATGGGAAAGTTAGTCGAAGATTGCGGCTCCTAATCAGCAATCTTAATCTTGTAATCTGACTAATATCAGATTAAAAAATCCCACGCATTGCAATAATGCTATTAACACCTGATCAAACACTATAATTTGACAATATCGTATATCAGAAAAGGGCAACTGTCAATTAGGGTCCTTACTGACAGTTTCAAATAGCAAAGGCCGGTCGGGGCCGCACGCACCCCAACTTAAGAATGTAATAACGGTAATGAAGGGTTATCAAGTTTCATGACGATATTGCACGGAAGGCCCTTACTATGAGTTATCTAGGATAGTTTAAATTAAAGTATCCATCCAATAAATTAGTTTTTTTTTTATTATTTATAGAACAAAATAGACGATAACAAATGAGCCATCTTTGGTATCCAACGTTGCTCGGGACATTATCTTCGGGAATAATCGTTAATGATTGGCGATAAGGGAACTAATTAGTGGCATCAATACAAGCTTGTTCTAATATGTACTATAATGAATGAAGTCTAGACAAATTCGGCTCCATGCATTTCTGTGGATACAAGTTGAAACAGCCGTGATTTAATTTTGCGTGGAAATTATTTCTACAGCAGAGTACTTACTAATATTTATTAAAATAGAAATATTGAAATTTTTATCCTTTAAAAGGGTATTTATTACTAGGAGTTTATTTAAATTTTATAGTTGGATAAAGATAGTAAGGGCTATTTCTATAATTCAGCAATGCACAAACAAAGGAAACGAACCACTGGCGAAGTCCCACACTAGCAATTGTATTGTCAGTCTTGTTAGATTGATTTCTCGTTAACATTTATAACGCTGCTATAATAATTCATTTTTTTATCTATACTTAGGTCTTTTAGCTGCGCCGACCCCAAGTAAAATTGGGATAAGGGCACGAGGATTATGATGATGACTTAGGTCTTTGAGCAGGACAGTCTGTGTAAGCACAAGGGATACAACGAAGCAGTTCCCGAGGTGGTAGCGCAGTGGTTATTTAACAAATTAACATAATTTAATACACCAGTGCAGTGACCACTTACCATCAGGATAAAATGTTTGTATGTATCTATGTGATCTCCTTAACTAATGAAACAATTCTAAAAATGTTTCCATTGGTAGCTACAAAAACTACGAAAAAATGTACCGCCTAGTCTATTTAAAACCTGAAGCTTTCATCGGAATGATTTTCAAAACTAGGAACACAATAGCGATTTTATGCAGAATAAGTGGAAATCTTATTGTAAGTGGAGGTAAATTTATAACACCAAGTTTCCGGTTTCGCAAACTCAATACGTCCTCCGTGGCGTAAGGTTGGTATATTTGTCTGCAATAAGATTCCACAGATATTTATATCTTTGACTGAAAATTTAAATACACATTATAAATAAACCATGGAGTAAGTATTTGTTGATTTCCTTTCAGAACATATAAACTTAGTTCTGATTCTCTCTTCGTGGGTTTTATTGATCCCATCTGATCTGGTGGTGGGATCTGCCTTTCTGATGTTTTTCCTACACTTTGCTCTGTTGGACGTGTTTTCTTCGAAGACTTAAGACACGTCCTCTTGACCACATCTATCAATCTCGTCTTTTGTCGCCCTTTCGGTCTAGACCCCGTGATGCTTATATTGACCACAACATTACGTTTGATAATGTATTTAATTTGAGAGAATATATTGATTTCGCAGCAGTAAAAGTTATCAGTTTTATGAAATTATTTGTATGAAGATAGCCTAAAATGTATCTCATATGCGTAACCCAAAACGCCAATAGTTAGTTATTAAGGTCCATAGTGTTGAACGGTGTTAGTTCTGAGTGCACTATTAAGCCAGGGTTCATAGCTGGTCTAATGTGTCAATTTATTTAGGCTGGAATCGAACGCGCATTTACACACGATAGCAGTTGTTAACAGGGTTTATAGCACTTCCGTAATGCGATAGTTAGTGTTTGTGCCAATGCAGCCTACGCCCTAAGGAAGGAGAGACGCGAAATTATTGTAAAATCGACTAATTATCTGAAGATTACATTCTTTATCCGTAGTACGTTATAAATTATGTATGTATTAGATTAGTAGAAATCAAAGTGCCTTATAATTTGTGTGTAAATTCATCTCTTTATCCCCCGTTTCTACGTGACTTACTTAAAGATTTAAGAATTTATATAGATTGTGTCACGGTTTACTTTTAATGTAATCCTTTAATCTAAAGTTTCATCTTCTTTTGCCTCAATTTCATATTCCGATGGAAAGAAAAATCTTACACGACGAGAAGTTTTTAACCAAAAATCATTAAAAACCATTGAAATAAGGACTGTTTCGGAGTATTAAAAAAAATTAAATTGACAGAAAGCCCTAATATTCGTTCACTGAGCTGACACAAACAAGGTAAACCTATATTCAATTTAGATACATTTTTTTTACAGAGTACCGGAAGAGATCAGACTAGAGTGGAGTAGTAGTATTTAGTAATTTGATCTTTTATTTTACGATTATAGCATAGATATTATGAGCGCCAATAGGTCAACGATACACGGGCCGTAATGTGAAAGTCGCAGATCGTGACCCCCTGCCTTACCTATTGTAATCTACCACAAGCTTTGCGCCTGAGACGAAAAACAAACATTAGTATTTTTCTTATAAGAATTAAATCTATTATTCTGTCTCTCTGACATTGAAATCATACTAAGCTCTCTTGAATGTAAACAAAAATAAATACTTAATCAAAATTATTAAATTGCCATAAATATCTTATTTAACTGTACCGTTCTTAATACGTGCACTCCCGGTGGTAACTTTAAATTTAAATTTATCTTCAGAGCATTGGATAAAGTTTATTTCAATTTAATTTATTATATTTTTTTTAAGAACTACGAGTATTTACCATTAGAGTATAGAGTTTTACAAAACATTCTCGTGAATGTTGCAAATAATTTTGACAAACTTAATAGAAAAACACCGTTCGCGTGTGACTCGAACCGAATCGCTCAGTTATTGGATATTACTGTTAACCGTTTATTACCATTAGCGTTTAGCTTTGGCTAACATAACTTTATCGTTTTAAGAGCTATCAGCTTGCTGGTGGCCTAATGTTTGATACTCGGACACAGTTGCACAAATTGTTCTTAATTATGATACTGTACTGGACGAGGATTATCTATACACAATAGAACGATAAGCTATAACACCTATAAACTTGGATAAGTTGTTGCGCAATATGGAGGCACAGTAAGACGAATTTAAATGGAGTACTGCTTCGAAGTCATTCTTTTTAGCACAACAAGTGCAACTTTGCATGAAGATAGCCTAAAATGTATCTCATCTCATCTTGGGGCCGACGAGTTCTCGAATGGCGACCATGGACCGGAAGACGCAGCGTGGGTAGGCCCCCCACAAGGTGGTCCGACGACCTGGTGAAGGTCGCGGGAAGCCGCTGTTTGCGGGCTGCACAGGACCGGTCGTTGTGGCGATCTTTGGGGGAGGCCTATGTCCAGCAGTGGACGTCCTTCGGCTGACATGTATGTAAGTGCAACTTGATTAGATACCTTTATATTATTAAGTCTGACTTTGGATGACTCGTACATGTCTTTATATCTAACGTTAAGTAAATTCATCTAAGAAGTAGTTCCGACTTAACTTATGAAGTATGAATAATTCTAATAATTATTTTATATGAAACGATAAAACTTTGAGCCATTAAAACTAACTATAATCGTAATTATTTTTAAAACATGCCTAACGCTTATTGGTTACAAAGAAATATCATTAATGGTATTATTTAAAAAAAAACGACAATAAATAAAGCTAGTATACGTTTATGAGGTATATAACATTGCTTTGAGGGATGTAAACAAGAAGATGAAAAGCTAAGCTACCAAAATGTAAGAACCTAATTAACAACATACAAAGGTTCTATTAGCATTAACGTAGAATCTCACGCAAAGAAAAAGAACAAACAGAGCAGAGACGATGGAGGCGGCTAAGCAATGACAAGTAATGGTATAAATCACAAAGGCCGTATATAGAGCACGAGAGCACGCCATAAACGAGCGCCACACAACGACCGCCGCAAATTTACACTGCACTCCACTGGCAACACTGACTATTTCACTCATACACACAAACAAACTTATTATTTACATTCAACAAGCGCAGCGTGCAGTCAATTGTCAATGTTATCACAAAGCGATAAAGGTAATATTTGAGTGGTATATCACTTTTCCAATTGTAAACATACGTTTGTTTTTCAAGAACACTTCTGCGAGTTTACTTTCCTAACACGTCGAAGGATTATAAACTGTAGTATGTTTAAAATAACATCCGAATTTGAATTAATTGGGAACAGGATCAGCGTGTGGGCTAAGCCCGAAGGTGATTTTGAGATTTATGAAGTGTTCGTATGTAAATTTTGTAGTCATTGTCTCATTCACTTAGACGGAACCTTCTTTAATAAACAAGTCCTTTAACAAAATCTTGATTTCATTATGAAAACTAGGGATGGACGACAAAGAATTTTGGAATAAAATATTATGGAAATAAAGTCCAAAGTGCTGATTACAAAAGTGATTCCATTTGTCAAAATCCTTGAAACTAATTTCATATTGTAGTACAAAGTTTCGAAGTATTCCTAACAGGAAATGAGCGCTTTGCAACAAAACTGGCGACAGAGTAAACAAAGGGGAACTGTAAAATATTCAGTGTGGTCGGAAATGTGAAAAACTTCAGGAAATTTCGTAATAAACGTCAGAACGATGTGACACGTTCTGAGTCTTCCGAATCGAAGCTGAGACAAACTACAAGACATTGTCGTATAAGCGAGATTAAATTGAAAGTCATCATCGAAATGTTTATTTAAAAAAACGAAAACTCATAAATCGAATGAAATTCTAAAATGTTTAGACATTGGCACTGTTAGGATTATTGACCTATCTTAACGTAACCAGTGCTACCAGTGCACAATACACTAAGGTGCTAAAATCACAGCAGCAGCGCAGGGTTTGGTAGGTGAGCTTGACAAACTCAAGAGAACATCATCATCGTTGTAAATATCCTATCGTTCGATGCTACACTCCATTATTATTTTATGAATATTGCATGGAATTTGAATATTTGATTGTGTAGAGTGTTTGAATTTCAAAATGAAAACACGTTCGTTATATTTTTACATTGTAAATGTATTTGCGTTATATAAACGGCAATCACAAACCTAATCATCTATTTTAAATACAATTATTGTTTCCGAAAGGTGTGTTTCCTTAAGCAATACAAGTGCACTGTACGACGCCTTCAATAAGGTTAGTGCGACGCCCACGCAAGCCGTATTCGCATGTGACGGGCCGGTCACCGCCTCTCTTTCGAGTAGTGTCCATATCGGGAAAAAATATTTTTGGACATTTATCATATACCATTTAATTATTTTTTTATATCGAGGTCATAATTTATTTCGAGTGAATCCTGCACCCCGCAGTTGAGACTAGGCCTTTCTTGAATAGGTCAAGCAAAAGAAATACAAATTAAGTTGGTGGTGGGTGGTAGGGCTTTGTGCAAGTTTGTCTGTGTAGGTACCACCCACTCATCAGATATTCTACCGCCAAACAACAGTACTCATTGTTGTGTTCCGGGATGAATGGTGAGTAAGAAAGTGTACCTATAGGCACAAGATACATCTTAGTTCCTAAGGTTGGTAGCGCATTGGCGATGGAAAGAATGGTTAATACTTGTTACAGCGCCATTGTTTATGGGCGGTGGTAACCACTTACTATCAGGTTGCCCATTTGACCGTCCGCCTACAACACAAAAAATAATTATATCATACTAATAGTATAAATGCGAAAGTTTGGATGGATTTGAATAAAATTTGGCATAAAGCCTAGATGGTCCAGTGGTTAAAACGCGTGCATCTTAACCGATGATTGTGGGTTTAAACCCAGGCAAGCACCACTGAATTTTCATTTAAAACCACGGGCGGAAACTAGTTTATAATAATTAAACGATAATTGAATATGGAGTGGCGCGCCTTCGTGGGTGAATAGATCTGTCATCTTTTATTTCATGTGTGTGACGAAGACGACTCATACTTAATGACAACGAAACAAAAATAATATCATTAATTTTAAAAATAATATAAAATGATTTAGTTTTCTTTTGGTTAGAATCTTATATATTAATAGCGTAAGCCGATTTTTGTCCCAGTGATTATGCGACGGTGCAACATAAAAAACGGCTATGGTCTCATTTTGAAAGTTTCCGGCCAGAGATGTGCAAAAAATAAAGAGGATTCTCGATGCTATTTACTATATTATTTTAAGAGCGGAAAAAATACTACGACTGTAAGAATAAAAAATGACTAACGTAACCAAAATTTAAGGAAATTGTTTTCGAAAAAACTCCATTTCTAACTGAACTAATGTATACTATTTGACATTAAAAAGTTAATTCCATAAAGTTTCATAATTTTGGCGCCAAATGTAGATGAGTGTCATGCAGTTTCGAGATTCCAAAAAAAAAAAAAACTTTTGAACAAACGCGAAGTTTCCTCTAGTGTTCATAAATTGCGCTAAATATAAACAAAATTTTAATAGTCACGACTGGACATGAAATATTCCTCAAATACATTCCAGCGGGGAGTCAGTAGGGCATATCTCTCCGCCCGCGCTTTAATTACTTAAACGTCCATTCAGACTTCAGTTAGCATACGTATAAATAACAATCACTCCACGACCTTTGCATCGGTACACTTGCAATAGCCATGCAATCTTTCGACTTGCTGTAATTATAGACGAGACTTGCTTTCGAAGCCACATTTTGTAGAATAAAGTGTATTGCTTCTGCTTATTTCAATAATAAACATTAAAACCTTGGTGGTAACGTTTTGTGCAAGCCCGGTTAGGTACCACCAATCATATATTCGACCGCCAAACAGCAACACTTAGCATTGTTATGTTCCCGTTTAAAGGGTGAGTAAGCCGATGTAGTTACAGGCACATGGGACATAACATCTTAGCTTCCAAAGTTGGTGGCACAATAGCGATATCGGGAATGGTTAATATTTCTTATAGCGCTGATGTCTATGGGCGGTGGTAACTACTTACAATGAGATGGCCAAATGTGCGTAAAAAATGCATTTTATAAGGTTATTATTTATTGAAGGTAGGGAAAAGTTCCTATCGGTTCCGAATTTAGAATCTTCCGAGAGAACCGGCAAGAAAATCAACAGTTACCCTTATTCTACTGTTTTGTAAAAAAAAATTTAAACCCTTGAATTTTAAAAATTAAAAACATTTGCGGCATTGAATTATAGAAACGAATACATTGTCTACACACGAGTCTACATTGATTTTGAACATTTTTATGTTCTAATAAATTAATCACCCTATATTATATGATACATATTTAATTTTATTTAATTAAAATAACATTTTATTTTATATTCCACTGTTTTAAGAAAGATGCAACAAAAACCTATATGCATAGAATATGCTTGTAGCAAACGTGGTATTTATACATTTACAAGCAAGTAGTAACTTCTTTTACCAATAGTAATTTTAAATGGAATATCCATGTGATTAAGTTTTCAACAAAATATTAATTTATTGACTACTATTAAATATTTGCGGAACCTTATTAAATAAATTTACACTGTGCCCCAGGAAGGGTTAATTGACTTTGCGGAGTCGGTAACTCGGTGTCATAAGCTTACATTTACTTTCCGTGTTTATGCAATGATTTGTCACTTATTCTATCAATATAATCAATCTTAAAATGTTGCTAACTATAAATTTACTTTAATCTTCGAAAGTGACATTCAAAATTGCTCGTAAGACCCACTGGAATCGCGTAAATGTTGATTTAATTTGATTCGAATAGAAATTGAATACTGGCGTTGTATAAATGTGTATAAGATAAATACAAAGGTAGCATTTAAGTTGTAAAACCGTCGTTGTTTGCTATTAATTGTTAAGTTACGCGCCCCCGATTACGAATAAACTTGAGTCACATTTGCAGTGCACCCATTAAAATAGCGAGTCAGCCGAGCGGCATTTGTATCCGATCGTGGTCGAGACAGCGGCCGCGTCTTTTTGTTTTCCGTCGTATGACGAGAGATTTTATTTCCACCAATGTTTTTAACGAAGAGAGACAGTCAAGCAAATCAATGAAAACGCCTGTATAAATATAAGTATTGACGGCCGGCATCGAGGCTTAGTTTTATAACGACTTTTTACGTTGTTTTTGTAGTACAAAAATGAATTGATGATTCACACGAGGAAAGGATGGCTTAGGGACCTTGATTATAAGGAAAATTATCATTACACACATATACAGATATACAGACATACGCCTATACAGACATACGTGCTAACATAAAACTTTGTTTTTTTTTAATACATTACTTTCATTGGTAAAAAAAATAGTGTCTTCTTTTGTGTTTTTGATTATTATTATTATTTGTTAAATATAATAAAAGAAACAATTATGTACCTAAAATCTGGGTACGAACAGATTTCCAAAACACAGCTCAAGCTAAAATTGTAAACAAAATTTGTGTAAAACATAAATAAATAAGCATTGGAACAGAATAGTGACCTAAATGCCACAGACTAATCTCACCTTACTTGGGGTTTAAACTTGTTTCATACCTAATCTCGTCAAATTTGGCTTAGGCGTAAAACGAAACAGACAAAAATAATGGGGGTTACAAACAAACGTACGTGACCTCTAAAAACTTTACACTCTTTTTAGGGTAGTGTTTTAATAATAAATGTATTTTAAAATTTACAAGGAAGGCTTAATCGCTCATTTAATGGCTCAAAACACAGCAGGACTGATTCTCGCGGCGAGTAAATATTTGAAAAGCATACACACACGGGTGGCGACTGAAATAAACGTCCGTCGAGGGTATTGATCAGCGGAACTGACACTAGGGCTTCAGTAAATACCCGAGGTGGATCTCATAGTAACTTTTACATTGCTATTAATCTTCCAGGAGACGTACGATTGTGCAAGGAACACTGAGTGAGTGAGTACATTAATTAAGTTTCTACGGAACTCACGGATACTTATTTATTTTGATTATCTTTTATATTGCGTTCGCATTTGTGTACATTTATTATTGTATTTGAAATATTGATAAACTATTCGTAAAATATAATATTAAATAAAAGTGAAAATTAATATTACAAAAATATTAATTATAAAAATACGAATAAGACAAGTTTTAAAATATATATTAAATTTTATAATATACGATTATCATATCTTATAGACCAATAAAATTCCTTTGAAAGTTTGTTATATTTATCCGATATTATTATTACAAACTCAACATTCTTTGACTCTACTAAACTGAAGTATTTAACAAAATTCGACTACACTTTCACAAACACTTAAGCCGGCGTAATCGAGTTCGCTTCGATTAATATTCGAGTAATTAGCCGGCTTATGACATTATTGTGTTCGTTCGGGATTGCGCTAAAAATATGGCCCAATGAATATACAATTATATTTAATAATATTTCTGCTATAGCTTAATAACCAGTGACCCCGTTGAGAGAGCGCGTGGAAGTTTACGAAAGGTAACTTTCAAATATGTTTTTTTCGTGTGATTCATTTGTGTATGTAATTGAACCGAATACTTATCTTATAATCACAGGAAAAGAGACTTTTGTCCAGAAATAGGACTGTTAAAGGTTAATACTTTACTATAATATTTGATAACTTTACACAACACATAAAAAGGTCATAAAATAAAATATTTATTACTCTGCCCATACTTGGTTTGAAAGTACAGGTAATCATAAACATCGTACGATTACATTACAAATTTACATGCATACATTAACTTTATATTAGTAAGTTTGACCGACTACCACGAAAGTTGGCGCATTTTTATCATGGAGAAGATTTTTATGCCAAGCTCTTTGTTGTAACTAGCCTCTTGATAGAGATGCAGTACATCGACTTCAATCGCCACGAAATGGTAAGCATATATTTGAGCTCAAATATAGAGCTTATAATCCAAATTACCAAATGCTTTGTAACGAATGCAGTTCATCGGTAAATAAATATATATATAAGCACTGTTCTCTTATTAATTTTTAATATTGGAGTGTTCTATTACTGGTATAAAATAAAATTGCGATTCACATCACAAATAATTAATAACAGCGGATAGATTCAATGAACATTTAATATCAAACATGAGTGCTAAGTCCATAGCTTGGCCCACGCGTGTAGTCCGCTGATTAATAGGGGCCAGCAAGCAATTAGGCGCAACGCGAAAATAATAAAGGACACTCGGTACCTTTGCACTGTTCCTCTCCAACATTATTTATGCGAGCTTAGATAATATGATATTCATGAAAGTTAAGTTATTAGTAATTTTAGTTAATTTATCGACTGAATAAAATTGCATACATTTACTATTAATAGAGAATGTAATTATGAACAGGCGTTGAAAATTTCATTTTATTATTAATTTATTGCATAAAAACTTTATTCATAGTAGCGCTATGTAACAGATTTATTATAGTTTCAGTAAAAGAAAATTGACCAATACTTTAAGGAGTCGGATAGATCGCTCTGAATGTGATATAATATTTCTTTATATGATAATATCATTATTTTACAATATTTATATGTGGTGGTAATGGTTTTTTTTATATTGTGTACTTCTTGCCCTTATAAGTACAAAAATTAAACGACGCAATAGTTGATAATGGCGGAAAATTAAAGATGCATGAAAATCTTAAATCCTGAAGTTATAATAAAAAAATAACAGTGTTTGTTGTACATAATACATTATTTGTTAATTCCGTAGCTACATGCAGAGTAATAAAAATTGTACCTGCACTACTTCAGTACTCTCGGTAATTTTAACTAGAGAGTAATAGAAAAAGACGATTTTTAACCATCAATGAACCAGTGTAATGCGTCAATATAAATAATAAAATCGACTTTTTATATTCACCAAGTAATTCTTGCTATTATAAATATGGTATATTATACCAGAAGACCTAATAAAAACAAATCTAACGATTGATTTAAACAAGCATATATCGTATGTGTGCAAGTCAATTCTATATAAACATAGATTTAGTAATAAAAATTTAAATAAATCGACTTAGAATAAACAGTGTTGAGTAATGGACACTGTCAGTTAAATAACTTTATCTCAAATTTAATTCCACGCAAACGGAGTAGCGGGCACCGAGCACAGTACACAGCTCATCAATACAACAACGTTAAACTGAGTATTGAACTGAGTAACAAGAAACCTCCCGGGAGCCTTCGAACGCCATAAATCCACACTGGAACGCCTTTTACGATCGCGTTCAGACTACGACGATTGAACAGCTTATTCTATTTGATTGTTTCGGTTTGTTGATAAATCAATCTTACTATCTAAAGCCACTAACCGGCATTGGAGCCGCGTGGTGTTCGAAATGGAAAGGAAGCCCAACAGTGGGACATTTAGAATTACTCTTCACTTTTACTTCTCAATGAATAATGCGCTGATTAAACGTCCTCCAAGAACATATAATATATCAACTAGAAATTTAAAAACAAAATGTCTTATCTGTGTTTAATTTAAACTTCCCTATATGAGCTGTTGCTTATAATTAATTTACTTTTAACATACAGTCGTTGAATTGAATAATATATCAAAAGTTTAGTAGTCCATTAATTTAGATTTTACTTTTAAACATCACCTACTAAATAAAAGGGGCTTTACCTGTTGCAATATCTTTGAAAGGACGAAAAAGAATACATTTTAAATTCAATAATTATACTTATTCTAGACTATTAACAAAATAAACGACTTCCTTGTACAAATGGGATACTTTAGGTGGACTACGGCTGTTCTATTTGTGAAGGTCTGAATGAATCCAAACCACATTCATTTCACTTTTAACTTGGTGGTTGAACTTTGTGAAGTCTGGTAGGTACCACCCACTCATCATATATTCTACCGCCATACAGCAATACTTAGTATTGTTGTTTTCCAATTTGAAGAGTGAGTGAGCCTGTTCCAGAAAATTGGTGGCGCATTGGTGAAGCAAGGAATTATTCAAATTTCTTACAGCGTCAATATCTAAGGGTGGTGGTGACTACTTACTATCATTTGGCCCATTCGACTTTTCGCTCACATATGCTTTAAATATTTAATATATCTAAGAAAAATCCTCAAGAAAAAAAAAATATTTCACCATTATCTAAACATAAGTAGTCGTTTTATGAACGAGCACATTCACAACGTCTTCAGAAATCGATGTTTCATACGCGGACGATATCGTCCCGTATATCTTTCGTGGCCACTACTCAATGAATAAATTGATCTCGGCATATGGCTCTTATACTGCTCTGAATAAAGGTCATATTGTAACAAAAACAACGCTTGACCCACGTCGAATATTGCAGTTTACTCAATCGAACTTTGATGAATTATGTTTGGATATAATGTAAAGTTAATATTTAAACCTAAACGCTCTTGAAATAAAGGTTATAATTGTATGATAATAATAAATGTATTGCGAATAAGATCTTCGTTGAAATTTAATCAGAGTAAAGACATATTTATTAAATATTTAGCTGTAATAGTCATAAATAATATAAGCTTTGTGCCAAACCCTTTGGGTATGTACCACACATAGATCATATATTTTATTTCGTATTGTTGTGTTCCGGTTTGAAAAGAGAGTAAGCCAGTGTAACTACAGGCACAAGAGACATAATATTTCAGTTTCCTAGGTTGCTGGCGCAATGGTTATGGGTATTGGTGACCATTTTCCATCAGGTGGCAAAAAAATGACCGTCTACTGATGCCACAAAAATATATGTTACTTGGATCAATAATAAAAATACCGTTTACCATTGCATTTATAATTATTTATTTATATTACGGTTATTACTATTTTGAGATTCTTTAAAATGTAATTTAGTGCATAATTTGGTTTAAAATTATTTGATTCTATTACCTGTTGGATAAGAAAATCTTAGACTCCATATTTAGCAGCTGATTGTTTTGCAGTGCAAGGATTTTTAATATCTTCTTGTTCTGCTCGTGGCAAAGGCTTACTTACCATCACGAGGTCAATGTCCTCGAAAATAAATAAAAAATAAACAGAGTCCTCACTTGGGAACTAAAAATTCTCTTAAACAAAAGAACTTCAATAATGTTCTTAAAATCTTGTACGTTTTGGTAACGTTGGTTATTTTCCGACTATTGCATATTTGATGTGGTTTGTACACGGACAGGGAATTGGGAACAAATACGAGCGAACTTTAATCAAACAAGGAATTCGCATTGCGGTACGAAACGCTAACTTCTTGGAATTCCGTATGTTTTATTTTTGGAGGTAAAAGCGACTTTAGAATAAAGGTTGAACAATCGCCTAACTGTCGTCCGAGGCTTCGTTCGCGTCTAGGGGCTAGTCGTCAGGTTTTAGGCATCAGCCTATGTCCTTCATCGGGGCTTAAGATTGCTTAACAAATTTCATCAAATTCGGTTTGGTGGTTGTGGCTGTCAAAAAGACAGAGAGAGAGACAGAGATACTTAACTAAGGTAAGGAACTAAGGACGATTGTGTTTTATATTTGGCTATTAGCCTACTTCGATAAATAGACGTCTCACGAACTGCTACTTCGTCCATCGCGCCGCACGTTCCCGTGGCCCGACATTAGCAGAGACCTAAGCTATCAATATATATCATATAAAAAGAAAACTCCCAATGAAATGAATACTTTAAAAAAACTTGTTGATAATGAGGAACTATTTTTTTAATTTTTTAATTTTACAACATCCCTTGGCTCACAGTTGCCCGTGAACTGAAATATTATAAATAATAATTATTTTTATATCGTTACATACTGATTAGATACTTGGGCAAATATGAAAAAGTAGCTTTTCAACTTACGTTATTACATTTCCTAATACATTAATTTATTATTATAAGAATATAATAAAATATAAAAAATTGCGCCTATTATAATTGATCTCTTTAAATCAATAAATGAAATCAATTATTTAAAAAAATATTTTTATTTAATAAAGACAAATAAATATAAAATTTAATAATTAAACTTCTCAACTAAGGTCATCACTCCAAAGAGAACAAGTATGACTAAATTCGTGATATATGATTTGTATCATCGTTCATCCGATTCAAAATCAAAAATATGAAATCGTCATTATACAAGATACATTATATTTAAAGCTACTTCTGATTCGAAACGATAGATGAAGCAAAGAGCCGGTAAGAAATTATTATTATTCTTTTTCATTAAATAGTACAATTAAATATTGGTTTATATATATAGTGTCAACAAATAAGATTGATTTGCAGCTTGGTACTTTATTGTTGGCACTTGTTTCTGACATAGTATCATCAGTGGGTAGCGAAGGAGTTTAATAGGATAAACGTCATCAAGAAAAAGTTTTTAAAGATACAAACAAAGTAACTCCTGGCTTTAGATAGTATATCATGAAATTAATTAAACGAAACATAAACAAATTTATTAATAACAATACGTTATCTTAATCACAACAATTATTACGCATGTTATTAATATAAAATAGACGATAACACGACGAAATTGAAATAAACAGATATTTATTATAAAACTATGACTTCTTTTATCTTTGAACGAATGTTTTTTTTTCACATCATAATCGTACGTTATCGTAATTCCACTTCAGTCCGTCTCGTCATCAGAGGCATCATAATATCCCATGCAGTTGTGCGAGTGAGACCACGTCCCCGTCAGTTCCGTATTCAAAACATCCACTGTAATTGAAGGAACTCGGGATTAGGAAATCGGAACTCGTTGCGTTGTCCTAAACATTCCTAATCGTCTGTGTTTCTCGTCGCTTCTTCTAGAACAGTCAACAGTTTGATTTTAGTAGTTATCTTCTTAGACACAGGTATACTCTGCAACGTACTTAGCATCGACAAGAGAAATAATTTGTCTTCATCATCGTCTTCGTACTTCGCTTTTTTTGCTCGTCTGTACCTGTCCTCTTGCAAAGGGTCATCGTCGTCATCTTCTTTCTTAATGTCTGTAAAATCTGGGACTTCGTAGTAAATATAGTCTGGCGCTTCATCGGAGTCTCTTGATATAACGACTTTACGAAGAAATTGTAGTTGTTGAAAATGCGTGTATTCAGACTTCCTTGGCCCTGGAAAATCTCCAGCCTTTAGCTTCTCCTGTCTTTTGAGCTCACGTGTGAAACAGCCTCGAATACCTTTCCATTTTTTTTGTAGCGTTATTTCTGGAATTAGTTAATTACAAATTGATCGAATATTTCATTGAATTAGACAAATATATCTTATCTTATACAAATAATAATTTCTACAAGTTATAAATAGATTTGATGAGTATGCATATTTTAGAAAAATATAAAAAAATAATAATATTATCGAGGTCATTTCTATACGTATAATATAATTAATACGGTTAATTATGTTTTTACGTCACGATAATGAAATGAAATAATTTATCAAAACAATTGTCATTGCATTAAGTATGTACCGCAATAGATAACTAATTCAATAAACGTTCATAAAGTACAATAATATTGTAATGAATAAAAAATTTAAATAAAAATAAGTTTGTTATCATTATAATAAAACGATTAAAATGTCATTGTCACTTACCGGCATTTCTCCGCTCCGTAGCTGTCAAGGACTTGCCGCCGAATATATCAACAATGTCATCCCAACATTGCTTTTTCAGTTCTCTCTTAGAATATTCTTCTAAAGTATTATCCCATAGAGGTGGTCTGTTTTCTATTTCTTCTATAAATCTTTCCGTATCGAAATTATCCATATTTCAGTAAAAAAATATTTGTTTCGCGAATTATAAAACGTTTTAACGCGTCCAATATCGCGACTGGTGGCCGACTGGTTGTGGAAATAGATGCGTGGCCAAAATGGCGGCTGGTGCTGAGCGAGTGTGACGTAAAGCGCTGCTCGACACAGCGGTTTGGCAACGCCGCGCAGTTGCCGGTCGCGTTGTAGCGGAGTATTTTATACCGACTTGGTCACGTCGCCATTTGTTGCGGCGTATTTTATATATTGCATAATATTTTTGCACTTGCTAGTTTGTCTTGAACAAGATCTATTTTAAGAATTCATATTGTTATTCTTTAAATTATTAATATGAATCGGAAAAATGTATATATATATATATATTTTTATTAATCGGTGCTTTAATAATATCATTGTAGAATTTAAATTTGACTGCCTTGTTAGTTAGTGGCTCTAAGGTCGAAAAATCTCGAGGTACTAGAGGTCTGGTTAGTAAAATGTTATTGGATATTTTCGTCAAAAAATTCTCGCGATCAGTAGATTTTGGATGTTGACTATTCCGTGTCTCAGGAAGCACGTAAAGCAGTTGGTCTCATCTAAACTCTCATCGTATTTGCAGAAGTCATCTTCAGAATTGAATTTTTTTGCTTACAAATTTCCACAATAATAATAACATATTATACTAAGTAAGAATATATAATGAATGTAGGTAATTTTAAAATTAATCACTATGATAATATTTGAACTATGAATATTATACTTAATTAAGAACTTTTGCAAATTTGAATAAATTTGCAAGATTATTCCGAACTCTGCGAATATTACGAACGTTCGGTAAAATAATACGACACGATTCAGTTATTCTAGTAAGTTCCTTGATGCTCTTATTTGCAATATGCAAATAGAACCACACATTTAAACTACCTCGTCTAGCAGCTAGCTTATACGGATCCTGAGGTAAGCACCGGCTTCGAATACGGAGTGAGAAAATCATTGAGTTTGTTTTTTAAAGAGTTAAGAATAATACACTACCCTGGTACGGAAAGTAAGAAAAAGATTTTCCAGAAAATAATAATATTCTATACCAACCTTTAAAAATTACAAATGTGTTCGTTTGCATGTAAGAGGTTACTCCAGAAACTAAACAACAGAGTCATTAAGAGTCAGAACATTATTCATGAGTGCTATATGTATTAATTATATTTATAAAATATAATTTTCTTTGTTAATGTGTCCTGCATGGTTGTCTAGTCTCGGTCAAGAGGGACTGAGTGATCGGAAATTGCAGGGACTTCTTATCTGGTTCAGTCTTATTCATTTGTTGTTACTTTACATCTTGTTTAATTTTTTTTCAAGGTTTAGATAAACATTATTGAAAATTTTCAGAGCTGTCTGATTTCGCTTTTAAAAATGTCTAGTTCACTGGGCATTTTTTTATTACTTGTTTTGGAGAAGGCTGAGGGAACACGTAGCGATTTTACAAGAGTTTTTAAATGTATTAAATGAGCGATTTGTGTAGAATGATAAAACAAAATTATGTACAATTATATATTATTTAAGCATACATACACAACAATGTTAATCTTCGAAATCTATATACTTGACATATTAATACTTGGAGAGATTACTTTTTACGAAAATTGCGAGGACGGAGATTTTAAGTTAAAATTTATAAGGAGAACTAGGGTATTAATTTTTTTTTATGAAACACTAATATTTATTTACCCATTATAATAGCTGTAGTAATCGTAATATTGTATTAATTAATATTTACGTTATTCTTACCATTAATACTAACTTTGTATCTTAATAATTGCAAAAAAACACAATTCATATATTCATCAATAATTTAACAAGCAATAACAATTATAATTTATAACAAAATTATATCATACCTTAAATGTTAACACCTTGCTGCTCCAGGAAAGTGTAAAGAGTAAAGTGTGCTTAAATTGAACAGAAAAGTCAAAGTACCCTCTTATTTAGTATCAATGTTATCAATACAATTCAAAAATAATTTAAATGTAATTATTATAAAAATGACAATAAGCCATTATTTCTCGTATAAAGTAAAAGAAAAAAAATCGTTATAGTAGGTTATCCCTAAGAGAAAGACATATACCATCGCGGACGTTTTTGAAGATCTAAGAGACTTTTTTGAACACCTTTTTAAGGTGTACAATACTGTACTACATTTTTTTTGATATTATCTCGTAGGGTTCGGCCAGTGTTTACAATATAAGCGCAAAAAATGTGTTTATTTACGACATCACTTCAAAAATCTCTAAAATTTTATCAGCTTTAGTATTAAACAAATAAACCGTCCTCTTGAATCAATCTATCTATTTAAAAAAAACTGCATCAAAATCCGTTTTGTAATTTTAAAGATCTAATCATATATAGGGACAGCGGTAAGCGACTTTTTTTACTATGTAATGAATCATAGTTTATGTTCAAACTATTATTACAACATTTTAATAAACGTATATCAAATGTAAATTAAATTTCATAAAAAAAAAAAAAAACTATATTATGACTATATTAGTTATAGGAAAATATTACATTTGTCAACGAGACTTTACATAAAACGATTAATATGCATAAAAATACCAAAAATATATTTACAACTTCATATTTATTCTGCTTGCGTCGTGTAAACATACAGCTAAAATATTCAAAACAGGAATATTTATTTTTGCATCACGATAAGCAACAAAAAAAATGATGAGCTGAACAATTCAATGATTTTATTAGTATAATATTATGAATAGTATTAAAAGGGTAGTGTGAAGAGGCACTAAGCCGCGCTGAACGTAAATCAAGCTGATGTGAGGACAATCGCAGCAAGACGCTATTGTGGCCATTCATGAGCCATGAATGTGCTGTGATTTACTGACTCATGACGCCAGTAGTCGCTTTGTCGTGTCACTAATGGGAAGCGTTATTTCAGTTATAACTTAAAATATCTTGACTGAATGAGACCTACGCTTGTGATGTTTCGACTACTCTACCTACTTGGTTACTCGAATGGAACCAGTTTTACTACATAGATCATACATCAGACCTGACACATAATTTCATAACAAAACAAAGTTGATATTTAACACGTATGATAGCTACCTACATGATGTTTATAGTACTTTGTTTTTTAAAATAAATAGACGAGCAACTGTACCACCTGATAGATACCATAACCAGTAACCATTGGTGCCGCAAGAGAAAATATTTGACTTTACAATAGGTAGGATCTATGATGAGTAGGTGGTACCTACCGAAACGGACTTGCACAAAGCCTTACTACCAGATCGGCGAAAATAGACCCAGAAATATATTTAGAATCAGACAGTTTTCCTAATGACGTTTGCGATCCGTTGCAAAATATAATAACAAAATTATACAATATTACATATATTGTATAATTTTGTTGTATTATTAAGTATTATATAATTAAGTAATACAAATAGAGTATTGTGTAAAAATGTTTTGATTATTCATATATCAGTAACTATCGGTAAGTTATCGTGAAATTGTTATAATTACTAGTGACCTTGATTAGGTTAATTAATATCACTGTCACGTTTCTAAGCAATCTCGGCTTTGAGCAAATATGTAAGAATTGATATTTATCGTTCATATGATTCTGAACGTTACATCAAAGCAATACGTTTTGTAATGGCGCGTGTTTTGACAGCCGGCGAATATTATCTGTGGCGACGATGGCGGGAAATTATTACAGATAATATTTACTTAACTCGGTCGCGTTCAAAGACCAGGATATTACTTGTACAGCCAACGAGAAAGCTTATTTAAAATTAAATTTTGAATTTAAATTCAAATTTGGCGTTTCTATAAATTAAAATTTATGATGCGTGTAATTATATTATTTGAAATATTATATTACTGAAATTTTAAGCGTATAATTGTTTTATTATTCTAATGATTTTAAATTATTAATCGTTATACAATAAGGCTTAATCTAAAAAGAAATATTTTTCCATCTTTTAATATAAATATTGTATTGTTTTGTAAATAAATATTATTTTGATAATAGCGAGATAAGATACCTAGTTCACGTAATTAAGATTTGAATTAGATTTGGAAACTAACATGGACTAAGCTTGAAAGCCGCAGGCGACGCCATGTAGATCTTAATATAGATAAATTCACTAACCCGACCTTAAAGATCATTAACTAGTTTAATATATACAAAGACAAATAATCAAAAAAAAAATTTATATTATATATGATATTTAAAACCGAGTAAATTAAAAGCCTGTAAATGTCCCACTGTACCACTAATGTGTGAGAAGGTTTTGGACCTTGTACCGCAAAGATGTTTCAATGGGTTGGTGTAATAACATTTGGCAGATTTTTATTTGAGACATGCAGGTCTCCTTATTATATTTTTCTTGAGAATTATAGCACTAAAACTCATCATCATCACTCATCGTTTGAGATTCACGTACACTAACTCGGCTCGTATTTCAAAAATTAAAAATACATTTCGTTAGTGGAAAGAAAGAAGAACTAAAGCGCCGAAATGATTTGTTTAGGAAAAGATATTTTAAGTCCAAATTTTATATCTTATTTTCCTTTCCACTGATGATTTATACTTTTTAACTCTCGATCATGTTTAACCCTGTTAACATAGCCAATGAAAAAGTCGTCGTGTCAAGTCGTGGGCTAAACTACATACATTGATAAATTATGTCATTAAAAGTTGTATTAATCATTTCTACCATACATTCTGTAGCTTAGTAGCCAACTACAGGGAATGAAGTAGCTTATTGTGCTTGTATTTTTTATGTTAAACATCTATTGACGCCCTTGGGGGTAAAACCGACTCGTACGCCGTGACGATAAACGGCATGGCAGTCTCTTATGCCGTGATACCACCTCTTCGCTCTTTCTCTTTACTACTCCTTTGTGTGTTTAAGCGTATAGTATAAACTACATTGTTATATATGTATCAACTCAAATTCCTTTATTCAATATAGAAGTATTACACTTTCTTATTGATGGTCAAATTAAACACTACCACCGGTTCGGAAAAAGAAAACACCCTAACCTGAGAAGAACCGGCGAAAGAAACTCAGCGGGACTTTTTTTTTCTTTTTTACGTCAAATTAATTATATACATAATTGTATATGAGTAGAAACAGCCAGGAGGCGATCGTTTCATTGCCAAGGTAGGTATGTATTACATTGTATTACTATTATTAAAAATATATCTCGTCAAAACAGAACCAAAACAAATTAAAACAATCGGATTTATAATATAATTTAGGATTTCAATTACCATCAACCATCCATCGATTGTCATGTAATAAATATAACTTGGCATTAAGTTGGCACTGAATGAAATATTTTTTACATCAGTACTGCGTCACCAACCTTTAATTCAATACTACAATTGCATCAGTAAATAAGATTAACAAAATACCAGAAAAAATATGCTACTAAGCTGATACGGATCGCTCGTATTTGGTAAGGCTGTCTTACTGCTGTGGATATACCTAATACGTTCCGTTCCACACAAAAGCCGTAGACTTCTTATTCGATCGTTCACATCGCATCGAACATCAAAGCAAGTTAAATTGTTCGTGAAGCGACTTCTGTGTATCATGAAATAATATTTTCGGTATCTATTTTTTTATATTTATCCTCTTATATTCAATGAGTCGAGATAAAATGTAAAACGATAAATTGCCCCAAAACAAGAGACGGGAATTTAAATAAATAAATTCGCCCGGCTTAACTTCAAAGGCGTTTAAAAATTTCGTTACAACAATTTATTTCAGAAAATTAAAGATTTTTTTTTATATATTTTATAATTCGTTGTTTTATGTTCTTTAATAAGAAAACATATTATGACTTATTGATAAAACAGTACGAAATACGAATGAAACTCAGTCAGATAGTTATCGTTCTAATAATAATTACAATGTGTAAACCTAATCTAAAACGTAGTGAATCTTCTGATATTAGTTTAATGTATACCGGAATATAATTTTTAAGGTTAATTATTTCATAATTCTCGAAATATTGCACAAAACTTAAAATAAAAAAAAATAATTAAAAAAAAACCAAAGTAAGTACAGGCACATACTGTATTTGTTTACTTATTTTATTTAAATTGGTTATTTTTAATTACATTATCCGAATATATATTCCACCGAGAAGAACCGACAAAATAGTCAGTTGTAAAATATAAAGAAATTCAATATATTTATTTATGGAAATCAAAATATACTTTTGTCATATTATCGTATATTGTGTAATACACAAGGCCTACCTGAAAATAGGAGCTCCAGATTACACCACGTATACGCAAGCTACGGCGACCACGTGCCCGAAATCATATTAAAACATAATACCGACACAAAAATGCCATAAAAAAATCTGTCCAATAAAGTTTCATGGAGATTAAAAACATTTTTGAATTTAAAAATCGCTTTTGTAAAACCTTTATATTTTCTACATAAGCTGTTTTTTTAATAAGAAAAGGTTGTCACATTCATTGAACGAAAGGAATGATATATTTTTACTGCTAAAATTGTAAAATAAACCATGCATTGCTACTTACTCATTGACACAGCAGAAAAGGACATACCTGAAAAAAATTACATCAAAAATCAGTATAAGACATTAGTGAAATCCAGTGACGGACTAAGCCCGCCAGAGGCCCGGGGTGGCAAAGCTGAATGAGGCCCCTTTAAAAAAAATAGTTTTACGAGTTTTTTATTCACTTTACATTTGTGTGTATAAATAAGTGTTTATGTTTATTTATTATAGGTATATATGTTTATCTGTAAAAGGTCTAGATGGCAGTGGTGTGTATCATTTTTGATCTTGATGAAATTATGTAGGTACTCTGAGCACATTTTTACAGTCTCGAAACTTCATATTATTCTTTTGAAGTCTTTATTAAAGGTTACTTTTAGCAGGTTGTGTCCATGGCTGGTTCGAGGAATGTGACGAGTGTACGCTTGTAATAAAACATTGATAGAATACAAACTGTATCCAAATCATCAATGAGTTATGATTAATATATCGTAAAAGATATTGTGTGAATAATACCTGACAACCAACCCCTTAATCGCGAGCGAAATCGCATTCGAAAACTAATCGTTCACAGGCTAATAATTGTGATTGCATGAAACGATAACTAGCTTAGTTTAGATCGTTGTATTTTTGGATTTTAGAAAAGCGATGGATGTCCAAATGTAAATACACGAAGAAAGATAGCCAGCGACAGGAGATGGATCAGATTACCTAGCTAATGCATCGCGGTCAGTGATCTCGGACGATATAAAACATCTATCACGATTATGTTTCATTTGTTCCCTACTTTTACTATCTATAGAATAAATCAATCTAAATGTACACCATAATATAATGGGATGAATTTCGGACTGATTACCCAAAACTCAAAAGTCGGTAGCTTTTCTTCCGAAATTTGAATCCGCGATCTAAAATACAATTCCATTTTTATTATTCTGCCTAGAAGTCAATAAATACTAAGTTCAAGCTTTTTATCTTTAATATAATTTTGTATTGACTAGTATGCCTTATTTGTTTATTTTTTTTTGACACAATCTTTAAAGTTAAAAATAACAATGGAATCTTAATATAAAAACGAATACCGTACCCCAGGAAGGATATACTAACTTTGCAAAGTAAGAAACTAGGTGTTATTAGTTTACCTTTTCTTCTCGTGTCCACACAATAGATCTAAATAAATATTAAGAAATTGTAAACATACTGTGAAGCAACTGTAAGTATACCAAATTAATTCACTTTATGAAAAACGTCCTAAAGGGAGTCTCAATCTCCAATATTATAAATAGACTGGACAGTTCTTTTTTACAGTATGAAGACCGAGAAATCCCAAAGCAAACATACAGATAGTTTGATATAACAGTACATAACCTGACACAGCTTTTAGGTGTTATTCCTTGATGTAACCAAATGGTGAGGCCATTATTTTATCCTTCCGTCTCCATTTTCTACTGGCTAACTTGTGATGACGCAGAGTTTTAGATCTAACCCCTGAAAGGGCTTTCAGTCGTTGGTCCTGCACCTAATCCCTATTCGAACGTGTTTGAATGCCAACTCATCGGGTTATGAAACTGCACAGTGAGATAGCGCACTCACTTCACTCGGTCATCATTCTACCGTCCAAATAGTATAATTGATGTGCCCCGGTTTTAATGGCGAGGGGACGGAGTAATTATAGGCTCAAGGGGTATGTAACAATCCCGTGGCTGAGTAAACATTCACGGCACACGAGCTTAAGAAATCATTTATATATTTAACAGTGCTAATATATATGGACCTGGGTAAATACCCCACAATACAAGTGAGTCATGCTCTCGTTTACCTTCCTAGAATATAATACTCACTCAGCTTCAATTATGAAGTAGCTTTATAAAACAAATGAATCTGTCCATATAATTATGGACAGATTCATTTGTTTTATAAAGCTACTAGCTGAACCTGCGCGAAATTTCACACACACACACACAACACATACACACACACACACATACACACACACACACACACATACACACACACACACACACTCACGCACGCACACAAACCTACCTAATATCCCCTGAGATGTGCATTAAAAAAAGTAGCATATGTGACACAAACTATCCTCATACCAAGTTTCATGTAAATCGGTTCAGCGGTTTAAGCGTGTAGAGAAACAGACAGACTTACTTTCGAATTTATAACATTAGTACAAATATCCGCAATTAGAAAAATATATTCAATAATACGATTTGCATTATTAGTAAGTACAAGTGAAGTTAGCTATAATTCAATATAATGTTTATAACATAAGCTTAACTTAACGCAACTTGTCATTTTCTCAAGAGCCCGGGTGACTTTGGAGTCATAATCGTATTAATGCGATTTGAGCTATCTGCGTAAGACGCTTACTGCCAATTCACGATTACTGATCGCATAAGACACAAATCCGTAATGAGAAAAAATCGTAATCATATTAACGTCGAAGTATAAAAGCGATTCATTTTATTTTATATAGAAAATATTGTGACTTGAGTCGTATATAAAAATTCGTAATTATTTTTCTTGACATTTTGACATTAACATTAGCAGCCTGTAAATTTCCCACTGCTGGGCTAAGGCCTCCTCTACCTTTGAGGACAAGGTTTGACATTAATACTATTTTTGTACTGCAGAAGAGGGCTATTCGTGCAATTTATAACCTGGTCCCAAAAGATTCGTTAAGAGGTAAATTTAAAGAAATTAAAATAATGACTGTCGCTTCTCAATTTGTTTTTGATAATGTTATGTATGTACGCAAAAACATAAATGATTTTCCCAGAAATTGTGACGTACATTCTATTAACACTAGGAACAAGAATAAACTTGTTACTCCAAGTACCCGATTACACAGGGTTAGTAACTCTTTTTTGGGGCAATGTATACGTTTTTACAACAGGATCCCAGAAAACGTTCAAAATTATTCAATTATAAAATTCAAAAGAGTCGTTAAAGAGCGTTTGTGTGCTAAAGGATATTACAACACTAATGACTTTTTAGTTGACTGCACACCTTGGGAATGAAATGATCGCCTCCAGGCTGTTTCAAACAACTAAAATATACTTATCATTGTACCTACATGGAAAATGGTTAAAAAAAATAAAAAATATATATCCCGCTGAGTTTCTTTCGCCGGTTCTTCTCAGGTCTGAGGTGCTAAATTCCGAACCGGTGGTAGATTTTTGACAATCAATAAGCAAGTGCAAACACTTCTATATTGAATAAAGATTTTTGACTTTGACTTTTGACTTTGACTTTGCAGCATATTCCAACACGCTGCTCCAATGCGGGTTCGTGGAATACACATGTGGCAGAATTTCGTTGAAATTAGGCACACATGCAGGTTTCCTCACGATGTTTTCCTTCACCACCGAGCACGAGATGAATTATAAATACAAATTAAGCACATGAAAATTCAGGGGTTTGAACACGAAATCATCAGTTAAGATGCACGCGTTCTAAACACTGGGCAATCTTGGCTCTCATTATTTTCCTTATCTGTGAATAAATTGGAACACGCTATCTTGTTTTTAAATCATTTAAATTTCCCGTTAATCTTAAACAGGAAGATAATATTTCTTTATTAATATATATGAGGAAGGTAGACTGCATGAATCAGAAAATAAATAGTGATCGTTTGCTTCTGTAATAATAATTAATTCATAACGTAAACAATGCACCCCAGACAGCGATATCTTCAAAGTTATGTCTCTAGTATGGTACAATAAAAAATCAGCATTGATGTCCGTCGGTAGACCTACTGAAGATAGGACGGAAGGCTGACATACACGTAGTAAAGTTTGTAAAGAGAATTTATGCGTTCATTTAGATGTGAAACTAAAACATTCTTTACAAGAAGCCTTTCCCGACTTCGTATAGGTGAAATAAAACATTTTTATGTCGAGATGTTGCTTTAGATGTCAAATGCCACAGATTAATAAGTGATGAATAAAAAAAGAGTATTTTTAATTACTAAAAAACACTATTATACGAGTATGTTTGTTTTTTTGTGATATCTTTTGCGACTGAAACTTCAACAGTTTAATAGAAAAACATTTTATGACTTGAACACTACAATTAATTAAAAACTAAAAATGTTGTAAAAATAAAAATAAAAAACGCGTGTCCACGCATCGTTTGTGTCCTCTCACGCGGGATATCACGGAAAAATTTAATAAAAAACGTAACCAAGCGGCAATCATTTCGCCGAGTCGCGGCCCTTTAAGGGCAAACGCACACGAACTACAAGACTGACTTAATATTTAATTATTATACTAGCTATCATATTAGCTGCATTCGGTATTCGGTGAAGTGTATCAAACCAAATACTTTGTATGTGAATACTTAAATAACATTCAGCGGACTTTCGAATAAATAGAAGTATTTATTTGTAAAACAGTATACAGAACTTCACATCGTGGATGAATATGGATTTGCCACGTGAATCACCAACCCACGTTGTTGCTGCGTAGTGGAGAAACTCCAAGCCCGATGAGGAGCAGGACGGAGGCCCTAAGGCCTAAATATTCAAGAGTTAATACTAGGACATACAGGCTTATACTTACTCTCTATGTTGTTGAACATTATCATATTTTAAACACTACATGTTTGACTGAATTGGATTATAGACTGAATATATTTCAACCTTCTCTATTTCTGTAACTTATCCAGTTCGATAGAGAGTGAGAAATTCTTCCAGCTTGGCCTTCGGTCAAGCTGAGTACAGGTCTCGAGGTTTTATATATCTCCTTGCTTTTGACTCAGTGAGTCAGGGACTAATTGACCCATTGGTGCGTACAGTTGATGCAAAATATAGACGTTCTTTAATTAAATGTGGCTCAGTTAATTGTAAAATATACACAAAATTAAAACCGTATTCAATACAATAGAGATAATATTGTAAAAGGTACTGGAATATTATTTTATTATAGCTTTCAAGGCTCTCAGGTTAAATTGCGAAACAGAATTATTATTATTATGCTCGCGTTTGTAAATTATTTTGAGTTGAAATTGTATAACGAGTATCTATTTTATATTTAATTTTGGGGTATTTTTTTAATGGAAAGCAATAAAATAAATAAATAATTAATTGGACAACATCACATACATTATGATCTCTGATCCAAATGTAAGTAGCTAAAGCACTTTATTATGGAAAATCAGAAGTAACGTCGGTACCACAAACACCCAGACCCAAGACAACTTAGACAATCAACTTTTTCTACATCGACTCAGTCGGGAATCGAACCCGGGACCTCGGAGTGGCGTACCCATGAAAACCGGTGTACACACTACTCGACCACGGAGTTCGTCAAGCAATGTTATATTTCTATAGATTAAGTAATATTTTTTTGAGCTTAAATATAACCTTCGTGTGTAGTTTTCCTTATGCGAAGGCATTCCGTAGACCGAAGTATAGAAGAGGCCCAAGTTCAACGAATTCAATTTAGATCATTCTTCTATAGCATTATCCCATTTGATGGCCCCCTGTCCCCTATTCTGTACTCTGGCTTTGCCCCCTGCCCCTGTCCCGTAGCCAGGCTTTGCCTTCGTCCCCGTTACCCGCGCGAAATTGGATCGTATTTTGCATAAAATGAAAATCGAATCGAAACTAACGAAATAACCCCCGGAAAGGTCTTGATAAATGTCTTTGCGAGGTCCGAGGCCATGTCGATGATTAGGGATAGAAGGGTGAACTGCCACATATGAAAAAAGTTGGAAAAGTGGAAGTTTCTGAACCGTAAGCAATCGCTTGTTATTTCTTACGATACAACAAGTACATATTTGAGTTAGATTTTTTATTATTTTGCTCTACTAAACAAAAATAAAATATCCAATTCAAATTTAAAATTTGTTTAGAACGTTGTCTCCTGTCCACCAAATCGCATTGGAACAGCGTCGTGGAATACGCTCTTCATTCTCTCAAGAAGACGAGGCATTAGCCCAGGCTATTTTATAATTTATTGATTTTCGAATTTGAATTTATTCCCTTTTAAAAATAAGATAACAAGACACTTCTAGGAGAACAATGTTAAACGTTATCATATGAAATTACTTACGACAGTCAACACAATTGCAAATGGAATTGGTTGCCATTTACACATATATTTTTTTGGATTTGTGAGTTTCAAATGTGTTAATTCCTTTTTTTTTAAATAATACCTACATATTTATAAATATATTCATTTTTAAATAATGTACCTATGAGTTAACCCCACAATTCTTCGGGGTAAACGGGAAAATAATACAATCAATGGGCTGAAAATACCGATACCCTTCCGTAAAACGTGTTTATTCAAAACATATTCGCTTATGGCTGTAGCAAGGTTGATGGATGTACAGTATCTTTGGCGAATGATATATTTGCTATATTGTTGTATGAAATCATGATAAACTTGCGTTGTTAATTGATAAAATGATAATTGTTTATGAATATGAAATGCTTACCACAAACAAAAAAAAAATCTTATTTATATGAAAGAAAAGAAACGATTTAATGCATTTATGCCCGTTCATACTTCAAATACTTTATCGCTTAACAGCAATACTTAGTATCGTTGTGTTTGTTGAATGAGTTTGTGTTTGTTTCTTTGTCGCCGTTGTGTTGTGTTGTGTATGTATCCTATAATATCTTCTGTAAAATCATTCAAGAAGACTTCTATTAGCAGATTTACTTCAATGAAAAATATATTACTTTCTTTGAGACCGAATACTCTACTTCATAAACTCGACATGTTCAATGAAACACGTCTTTTGTTTGAAGAAGAAACTTATAGCACATTAATCCTCATCATATTAATAAGTGTCAATAATATTATTTTTTATGAGCATATCTATGTAATGTAGATAGGATTTAGTTTAAGAAGTTATTTTTTTTATGGTATAGGTGGGCTGATTGGCAAATAGGCCACCTGACTGTCACTGCTCACCACTGTCATAGACATTAGCGCTGTAAGAAACATTAATCTCAGGAGATAAGAGGATATGTCCACTGTGCCTGCAGTAATAACGGCTCACTCATCCTTCCAACCGGAACACAACATAAATAAGTACATACCCTTGGCCAGACCTACCCAGACGGGCAAAACCCTACCACCAAGAAGAAATATTTCATATTTTGCTGTTAGCTTGTCGAAACAAATACTCCTAGACCTAGATCGGGGTCTGGGTATATACCACGCAGTCATCAGAGATTGGTTTTGAGGGTTGAGGGATCCAGTTTAACTACTGACACAAGGGATACCACACCTTAGCTCTCATGTTGCTAGCGCATCGCCAATGTAAGGTACACTTAATATTGGGCACTCGTGACCACTTACCATCATGTGTACATCATAATATACATAAGTTCACTCAAATAAAGTACATCTCATTAAAAATATTAGTCAGTATAATACTTGTTATAAATATTTCAACTAGATTCAATAAGGACGCGCGACGCGCTCGCCGCAGGCGTTACGTAAATTAGAATGGAAAACTGTTTCATCCCTTATAATAAAATTTAAAACAAAAGCTTTATTCCCTTTGATATGTTTCAAAAATAAACCTTGTTGGATTATTATTTATGTAAGAATATTAACTTACCTAAATAGGAGTTTTGTGTTTCGCAATAATTATATGGTGTGTACGTGACATTATTTATTTGTAATTAAGTTTCAAAATAATTATTAGAAATATAAATAAGAAAAACCTGCTATTCAATCTACGTTGGTACGCATTTTTATCTAGTTCTTAGTGATTAATATAATAACAGTTTTGTAATTTTTTTTTAAGATAACTTCTAAATTGATTGACATAATATTACGAAATTTTGGACTTTATACAATTTACATAATATTAAAAAATAAAAACAAAATTTTTAGTTAGATGATTATGTATCTTCCAGCCTAAATTATTTATTACTTGTCAATTTATTGAACACAAATTGACAATATAAGTTTGTTATTCAGATATTATTTTTAAATGTAAAATGATGAGGAACAAAATTGCACAAAAAATACGTTCCAGCGATACCGCGCGAACGGGATCTAATGACCTGTAAGAGATACAGGTTGTGTCGAAGGGTTAACGAAGTCACGGTAAATGTGCGGCTCGGTGGATTTGAAAAGAATATACATTTTCGTATGAGTATATTAGGGTTAAGCAAATAAAAATGTAACGATTTCCTAAGACAACATTTGAAAAAAGACCGCTCGAAATTTATAAAACACAAACTTCCAACTCCCTTTTTACCCCCTTAGGGTTGAAGTTTTGTAAAATTCTTAGCGAATGTCCTCTCAAATACTCTCCCCGGACGTGTTTCTTTAATTTTTTTTAAACGTATTCTTCCAAAGAAGGCGGTGAAAATCTAAGATATTTTTTACGTAAGTATAAATATGGTAACTAAAATCGGCAGAAGATATGTTAAATACATCGACGCTCCATCGTCCTCATTACAGGTCAAGGTGTTTTTTTTTTAATATAGAGTAACATTCTGTAAATGCCCCGCGGGATAAGGCCTCATCTTCCTTTGAGGAGACGGTTTTGGAGCTAATCAACCACCATTTCAAAAGTCATTGAAATTAGACACACACACATGTTTTCCTTCACCGCTGAACTTGAGCAAGATTTTTAATACAGCTTAACTAGTACTATCTACTTTTGCTGTCTGCTCATACATAAAATTCGATTCTATTCTATTGCTTTCACTGTGTTTAGTTATGCGTGATAAATAAAAATTATTTTACAATAATTTTATTCAAATTAATATGATAACAATTCTATAAAAAAATCCACCAATCATCTATCATTACACATTTCTGTAGAAATTTTATTATACAATGGCTGTTATTATACAAATATGTAACTTGGCTCATGAATTTAAATATCATATAAAAAAAAAGATAAATAAGGCATATTACTTGATACTTATTAAAAAGCGTAAAATTATTTTTTGTAGATTTCCAGACAGTGTATATGTAATTATTTTATAGAGAATATTAACAGTGCCCCAATATATGGAATTAAAACTTGTGTTGGGCGTGAGGACGACATTAGCGCGAGGGGTCAGGATCAATTCCACGACTATTTACATCGCTAGGCAGCCTTTAAACCTAAATTGCGCTATTGACGCATCGGAAATTAAATTTTAGTTAATTGTCAGTGTTTTTAAAATCTGTAATTAAAATATTAACTTAGATTCTTGGTGATTCTTCTTAGTGGAATCTACATTCCAAATCGATGGTTAAAATTTAATTCAATACTGTAACATAACGACTTAAAAGTGTATTTATAAGCGTGCTTGAATAAAGAAAATTTAGTTTTAGATTTTAACTACCTATCTATATTATATTTGCTTAAACTTAGACTTGGTTAAACTGGTTAAACTTGGTTGGTATTTCCAGCTCTTTGATAACATTGCTGTTCACAATACCGTCTAGTGTAGTAACAGACGTTTAGGAGCAAAACAGTAAAAACACATTTAATTAAGCCATAGGTTACTTCACCGTAGCAGACGCTAAAGGTAGTTAGTAACGATTTTTTTAAACAAAAATGACCTTTATCGTGTTGATAATAGACACCAATGAATTTAAACTAAAATTTGTAGTTTTCTAGACTGCCTTGTTCAGTGTATTGGTCGAGCTTTCTTGCTAATTATTACAGAGATAGTCGGATAAACATAGAACAGTAGTTTGTAGCTAGATGGTAAATTGTGCTCAGAACGAGCTGCCTAGTAGCGAGTTTCTTCGGATTGATAAATGCAACATCGGAAATAATATTTATGAGCACAAGTCAATGGAAAAAATAATCAAAGATTACCAATTTTTTTTTTTTTTTCAATTATATGCATTTTTTTAGTAATTCAATATGTTTTAATTTTTAATTCAAATGATGTTTGTTGAAAAAATACCTGAGTTTTTTCTTCGGCGATAATCGAATACAAACGTACAAGACAGTTCTATTACAAAAGTCTTCCATTATAACTGCTCTTAGTCCAATGTAATGCAATCTTTGTCGTTATCCGCGCTAACGAAGCGTCCCCGGGGCGTAATTAAGGTCTTTTATCTATCCAGGTGGTGCTAGATACGCCATGTACAACAATGCCAGTATAGACACTTAGAGTGAAACGGCTACCGATAAAAATAACCTGTTTTTTCTCAAGTTTCGCAGACAAGACAAGTTTGTTTTATCGATGATTAGTGATAATTGGTAATAATATTTGCTTTTAAAAACTATAAACATGTTCTTGAGATATGGTGCTTATACTTATTTGGAAGTACTGAAGTTTTATCCAGACGCGAATTTAATTGAACGTAACCTTTGACCGTACAAAAATTGCACTAGAAATGTTTCCATGTTTGTCCAGGAACATTATAAAGAAGATTGACTGAAAAATAAGTCTAGACACGGATTAATCTTATTTATTAACACGCTTATATTAGCTTCACTTGTAAATATGTATGTAAGAAAATCTTGGAATCTTAATTTGACTCACTTCCCGGTCTTCGATGAGGATGAAATTTTGCACACGCTCTGAGTTCTGATGACAATTATACATGACTAGCTAAGAAACGTCATTACAAATCCACCCCCATGATATGGATATCAAATGAAAGTGTTTGCTGTAACTTAAATCCAACATGGTGGACATCCAAGATGGCGGATTGGCTATTTGAAATGCACCCCATGATATGGGTATTAAGTGAAAGGGTTTGCTTTTGTAATTTTTAGTGCGTACTAAAAGCGTGTTTTTTTAGTTTTTTAAACCATTTATAATTATTACTTCTACATTAAGTATGTAAAATGTTTTATATCAATGAATAAAATTTTAATTTAGTGATCAAATAAATGGCGAAGACAAAGTGAGCAATGAGCCGCTCTTTATTGAAATTCAAATACAGTAAGAACCATTAATTCCCCATTCAAAGAATAAAATATAGCACAAAGTAATTCTCGTTTCATTTTTACAGCAAACAGACTCGAAACAATTTCGAGTTAAGAATTCAAACTGCTGAAGTTTAAAAAACCATTGCTTTTCTTTTCCAATATATACAGAACTGCAGCAACTTATCCCCTTGCGATATCTCTAGAGAGTGTTGTTTTGAATTTGAATTTAAAATAATCGCAAAAATCAAAATTATATTTTTTTCAAATTCACTATTGAGACTTGATCATTTGATGGATTTGAAGCTACCACAGGTTTTGGTATATAGATTCTATAAATGATTCAGTGGTTACCACTTTTCATCGATATATACATGTATTCCCTTTTATTTAATTTTATTTAAAATTACCAACCAGCCGGGTATGGTTCGTGCGGATAGAATAAGGTCTATATAAAACATATATACTATGATATATATATCTCTATATGTCAGTAATTTTTTTTATTCACATATCTCAATGTAACATTTGTACCATCTTCATAAATCTGTCCATTAGTGAAACTCGTATAAAATCCGTTTGGTAGTTTTGAGTTTATTACGTAGTGACGCGGCGGGAGGACTTATATATTATGTATAATATGTGATAAAGTCGTTATTGAACGATGTTTTATTAGGAGAAAGTTAGTTCGGAGTCAATATGGAATAGATACATCAAAATTTCCACGCAGAAACTCGTATTGAAATTTTAATTAAATAAACGGTGGCGCGTCGTTTGCATATTAAGTCTGATTCGTATTTAATATATACTATTATGCGAAACTAACTCTGTTTGGCTATCTGTCTGTCTGTCGTGCTTTCACAGCCAAACGACTAAACCGAATTTGATGAAATCTGGTATAAAGCAAGCTTAATCCCCAAGCAGGGACATAGGCTACTTTTATATAACAACATCTGTCAACTGACCCCTTAAACGCGGGCAAAGTAGCGGGCGGCTAAAAGTACATTATATTTCATAGGCAAGTTTTCGCAGACGGCAGTTGTCCTTGTCAATACTTGATGTACGGTCACTATAATTTAATTCTTTGTATTTAGTTTTTCATTAATTTTGTGTTTATTATTATCAACTTTGTCCAGATAGTAAATAAAATTATTTCGCCTCAACGCGCGCTCTTAAAAAGTAAAAGTTAAAATACGGAAGTACAAAGGGTCACTGTAGTAGAATAAATACAATGATAAAATAATAATATGTTGAAAAATATTTATTTTACTAGAAAATAATATATCTCATAATATTGTAGTTTTTTTTTTATTGACAATGGGATTACGCTTTTCCACAATAATAACTGATCGTAAGAACTGATGACGTCTTTGATGGATCGCGCTCGTCTAGGAGGTGCCTATTCACTCCTACCGTAATGCTCAGGAAATATTGTAGAAGATAATCATTATGATTTTATTTAATAAAATCCCACGTGTATATATAACTTTCTGACATTTAACGATCTCATTTTACGATTATCGTATAGAGTAGCCCTACAAGAGCCACAATAATTGTACACCTCGAACGCGGCGTGACGAGGTGGTGTTCTAAATTTGAAATTACTGACTTTCTGTATCACTGTTCTTGCATTGAGCTAAGCCCTAAAACAGTTCTCGATAAGACTTATGAATATGTAGTTTCTCCTAAATACCGAATGCCCTGAATACCACAATAATGGAAACTTGGATTAAGAATGTATCCAAGCCTCCACAGATAAGCGCAGTCAGTCAATATTAATCACAAAAACGTGATATTTTATTTTAGAGTTCAATTTAACACATAATATTCTAAAATACTTTTTACGTGTTATCCAAACAGGAATATATTTTTTTGTTCATATTGTATAATTAGATTAAAGCGATCTCGTTCAATTTCTATTTCTAAACGACCTTTTTTTGGAATCAATAAGCGTTAAACAGAACATTATCGAATAAAGTTTGAAATTTGAAAGTTGGGTTGACTTATACTCAAAAACCTTAATCAAACTGCTATTACCCTGCAATCGCGAAATGGATAAAATATTGAATACAATAGGTATTCAATATTTTATCCACTACATGTACATTAGTTATGACATAACTAAGACGTTAAATAAAGATTCATAATAATTGTTGTATATCTTATTTTATTGTACTATCCCTCAATAATGACGTATACAATATGGCACGTACAATATATACTCACACACACAATTTACTCACACAAGCGTGCACACACTTACATTATTATGGTTAATTTTATACATATTTTTATCTTTGTTTTTGCCTATACTACGTCGATTGAAATTTTGAAAGGAACTAACTCTAGACACTCACATATGCTATCGCTAGTTTAAATTTGGCCTGCCTGTAAGTATTTAAATAGATTTTTTTTAATAACGGCCGTGGCTTCGTAGGTACAGTTTTTTAGCTCGTATTTTCTGTTGATTCCGGATATAAAATATCTCCTGTATATTTTAGAAAAATAAAACGTAAAATTTTCAGGTAATTCGAATTTTCAAGCGTTAGCATTTTAGCAAACTAATTTTTTATCTCCGTTGGAGCCGGGCCATATCTCTCAGGAATTAGCGCTCACAACACCTGCAGCAGATAAACGTCTTTAATTACCTTTGTTAGCAAACCCCCCTTTAACCCCCCTCCTTCCCTAATATCACCGGCGCCAAGCACTTTTTACAATTACAGTTTTAAGATAAAAAAATGCTCCAGGATAATAATTAATAATGACACCGGGATGATGTTGGAATTTGTATTATAAAAATACTTCATTGTATCTTTGAAGTATATAAATTATATTTGAGTTAGTGAGTTAGTGAGGGACATTTGTGATTTTTTAACGGAGCTTGGGGCTGATTTTTCGTATTATGCTTAATTTGTGTTTATATGATGGAATCCGAGCCTGGAATTAGGCTCGGATTCCAACGCAAGATTTATTATGAACAATAATTATGAATACTAACATCATTGTAAATCTGGTTATTTGGAAACAGTAACTGTGCGCTTTAAATGCCGTTTCTTCTCGCTGGAGCCTGCTTACTGAAACGGTGGTAGAGTTGAAATATTGGCGATTCAAAAATGCTTTAAGCTAAACTTACTTGAATAAAATAGGGTGATTTGTTGAGGAAACCTGCATGTATTGGTTGAAAATCTGCTCCAATTATATATGTCTACATCAAATCTCTTCGGCGTGTGAAGGACAGCCCAGTCCAAACGTTACAATTTTATAAGCTGTGATTATAGTAAGGTTATCATAATGTAATCACTCAGAAATTTCTCTATTAGAATGGTCGCTGTGGTTAAAATCGGTCAGAAAATATCATAAATATATATCACCCGAAATATTCTCAAAAATCTACGACCAATATTTAACCATCTACTTTAAAATATTGACACGTTTTATTCGAATATAAATTATATCGATTTCATACGCATCGAGATATATAAAAATATATTCATGCATTACAAGCACGTAGCCCGTGACGCCATTTATATTCAAATTCGTTTGCTTTCATGCAGCGCGCCCAAGATTGCTTTTTGATGACTGTAATTACATCCATACATCAGTATAATTGTTTTCACGACATTACTCTTTTATCTCTTGACTTAATAATAAATACTATTAAGTGTTTAACGTAAATTTTTTTATTATTTTGTTACGAATTTTTTGTCTATTTTATTTTAAAATATCGAAATCAAATTATTATATATTCACGTTGGCTCTTATAAGCAGTTTCAAATCGTCATGCTGTAGGATATTTTTAAATTGGTTAGTGGTTTGGCAAATAGACTGCCTGATGGTAAGTCGTCACCACTGCCTATACATTTGGCACTGTAAGCGATATTAAACATCCCTTGCATTGCCAATATGCCACCAACCTTGGCCAGAAAGTTTTTATGTCCTTTATGTCTGTAGTTATACTCATAAAATTTTAAACCGAAATACAATAATACCAATTATATTTAGAAAATAAGATGAGTAGGTGGTACTTACTCAGACGGGATTTTCTCCACACCACCACCTAATTTAATTAAATGTAAAGCCAGCACCACATCGGAATACAAATTATATATGTATTGACAAGATACTCAGTAGTTGCTCTTTTCCACCAGTTAAATTTTATAGTTATGTACGTTAATTAAACACAACAAAATACTACTCATTTATCCGCCATGAAAATCGACGCATACTTACTCCACATTTTTTTATCTTCGATATTGTATTTTTTGAAGTTAGACTCATTATATCAATTTTATATTATATTAAAATGGTATTAATTTTGGAACTTTAAATTGTCAGCGGAATCTTATTATATAATTGAATTGTGAGTCCCAACAAGGATGTATCGACTTCTCGGAGTCAGAAACTAAGAAATATCTTTACTTCTCGTATTTAAACAATGTTTGTCGCTGATTCTAGCATATCTATCTGGTTAAAGGACCTATTAAAAATCCAAGGGTATCTTGGAAAGTGTTATAATACTCGCATTTAGTAAAATTAATAGGTTATTTAAACATACAGACTCACACCCACACACACACCTCACTTCATTGAATGTTGCGTATTGTATGTAATCTTAAAAGAAATCGAAAATAATAATAGATAAAATCGTATTAATAAATTCGTATTTATATTTGTAAAAAAATGTGACACAGGAAGTCGTCCTTCCTTCTGTCACAGGATTCAAAATCGAAACATTCTTAATTCAAGTAGGTTCATAAAAGCTCTTTTGAATCATCGTGTTAGAGTGTTGAATTAAATTTAAAGCTAAGATTCTTCTACTAAATGGTAGTAATAGGTGGAATGTTTGCTTAAACTGATATAATTATATTTTATAACTAGCTGTGCCCACGACTTCGAGCGCGTTTGAATTTAATAAAAAGTTATTATTGTAGCCTAAGTTACTCTTCATAACATCAGCTATCTGCAAGTAAAGGCTTGTGAAAATCGGTCCAGCCGTTTCAGAGATTAGCCGGAATAAACAGACAGTCAGACAAAAATTAATAAAAAATGCTATTTTGGTTTATGTACCCTGTATACATACATATGCATTTAGTACAAAGCGGTTATTTTAATATTACAAACAGACACTCCAATTGTATTATATGTATGACTATTAAGAAGGTTCGAATTTGAACCACCATGATACTCTCATAGTGAAGATTTATGCTACAATCCATACATGCGGGTAATATGATGAACTCAAATAAAGCATCTGTGGTATTACAAAGAACAATTCGTAAGCTCCTTTTTAAATTTATTTGTATATTTTATTTATATGTTAATAAAAAATAAATACGGATATTTCAACGTAGTTTTTTTTTTCTTTTAATTAAAAGAAAAAAATCCTTCGGAGAGAAACAATTGAAACGGAGTGAACGAAATGAAAACAGTGGAACTCTTACAATATATTTTTTTGTTATAAATAGACGGCAAGCAAAGGGGCCTGTAAAAGTATAATATAATGTAATACTTGGAAATTAAGATGTTAAATTACCTTTAGTTACACTGGTTCATTCACTCTTCAAACCGGAACACCTCAATGCTGATGTTACGTTACTGATACTCTTCAAATATCTGATGAGTAGGAGGCACCTAACCAGACGGGCTTGTACAAATCCCTACCAATAAGATGAATTTATCTCTAAACAGTACTTAATTGTATTTACAGTGTTTTTTTTTATTTAATAACTAATAATAATTTATTTTTTATGGAAATCGACCTCATTCAGAGATGTATTATTTAAATAGTTTATGGTTTTACAGTACCCGAACGTTTACTAAGCAAACGGAAATCGAACTGCATGAAATGCGTATACGTCACAATATTGTCGGCGAAATTTTAGTGAACTTCGTTCGTAAAAGTTAAGAAGTATTTTAAGTTTCCATTTGCGAAGTTAAACTATTGTGGCATATGTGGAGATCACTCTGCTGAACGAGAAGACAGGTAAAATTCTTCGAGTTTACAACTCACACTTAACGAACTTCGAACGTCGCTTGTCTCGTATTGTTCTGAATAGAAATCTTGGGAAGTTCCCTCTGCCAAATTCTGTTTATACAAATGCCACATAACTTTTTGCTTTCATTCTTTGATCGATTAACAATGGAACGAGCAAACATTTGATGACATTAATATCTCAACATTTTCTTTAACGATTCTTCTCAAGTGTCTGTATGTATTTCCAAACTAGTGGCAACTTTTTGATAAGCAATTTTCATGCTACGGTTTTAATAACAATCGATTGTTGGTTGTTTATTAGTGCTGACCCATGCTTTTAAATTGGAGGGATGTGTAAATGAATTGAATTGATCTTTTTAATAACTAGTTGTCGTCCGCGGCTTCGCTTATCTTTTACAGGTTAGTCATCAATATTTAGTTAAAAAAAAATCTATAATTGGCTTTCAATTCTTATACTAAATTTCATCAGATTCGGTTCGGGTAGTGGTTTGAACGTGAAAGCGTAACAGATGGACAAACAAACAGTCAGATTTACTCTTGCATTTATAATATTAGTATATATCAAAATATGTACCCATTAAAAATTAAATCATAAAAATATTAAGTATCCCTTTTCAACAATGAATAATACTAGTAAATATGTGCCCCATAAGAGACACTATTAAACTAACTCCCAAAAACCCACAACAGACGAAGACTTAACTGAAATTTTAGAGCCTATTATTTAAATGAACTAACGATATCGTTAGGGTTAGCTAGCCTTTCCATATTTACGATTCAACTCAGCCATCCACGATTCCTAAACAAAGGCGAGACTGATAAATGATCTCGCGATAAACCTACAGAATATTCAGCCATTGAGAGATGATAAATAACCTAGGCGTCTAGACACCTATGTACCAGTGGGAATTGGTGTTAGATCTGATATTGTATAGGAAACGGCTTATCAATCATTGCACAAGTCATTTATCTTCAAGCCGTATTGATATCTAGATAATGACTTGTTAACAAGACCATTACATCTCAATTAGGACCGCTGCTCCAGTTCCAACACTTGAATGATTCACGGTAATTCTTTACGTAGTACTTGAATGATTCGAGGCGATTCGTTACTTACTACTTGAACAATTAAGAAAACCAAGTCGCAGTATACGAGGTAATTTCCTGAGCGCTGATGGACTATAATATATCCGTGTATGTTATGATTGCTGGAATTTAGCTACTTAGTTCTTTGTCAGTTCTCATCGATGGATCGGTCTACATTCCGGGGCGCTGCTTTACATTTAATGACTATTCAAAAGTGCTTGTAAAACCCTTTTAAAATCTTAACTTATTACAAAGCCCAACTAAAACTACTAAATGTAGAACAAAGGTTTATTTTATGAGATAAGCATTACCTCGATAAGGATTTAAGGGGGAAATTGGAGTTAAAATTTTACATTGATTTTACCCCTAGAAAATCTGGATGAGTAAAAAAAATCAAGGTTATATTTAATTTCTACTATACTACAACCAAATAAAATTAAACTATTTTTAATTGATTGATTGTTTGACCAGCACTGAGTATGCGAATTCAGTTTCACTCAATCATTATTTTTGTTTGATTTGTTTGACCATTTTGGTGAGGATGCGTGCATCTTAACCGATGATTTCGGGTTCAAACCCAGGCAGGCACCACTGAATTTTCATGTGCTTAATTTGTGTTTATAATTCATCTCGTGCTCGGCGGTGAAGGAAAACATCGTGAGGAAACCTGCATGTGTCTAATTTCAACGAAATTCTGCCACATGTGTATTCCGCCAACCCGCATTGGAGCAGCGTGGTGGAATATGCTCCAAACCTTCTCCTCAAAGGGAGAGGAGGCCTTTAGCCCAGCAGTGGGAAAATTTACAGGCTGCTAATGTAAATAAATAAAAATGAAATCTCAACTACTTTTTTATTAAATCTATATACCTTCTCTTTCTGGACGTTTTATACACTTCTACGTCACCTAACGTGTGTTAGCCAATGTTACTACAGGCACAAGGAACACAACATCTTAGTACCAAGATTGGTGGCGCATTGGCGCTGTACGGTACACTTAATATTTCTTACAGTCCCAATATGTATGGGCGTCTGTGTACTTGTTTTAAATAAACATTCAGATAATTGTATCAACCGCTATTACTTTGATAGGATATGGAACGGGAAATAATTTTATACCGAGCACGATATCTACGAATATAGGGCTTAAAACTTGGTAAAGTTCACAGTAGCTCTGTTTATGCGAGTGTCTGGAGATGGTCTCGAATAATTGCCTCATGTGTTATTCAAAGCGAATAGTCTCCAAGAACACCGTGCCATGTGATCTTTTAATTTATTTGAGCAAATCGTCTCACTACTTTGAGACGGTACGTGTGTTGCGACTCGCGTCGTCAACGAAAGTGACTTAACCCAATTTTCCAATATATTACCAACTTGAAAATAAAATTCATTTTAAAATGTACACATTGAAAGTGTATTGTATTTTATAGTTATAGTCGACTTTCGTGTTACTAATTACTTTATTAAACGTAAAATAATGACTAGAGAGAACTTTATAGTATAATATAGAACAACAAAAGAATATAGAAAACTCAATCATTGCAAGACTCGATAAAATAAAGTACATACATTCCTTTTATAGAAATAAAGTTTTGTCCACGTAATCAACATTCACTAATAATCCTGGAAATAAATCAACCGTCGGAGCCGACAGAGGTCCAATACGAATTGATTTATATATCGTTCTAAATACATTGGCCTTACATTCCGCACTAAGAAAATCACCAACAAATACAACTAATGGAGCTTGACGTTGAAATAATTGTAACAAGCAAATTTCACTATATTTCCTATGCCCTGAGGCGAAATGTCGTTAATATTAATGGGGACAACTCCAATAATTTTATATTCCGAATAAGTTACGAGTATTTTGTTTATTCATATCTGTGGAATCGATATTGCGATTTGTTTAACGACTTGCGAGTGATGTAATAAATACGCTGATTGAGGTGTCATTGATTTGTACAGTCAATCTCGAATATTGTGACTTGGGTGGTTACAAATTCAAGATATATACTAGGGTTTTTTATTGTTTATTGCTGTAAATGTATTTAATTCAGTGTCTGACTGTACATGTCAAAAATAATGATTATATAATTTGTAGTTTCCGCAGAGTAAAGTCGCATGAAATATATCAGTATTGGTATTGCGTGAACTACAGCTATGAACTGTAGATTTATACAGCGAATAGTTCGATGTTAGGTGATCATTACCTTATTTACATAGAAGTTGAAATCGTACCCATTTGTAATAAATTTAATTTAAAATAATTAAATTTCACCACATTAGCCGACAGTCATATTAAAATGTACACGAAAATGGCTAAACTCAATATACTTTACGTCACTGATATCGATCAACACTAAGCTTCGGTGCCCTACCTACGACTACATCTGTCCCTCGCTTTGAAATATGGCGGTATAGCAGAGATAAGCAAATTTGTACTTCGCATTTAATTACAACTGAGTAATGTTTTAGACTTATACCATTTTGCCTTAATCTCGTAAACTCAATTCGTGCGCAACGCGTGTATAAATTGCGTTGCATAATTAGTTATTTTAAAGTCTAATAAGATTACACGAAAGTTTCGTTTGTCAAAATTCTTAAAACAATATATGGTGTGAATACAAAATATATAAGTTCGACTCTCATTAATACATTATAATTCTCGGCAGCAGCTTCCAGCGTATGATGCTCAATGCTGGAATCGTAACGTAAGTGTACCGTAGCGTAGTTTATGCATTATTCCTGTGTGCTTTTATGCAGTGTTCCTTGTGCCTGTTACACTGACTCATTTCCCTTCGAACCGGAACACAACAATACTGAGTACCGCTGTACCCAGTGGGGTTTGCACAAAGCCCTACCATCAAATGTTATCTTTATTCTTAATAAATAAACGTCGTTGATACCCTGGGTGAGCATCAATACTATTCTTAAAGACTTACTTCCTTTAATAAGGCCCTTAATCACACTACATTTATATACCCAACTTGTGTTCGATGATTTTTTAACCAAAATTATTATAAATACTTAATTTAGCCAAGTAATGTGTCGCGAGAAAATTAAATGACGCTCGATATTGATGATGCTACCTCAACGCTGGAACAATGCTGAATTTCTTATCGGTTATTCTCGGTAGAAACCACATTCCATCGAAAGACTTTTTAAAGTATTCAATACGTGTTAACAATTCATCTCATACTCGGAGGCGAAGGAAAATATTGTTAAACCTGCTCGTGTCGAGAGAAATTCTAAAAAGTCTATATTTATCGTAACGCAATGAAATTAATTTTTATTTTATTTGTTATTCCATTTAATAATGTTTTAGGAAGTGTAAGTACGAAGTGTGGGTTGAAATTAATTCATATGTCATCCTGGCATAAACCAGTCGTGGCTTTGCAGGCGTGATTAAAAAAAAATAAAAAAAATGTTAAAATATTTTAATGATTTATTTAAATCTTGTAAACGTATTTAATTATATTTATTAGTTTTAGTGTACTTAAAGAATAGTGCAGAGCTAAAATTTTATAAAATATCGTTACTCGTCTACGGTTTTACGCAACAAAGGTGTACTTTATATTTCAATAAATCTTCATATCTGATAGTTAAGGCAGTGCATTGATGAAAGAGACAGTGAGACAGCGTGTTAAAGTATTAAACATCGCCTTCATCAGTAGACCATATAGTCCAGTAGTGTACGAAATGTTTTCTTTTTCATAAAACAAGAAAAAATACATCATTCCTAAAGCTCACATTATATACATACATTATTTATTTAGTATTCAATCCAAGGCTATACTTATTGTTGTAAACAAAAGCCATTTCTTATTTAAGTAAGGTAATGTTATTCTGATTTATTATAAAAAAAAGCGCTAAATTTCAGGTTCTAGATGTTCGTAGGTAATTTGTTTTCCAATCCAGTAGTAGTTTCATTTTAACTATCAAAGCACCGTGTTTAATGTCGCTGATTGAATTTAATTGATATTTTAATCTAAATTATACAGAGATAAGCTTTATTTGTTTGTTCAAATCCATATAAGAGCCTTAATTGTATCCGTGCAAAGTCACGGCGGATAGCTAGCTTAATATATTTTTAGCAATTTCGCTTAGTATCGAGTGGGTCGGCCCCAAAGTATTCTGATTACGGAGGGCCCGTAATGCGAAAATATTACGTTACCCCCACCCTTATTATCCCTAGTGGATACGTTGGTTGTACTATAGACGTTTACTGAACGTGTGTGTGTATGAGGATTTAATTTATGTTACAAAATTAAAAAAAAAGTTACAACACATATTTTGGTGTGTTTTATCAAAATAAAAAGCACACACAGCGAGACAACTGTTTATGACATATGCCTTATTATATTATTTTGATTTAATTCATTCATTCATTCATTCAAATCATTTATTATCAATCTATTTACAGATTTATTTTATCTATTTAAAAGCATATGTATAATAATATACTAACCCACACACAAATTGGTACATATTTAAATTATTTTTTTAATATGTTCGCATATTGAAACAAGATTCCTGTATTATATTGAGGCTTATTTCCAATTTAAATGGACATAGAATTAATTGCACTGAATCAAATGATGCGCGTAATTCAGTATATACCCGTCCCTTCCACGCCATAAATCCGCCATAAGAGCACCCGATCCACGGCATCAAATTAGGACCATCCCCAGAGACTACGCTTGATTTTCTTAAACGACCCCCTAAAGGAGTTCGATCGGAAGTTTCATTTGACGACATTTGGTTTCTATATCATATTTTTAGCGATGTATTCGTAAAAAATATTAGTATTTTACTATATTACTGTAGTTGCTATAAAAGGCGGTCTCGGCCGAGTTCATCTCAGTAGAATCTAGTTTCCAACTGGTGGCCTTTCATTTCATTTAATTCTACAATTAGAATTTTTATGTACTAAATAGGTAGGGAAGTGGGCGTATGGGCCATCTCATGGTAAGTGGTCACCATCACAGGTAGACCTTAGAGCTGTAAGAGATATTAACTGATTAGTGATGGATGATGATTGGTGATAGATTATTTCATGAGTGGTTGTACCTTTTATTGTTTTGTTGTACGTAGTGTCAACCTTCAGAAAGGTACCCTATTGGAGAACCAGGATATATGGGATTCTTATGAGTGGGTGGTACCTACCAAGAATAGCTAGTAAAAAGCCTACAACCAAAATTCATTGTTAATATAGAGTACATAAAAAAACATTAATTATACAGGTGAGGCTGAAAGATTCTCAAATGTTGACCAAGACCCGGAAGACTCAATGTGAGCAGACCCCCTAAAAGGTGGACCGACTAACTAGTAAAGGGTCATGGGATTTGTCATATTTGTTCAAGGATGTATGTCTACCAGATGTCATGATTATAATGATGAACCTTAATCTCTGCCACAGAGCCATCTGTCACTGGGCCATCTCGGCTCTTTATTTCTCTCTCTTCTCGGGTATTTTAGTATAGGCTTTCCTTAATATATTAGTTGAATTCAATCATATGTCACAACATTTCCTTATTTAGACATAAAAACCGAACATTTTGCATTCGTTTTTAAACGAAAATAGAAACGGCCGCAAGCAATAAACGTTGTGCAAAAATGTTTACAATTGAACCGGACATAAAAAAAAGAAAAACATTTTCTCGCGCTCCAGTGACAAATCTCTCCATAAATTCGTCCACCGAGGTGTTATAACGAACGCAATCAAACATTCCGACAACACTCAAATTAAAAGCACACATACGAATATAAATAACACTCGTCTAAACGATGCTCCGGTAATTCCGGTATTGTCGATACTGACATCGAGTTAGGGTTGTCAGTCGCAAAGATAATTGATTATATACCGCAGCATTACGTAAACATTCGTTAAAAAAATAAATAAAAAGAATTATGTGGAGGAAAATATTTGAAAACATTTGTTAAAAGGATTGCCAAGTAATAATATATGCAATAAGTTTCTTAGTCTATGATCGCTTTTGAATTGTCATGTGATGTTCACAAATGTAAAAATGCTACTGATTCGAAATGTAAATTTATTCAGTAAAACCAGTAAGGAACTCAAAGGTTATTTTTTTTTAAATTTAGATGTATTAAATAATGAATTAGTTATTTTTTATTATACTAACACAATATAAATCTCTTTAATTAGTTTATACTTAGATTGTAAAATAAAAGCCTCCTTCCTTCTTCCTTCTTCTTAAATCTTCTTAAACAAGTTCTAGCCCTGTTTGACAGTTGCATATCATTTAATATATTATATAGTAGTGTAGTATTGTTGTAAAAATTTTTAAAATATTTTCTGGGTTTTAGCCAAGCCTAGTTTTAGGTCTGTCCTAGAAAAGACATATTCGCTTTTTACCTATGAATATTATTGAACACAAAAAAGTGTTTCATATATCGTTTGATATGAATTGTATCGATAATTAGATTTTGTTATTCAATAAGAATAATAAAATACAAATTTCAGGCTTCGACCCTGAGTTTCATTGATTCTATCGAAATTATGTTTTTAACCGCCGTGCGACCGATTCGCGCCGCAGGTGACCGACTGTATTTAAAACGGAGTAAATGACATTTAATATTTTCCATTATAATAGTAACATTTTTTTTTTTATTGTTTTAATGGAAATAAAACAATTGTGTTGTTCTCTTATATACATTGACACTAAAAAAAACTACTCGTTATTTGGTCGTCAATGCTTTGCCAATCATGAAATTTATTATTTTTAAATCTAGAATATAAAATAACTCTGGTTAACTGGCTAACCGGATCACTCATAATCAATGCGTAAGTGGTACCTGAGTAAGAGGTAAAATAAATACTACGTTTGAATATTTTATAATATTAATAATGATTAAGTCGCATCTAATGGTAACGATTAAAGTGGGATATTATTTCATCTAATTTCAAAGCAATATTATATAGTTTTGAATGGAAATGGCATTACTAATTGCAAAATTTTCATTTGGCTGTGGATATTTGTGCCAACACATCCCACGGTTAACTTACGGTAGGTATTCTTATCATGGGGTACATGTCAGTCACCTCCTCGTGGTGTACCCTGGGCAACGGGGCCGGCTTGAGCTTGCTCGTCGGCCACGGCTAAGACTGGCGGGAGGGATGCCGCGGGGCTGCTCCTGGTGCGTCCCTGATCGGCGTCGGGGCGGACCATGTGAGTGGCCTCGTTGGCTAGGAGGGAGTGGGAGGGCTCGCTGCTCGAGCCTCCCAGGTGTTTTACACCGGCGGTTTGCGGCGGAGCCTACCATCTTATCCGCCGCAGGGCGTCAGCTTCGTTGACGCCCAGCCTCCAGTGGCGGACTCGGGGGAGTTCGCCACATTCCCGCGTGGAGGATGAGGAGGAAGGCGCGCACTAGGCGCGCTTTCCATGTATATTCAGCCGCCTTACGGCGGCTGCCGCTGGTGGGGTCGCGGTTGCATGCCCTTGGCGATCCCGTGGCCTCACCACTCGGCGGCATGGTGGAAACCCGAGGATGGTTTTAGTGGGTAGGACAGGGCATTAGCACTAGCGTGCCCTGGCACGGGGCATTAGTTCCCGGTTGAGTCCCACATACCCGTCCCGGTCCCCCGACCGGTCGGCATGCGTAAATGCATTTCCTCCTCGTTAAACAAAAAAAAAAAAAAAGGTATTCTTATCATCACATATTCTACCGGTAAAAAATAATATTTAGTATTTTGTCACGGATTAAATGGGTGTTATTCTTAATATTTTACTTGGTCGTAGCGTTTTGTGCATAGTTGTAAATATAATTAAACAACGATAAGTGACTTATCTATATTGTTTGTTTAAAAAAAAATAGTCATTAAAATATATTGTCAGTTACCCCGTGCCACCCATGCACGGCGGACGGTCCGGCAGGACAGCGTTCAAATTTATAAATCAAGAGGGACATACAAATTTGCGTGCACGTGCCGTTTATTTATGGCGACAAACATGCCTTAATCGTTATTAAATATAAATACGTGTAAATTACGCCAGTGTTTACCAATTTTATTCGTGTATAATGCCATACCACTCGGGAATTGTACGATATTTTAACGCTAAACGACGTTTGTATTGCATTTATTTGTTTATTAAAAAAATGATTTTGCCTTTCTGCAATTCTTTCGCCTCAATTTATTGTTGCTGGAAAGGAGGTTGAGATTGAAATAAAACTAGTTTTTAACGGATTTAATCGCGTATATTAATTATTTTAACATCCCGGTTCACTCCCGGAACACTTTGCAGTGTACGTGGTCACGGGCAGACTGGTCTGCCCGTGACCACGAACACTGCAAAGTGCTCGAAACGTCGGGATGTTAAAATAATTAATATACGCGATTAAATCCGTTAAAAACTAGTTTTATTTCAATGTGTAATAATCGCGAAAATCTAAGACAACATTATGAGGTTGAGATTGTTTTTGCAGGTTTGGAAACTTAATAAAAGAACTCTGATTCTTTTGTTTTTAAATTTCGTGCTAATATGGTTAAATTATTGGAAAATATTTATATAACATGACAAGTTTTAAGTGATGAAGATATATCTTTCTTGAACTCCAAGACATTGTATAAATAAATAATAAATATTAGACAATATCACATACATTACTCTGATCCCAATGTAAGTAGCTAAAGCATTTGTGTTATGGAAAATCAGAAGTAACGACGGTACCACAAATACCCAGACCCAAGACAACATAGAAAACTTTTTCTGGCGTACCCGTAAAGACCGGTGGACACACTATTCGACCACGAAGGTCGTTGAATTGAAATGTATAAAGACGACAATAGAAATCTACTATACGATATACGATTATGTACACGCCAATAAATGTCACAATAATGCC